>NW_019154114.1:5343749-5714040 GCF_002288905.1 Enhydra lutris kenyoni
TTGGGGGGGGCCTGGGTGGCTCAGTGGGTTAAAGCCTCTGCCTTCGGCTCAGGTCATGATCCCAGGGTCCTGGGATCGAGCCCTGCATCGGGCTCTCTGCTCAGCAGGGAGCCTGCTTCCCTTCCTCTCTCTCTGCCTGCCTCTCTGTCTACTTGTGATCTCTGTCAAATAAATAAATAAAATCTTAAAAAAAAAAAAAAAAGACCCAAGAAGCCTATGTTAATGAAAACATACCCTTTGGATAATTTGGTGGGCAGAGCATCAGTTGAGTACAGTGGAGAGAATTTAGGAATTACTAAATTACCAAACCTGGGATTACTAAATTTAAATTACTAAAACCTGGGTTCTAATCCTCATCTTTGCCACTACTGGGCTGTGTGGGACCAGTGGCAAACCTCAATTTCCTTCAGCCTCTTTCCTCACGTTAAAGAAGAGATGATGGTTTATGATTATTAAGGTTCTTCCCATTTCTAAAAAGTCTTTCTGCTTGTCAGGGGTTCTGCATCTGTTTCCACTTTCCATTCAAGATTCATGTATGAAAGAGCTTATCCCAAGTTGGGGACTACATTCGCTATGCCCAGCTCTGTGCCTGGCACATTGCAGACACAGGAATGTTTGTTGAATGAATAAAAATCCTGTTCTTTGAGGGAACTGTGAGTTTCCCAGTTTTTGCCAGAATGCCTATAGCAGCCTTAATAATTAATTACACTTTTATTTCCTTTCTCATATTGGCATAAACTCTTGATGATCAAAGTTTTCTGAAGGGCCAAAGCCAGAATTAAAGCCACTTCCTGATCCTGTTAGCAAAGGAGATGGTGCTCAGCTGTAGGCATGGCTTCCTAGAGACCCCTGCAAATAGCTTTCCTCTTAATACATGCTGTTCTGATGTTGAAGAGAGTTAATTAATGACTCTAAATAAGAAAACAATCAAATCTGTCTGCAGTCATATGAGTCAGAGCAGACCCAGATGGGGACCCAGGTCCTTGGCCTCCAAGTGCCCTCAGGAAAAGCAATAGCAGCCTTGTTCCATGCATCTGATGTCTTGCAAAGCCCCAACCTAGAAGGGGGAAGGAATTACTCAAAATGGATTGGAGGCCCAGCCTGATACGAGGCATTTTCTTAAAAGGTGAGGCCCCCTACCTGTGCATTGTGCAGACTGAGATCGAGAGAGGAGAAAAGGCAAGTCTATTCCTCCTCTCCTCTCTTTAGACACCTAAACAAGAGCTACTAAATGGGGATTTCTCAGGCACAGGACTCTTGTGTGTGTGGCAAGACTGGGAAAGTTGGCATTACCACCCTGGCAGGACCATAGGACATGTGGCCTAAAGCATACCAAGCCTCAAACCTGCCTACCTGCAGGAGTCCTGAAGCAACATATGAAGGCAGAACAATGGTTATGATGACATGAGGGCAGGAATGTGATGAATCCCTGAGATTAGCCGCAGCTCACAACAATGCAAACTTTTCTTTTGGTGTTAGAGACTTTGCTGTTAAAAACATGAGACTGGCAATAGGGAGAAGGAGTCTTTTATATCCAAGTGTCCCTCAGCACTGGAACAGGACCGTAGCAAATAAAGATAAGCCCTATTTCTTTGGCTCTACATGTACTCTGTGAAATAGTATCAGCCTCCTCACTGTTCCCCCATTCTTGCAGATTATTAAAAATACATTTTGCTGCCATCCTTGATTGGCTTCTTGTGAAATTCTTCCACTCTGGAAAGAAAACCCTGGGATGCTGGCCATGAGGGTCATTATACTCCCCTTTCTCCTCCTTGGTGATCAAGTGCAGGTATCCTTGTGTCAGGATAATATGTAAAGTATTGTGGTAATATCCTTGATGCATTCGAAAGGACTCTTTATGGCTTATTCTGAATCTTTGTTGGTCCCCAATCCATTCCCCTAAAACTTCATTAGAATCTCATATAGGACAGTTTAAAACTTCAACTTGGCTTCAACAATAGCAATAGGAAAAAATAGTGGTAAGAGGAGGCTCTGGAGTTTCAGAGATCCGGGTTGGAATCTAAACTCTGTTCCTTCTGATCTCTGTAAGCATGGGCAAGCCTTTTTCCTCTCCAAGCTTTATTTCCTCATCTTGAAAGTGGAAACACCACCTACCTCATAGGACTGTGAGGATTAAATCCATTCTCACATGTGAAAAGCCTGACTCAGAAATGTTTCCTCTTATTATTAGCTTGTAATTCTTTAAATAGGGTTTGCTGGTGGGTTCATTTGAAGCGATGCAATAAAGGCCTCTACAGCTCTGTTTCTTCCTCTTTCTTTCTGGGATGAGCTTTGGGGAAATCCTCACAGAGGCCATGGTCCTCTGAGCTTGCTTCTACTCCATGCCCTAAATCCTGCCTTCCCACTGGAGGGGTTGACTAGTGCTCCAGAACCTTGGACAGCTCCTCTCCTTTGCGCCTGCAGGCAGCCTAAAGCAATGGCAGGGATTTGGGGGATTTCCTCAGAAAGACTGCATTAGTGCTTGGATTTAGGAATCCCAAGGGCTTCATTCTCACTCCCAGCATGCATGCTATTTTCTTGCATCCTCAGATTCTTCAACACAACCAGCTCTCCTGGAGAAATTCTGAGGAGCATCTCCTCAGAAACCTGTTAACTACACCCATAAGATTTACTAAATCTTCACCCCCTTTCCGTCTCTCCTGTGAACTCCAAGGATTTTTTTGAGCCCAAGAACAGAAACACCACCCACATCTTCCTGTATCTGCTGATATTTAATTTGTTTGGCTTCTGTACAAGGATTAAACAGTTTTGATTAACTTCAAGTGAAAGTAATAATGTATGAGCATGAAGAAAGGTTTTACAAGACAAAGAGATTCAGGTATGAATTAAAAGAAACATAAAATAATGTTATTGCCTGTAGGTGATGTTAAGCACCATTCTCTAATCAGAATAAGCAGGTGGTTCAATTTATGAGATAATTTAGCTTTTCACTCTCTAATGCAGAACACAACACACATATGCAGTCACCTTCTGAACAGGCAAGGAAGAGATTAAGTCCTATTTTTACTTTATGATACTGAGTCACATAGTTCAATGCATATCACATGGATGCCAAAGTAGGAACAATACCAGGTATTTAAATACCGCCTTTCCTTTGAGGAGCTCTAAAGATTTTGCGGCTGTGTGAAATCCCTTCAGAGCAATTCTGGGAGAAGAGACACACATCACCAGATGAGGATTTAAGACAGAGCATGTTTCATCCATCTTTCCTACTCCCGTCGCTAGGTCTAGAAGAGCCAGTGTTTGCCAGTCCTGTGCACTTAGTAATAGCCTCCTGAGTTCTGCATTTTCTGGGCCATACTGTCAACCAGTAAAAGAAGGCTTATCTTTGAAAATATGTTATTGACTGATAATGAGGAAGAGAGGAGGATAAACTACAATAAGAAAAGGGGGTGGGAATCATAGTGAGAAAGGAAGAGATGAGAGATGCCTAAAACACCCTGAGCTTGGTAAGTATTTTCTACACATTTTCCTCATAAACAGATTTGAGGTCCACCCCTGGACAGAAACTTGGACAAAGACATTTTGGCTCTCTTTAAATACTTCTTTCCCCTTCTTAAAAAATATATATTTTATTGATTTATTTGACAGAGAGAGAGAGAGAGAGCAAACATGAAAATGAGAGAGCACAAGCAAGGGGAGCGGCAGAGGGAGAGGGAGAAGCAGGCTCCCTGCGTGGGGTTCAATTCCAGGACCCTGGGATGGTGACCTGAGCCAAAAGCAGATGCTTAACACACTGAGACACCCAGGTATCCCCTTAAATATTTCTATATGGGCAAGGGCAGTGGAGTTCTACTGCTTGAACTAGTTTGAAGGAACTGCCATCAAGAACATCAACCTAGGATTCCAAGGACAGACAAGGAGCCCCAAAATAAAAGGGTTTGTGGTTTTTACCTGACATTGCCCATACCCACCCTGACCCTCCACACTATGGAGGAGCATTAGTTGTAAAATTACTACTTTTCCCAGTAGAGGTCGCTGTGGGTACTGGCAGTGGATACTTGCAGAGACTGGACCAGGCAGGGCTGGGCTGGATGGTGGCTCTACAGTCTGGTAACTGCTCTTCCTATGGTTCCACTGACAATGGTCTAGCCCCTCATCCTATGGGAGGGGTTCTCTGGTGGGGATTGTCTCAAAGCCACACAACACCTTTGCTATAAAAGTAGTATGACATTGAGGTCACTTGCTGGGAATGGGTTTGTCTGGGAGGGCTGTCCTTATCCTCTAGGGGTGTCGCCTCATAGTGGTATCTCTGTGTCTCACCTGTGTTCTGTGAGTATACCTTGTATTACTGAGAGGCCACTTGCCACTGACCAGCAGCCCCAGATATACGTCCCTTCCAGACATGAAGGCCAAATTGACAAAATTTGCCTTGCCACAAAATCTGTCACCCACATCATAAGGGACTGTGATGATGAGCACCCCAAGCCCCACCTAGAAGCCCATGTGGAGGGGTGGGGTGGAATTCTGGGCCCCAGGGCAGCCCATTACAGCAGGTTAAGATTTCTGAGGGATGGGAAGGGCTGGGCAGTGGTACTAGATGTTAGGGTCAGACCTGAGACCCCAGAAAGGCTGAGGAGGGCTCCACATACTTGTGAGGTCCTATCTTCTAGGCCACACCCAAGTATGCAGACTAGGCCCAAGGCAGCCTGAAGCTACCCTCATCCCTAGGGCACCCACTGGGGCCCTAGGCTATTACTGTGGCTTTAGAGTGGAAGGGGCTACCACCCTGCCCCACCCCCAACATCTAAGGTCAGCAGTAAGTGGTTCCTCTTCTCACAGGCACACACATCTAGATTCACAAGCTCACCATGACACACACATGAACACTGGAGCACACACGGGCACATTCACCCAGTCATACACATTCACACACTCTGACCCACATCATCACCCATGCAAACACACGGTGACACAAACACACTCAAACCTCGGAATCAAACTTGACCTAACATGGTTGATGGGGCGTGGGGGCATCATCCAGTCAGGATGCCCCTCCAGACCGTGCCCACTTAGGTCTCCTGAATCCTGGGACCCTCCCCTCCAGGTGGAGTCCCCCGCCTGTCCGTGTCCTCGTGGTCACAGGTCTTGAATGTCCCCCAGAAGGGACCCTGATTACCACCGCACACCCGGCATCCTGGGGTGCCGGGCCGGCGTAGGGGGTGGTGTGCCGGAAAGAAGGGTGCGGGGCATAGTACCCAGCCAGGGCGCAGCCGCCTCCTCCCTCGGGATTTTCCATCCCGGCTCGCGCAGGCCCGAGAGGAGCGAGCGAGCGCGCTTTGTCTCCCGCCCGGCTCCTGGCATGTTTCCGCGGAAGCTCTCCGCGCCGCGCCCGGAGCCCCCCCTTCCCTGGCCGCGCCCCCCGCCCAGCGGGTGGCGCAGGCCCGCCAGTGCTGCGACCGCCGCTTTGTCCTACGGAGGATGCTTGGGCAGAGCGCAAAAGCACGGTTCCCTAAGCGGCCGCCGCGCGCCCTGGAAGCAGGTTTCGGTAGCCAGATCTGGGGCGCTCCCAGCGTGAGACCTAGCAGCCCCAAAGGTCTAGAGGCTCAGGGGGCATCTGCCCCGAGCTTCGGACTGCTAGAGAAGGGACCCACCCCGTCCCGCCCGCACATGCCCATCTGCGTCTGGCTGCCGCGGCGCAGGAGCCGGGTCGCCGGGCGGGGCGGGACGGGGCGGGGCAGGGAGGGTCGTCTCCACTTTTGGCCCCTGGCCTGGATCCAGGTAGAGAGGGCCTAGGAGGTAAGGCTCAGGTAGGGAGAGGTCGGGAGGATTCCCTCCACCCCTCTTACTTTCCCCCACCGCACATCCACACCCAAGCCACTCGGACCGCAGGCGAGGGGCCCTGAGCATGGAGAAGCCCCAAGAATCCGTCAGTACCGTCCTGTGCCGGCGACTTCAAGCACGGTGGGGAGGGGTCTCCCGTTTTTAGCTCCTCACATCCCAACCCCTCCCCCCAATAACCTAGGCGGGTCCAAGTGGGAGGGGGAAGAGTCCCCTGTCTCCATCACCATCCCGTTTCTCCTCTTCACAAAAACCTAGGTTTCAGGAAAGGGGTGGGCACGGAAAGGATCTTTCTGACATCCCAAACAGCCCCTCCTCAATAAGCCCAGGAGGTCTGGGCAGAGGAGGAGGAGTCCCCCGGTCTCATCCATCACACCCAGACTCCCTTTGTAACCTCAAGCAGTACAGGTGTTATGGGGAAGGGTCTCCCTGCCTCTGAACCTTTCATCCCGTAACACTCCCTCCCATTCTCAATAATCCAAGCAGCCTCGTTTTCAGGCACGGGGGTGGGGGAAGGCTCCTGGCTCCTCAACGCTCTCTCAGTAGCGGGAGGGGGGGTTCCCCCCAGCCTTTGCCCCTCACACACTCTCTCGCACTGCCTCTCCACCATAAAACAAAAACTAACCCAAGCTGCTTTGACTTCAGGCGCTGGGCTACAGGGAGGCCCTCGAAGAGTCAGCAGCTCTGCGGGACAGATGGTCTTGTAGGTGGTGAGGAGAGGTCCCATTAACTCCCCAGGCCCCCTCATATCTCAGTTCACTCCCCTCCTCCATAAAACAAAAGCGAACCCAGCAGCACCGACCTCAAAGAGGAGGGAGGGCTGTCAGCGCTCGGTAGCGCAACCAGCTCCTCCGGGCTCCTCACTGCCCCGGCTTTCCCGCGGTGGCTCTCGCGGTGCTGGCGGCGGCGGCAGCGGCGGCAACAGCGACCGCGGCTCTCGCGTCCGGAGGCTCCCTCGGACTCAGCACCTGGAGCGGAGAACAGCTCCGCGCCTCATTCCGCTGACTCCGCCTCCCCTGCCCCGCCGTAGCCAATGGCGATCCTAGCCCCGCCCAGGAGGCCGCCCACTAGGGGGGGGGTGCCGTCTCCTCTCTCTTCCCCCCAGCCAGCTGGGTTCTCCGACTCTTGGTCGTGACCGCGTCCCCCTGAGACTGCCGGAGTTTTCCCACCGCCCTCTGGAACTCGTAGTCCTTTAAGAACGCGGAGGGGGCTTATGTCGCGGGTGGGTAACCGAAGGTGGACTGCATTTCCCAGGATGCATGAAGAAACTGAGGCGCTGAGGAGGGCGGGAGAACTGTTTCCATAGCAAAGGCGGCTGGTTGGGGATGGCTGACAGAGAAATGGGGCAGGCCGCGGTACCCTCGGATTGTGCGTGACTTCGGACAACCTCTTGGGAGGGCGTTTCGATTTTTTTTTTTTCTCCTCGATACCCACCACAGGACTCTGGGCCTCAGTTTTCCTATCTGAGAAGAAGGGCGTGGATCCGTACCCCTGCCCACAGTCCGCAGTGATGGGGCAAACCGAGGTCGAGCCGCTTTGGTTTGCCCAGCAAAGGTGAGAGAGGACGGAGGAGACCTGTGGCTTCAGAGTGTGACCTTCCGACTTTATCGCTTTATATTTGTCTCGATTTATCATAGAGGAGCGCTTTACTTTAGGTCATATCCCTTGAGCCGTCAAGGAGGCCTTCTTACCCAGTCTTCCCCTCCCGGATTCTTCGCCTCGGTACACCAGTTCTGATACGGCAGCATTTCCCGCACGGTAGCCAGAGGGCGCTACTCAGGCTTCCCATTGCCTGTGGAACTGAGCCCACGCGCCTCTCAACATTGCTCTAAAAGCCCTTCTAAATCTGGTGACCCCCTTGTTCTTGCAACATTCTGAACTTCTTTGGTAGCTGAGAGGCTTTAACCACCCATTTTCTCTAGCTGTGGTAGTTCCTTCCACCCTTGTACTCGACTCACCCTTCACACTCTTCAAGCCCCAGCTTAAACGTTGCCTCGTCCCTGAAGCCTTCCTAGATGCCCACTCCATATTAGGTACCCCATCTTTTGTGTGAGCCGCGCCCTCTACTTCCTCTATTCTACTTGCGTGTTTATGTATCCATCTTCCACATTAGATTGTAAGATCTGCAGGACAGAGGTCAATTGAACGGTAATTGAATTTTACTCCTAAGGTTGCACATTTCCCATTGCTGAAAGTGTCCAACTGGAGGGATGACACCCCAGTGAGGAAATGTTTATGCCATTCATACAGTGGATTGGAATTTTGCTTGAATGCTTTGGGAGCCCTTAACAGTCCTGTGACGCTAGGGATTGATAGATTCGTGCCAATCATTACTTGGAAGTCTTGTCAATTCTCCCTAAATGTCATCAGTTCTTCATGTTCCTCTATTTCTAGCTGTTTGCCCTTCTCCTTTCTGTGCCTAAATTCCCTACCTCCCACTCCCTTTCTGAGAAGGATCTTCTGCCCCTGTCAGTTATGTAGTAATGACAGTCTGAGATCCCTGCCCTTCTTTCAGTTCTCTGCTCAGCATCATAGGGCCCTGGTGGTGATGTCCACCCTTGCTAGTTAATGTTTTGTTGTTGTTTTGTTGTTATTGTTATTTTTCTGGATCTTTTCCCACTCAGGGCTCCGGTGTTGGCCAGATGGTCCAATTAATCCCACACATGCTTCATATGTCACCCCATCCAGACTTTTGGGTGGATTTCAGCTAAAGCATTCTTGGGAGAATTCCTTAATATATGGGTATAATTAATTCATGGCCAAAGAAATGACCAGGGCGACTGTTACCCAGAACCTGATTCAAACCAAAGAGACAGATCCTGAAGAAAATAAACCCTGTCATCCTTGAGTTGATGACATCCACAGAGGGAAGACTAGGATGGGGGAATGAGTCAAAGGGATTATATTTGGGGAAGAACTAACAGGAAGTCTAAGAGGCATGGCAAAGAGGCTTTGATCCAGGCTAAACCATGAGGGAAGGCCACCAAAGCTGGGTAAACAGATGAGGCCTCATTACTGAAGATGAGAAAACTATAAGGAGGCAGGGGGAAATGGAATTTGTGCTGACAAAGAGTGTATAATTCTGTGGATGCAGTGAGAGTAGAGGTTGTTGGAAAACAGGTGGGAGAAGACTAGACCACAGGGTGGGTATCAACAGAACTTCGGCAGAGTATCAACCGAAGGCTAGCAGAGAAGACTGCCTGGAGCTACACTTGAAACTCTGAAGGTCACCTTAGCACTTACTGTTGCAAATAGTGAAAAAGCCAGGGTACCATGATTCTTCCAGAAAGCAGGAACTAAAGTAGCATTGGTCCAGCCAAGTAGAGTAAGGAAAGAGTAAGGAAAGCTGGGTTCTAATTCTGACTTTGGCTATGATTAGATGTGTGACCCTGAGCTGGACCTGATTCTTCAGTTGTAAAATGCTACTTATTGGTGTTAGGGAGCAGCTAATAAGATAGAGGTGGGGGAATCCAAACCCATTTACTAGCTATGTGACCTTGCACAAACTACATTTTCAGATGTGTAATTTGCTTTATTTGACTATGTTGTAATAGGTAAGTGAAATGCCTTATGTAAAGCACTTCACAAAATTAGGCATTTTAACAAATGTGCTTCATCTTGGATTATCAGAAATTGGTTTTACTGGGGCGTCTGGGTGGCTCAGTGGGTTGGGGCCTCTGCTTTCGGCTCGGGTCATGATCCCAGGGTCCTGGGATCGAGCCCCGCATCGGGCTCTCTGCTCAGCGGGGAGCTTGCTTCCTCCTCTCTCTCTGCCTGCTTCTCTGCCTACTTGTGATCTCTGTCTGTCAAATAAATAAATAAAATCTTAAAAAAAAAAGAAATTGGTTTTACTGTGAATAAACAAGCATGAGGTAATGTCCTGGGTAATCTGGGTTCAAATTTCCATTCTTGTATTCGTTGTATCATTTTGGTCAGGCATATGCTCAATATATTTGTTTCATCATTTTTTAAAGGGTGGCTTTAGAGCAGAGAAGCCTAAGAGAATGGAATTCTAGCTGCTTGGAAGTTAGAGTTATACAGGATTCCAGGGGAACATTAAGTTAGTGTCCTACCTTGTTAAAGGGGAAAGAAAGTGAAGTTCCATAAGTCTTTTAATTAAGTAATGAGGGGATTAACTGGAATGTTGAATCTCAGATGTGGGGTTTGAGTGATTAGCCAGGGCTGAGTGTTGAAGAGCCTAGTATTGTTGTAGTATACTAGGCTAGTATCCTATAGCTTTATTCTAAAAATAATGAAAGTTTTTAAGGAGAGATGCATTTTGAAAAGGTCTAGGGCCCATGTGGAGAATGGACAGAAGATGAGGCTAGGATGTAGTTTAGAAGCTGCTGTGGTGACCCAGCACAGAATCTATGAAGATAGAAAAGAGAGGGCAGATCTGAGATGTATTAAGGAGGTAAATAGTCAGAGAGCTTTGTGAGTGATAAGCTGAGGGCACAGAGGAGAGTGGTGAGTCAAGGATGATTCCCAGATGTCTGTCTTGGGAAACTGGGTGGATGGATGGTGGTATTTTCCCCTGAGGTGAGGAATAGTTAAAGAGCGGGTGGGTTTCAGGTGAGCAGGAGACATCCAGGTGAGATGTCCAGTAGGTGATTTGGAGCTTGGCTTGGGAGAATGCCTTAATATTTGGAAATTCATGGCCAGAGAAGAGATAACCAGAGGGACTATTACCCTAACACTAACTAAGACCAAAAAGATCCTGAGAGCCGGTCATCCTTGAGAGATGTGATCCAGAAAAAGAATCTTTAGTTATCAACTTATGAGCATATACATCATAATTGAAGTCATGGGAATGGATGAAATTCTTCACTAGAGAGGGTCAGTGAGAAAACCAGAATCCCTTGGGAAATACCAGTGTAGCTAACTCTTGGGGAATTAAAAAAAAAAGATTTTATTTATTTATTTGACAGAGAGAGACACAGCGAGAGGGAAGACAAAGGGAACACAAGCAGAGGATGTGGGAGAGGGAGAAGCAGGCTTCCCACTGAGGAGGGAGCCCGATATGGGGCTTGATCCTAGGACCCTGGGATCATGAGCTGAGCTGAAGGCAAACACTTAATGACTGAGCCACCCAGGTGCCCCTTGGGAATGGTTTTGAAGGGGAGGAGGGAGAAAACCAGAAAGGATGTAGAGTCGAGAGACAATTTTGTTTTAAGTTGGGAGAGATTAAGGACATTCAAAAATGCTGATGGGGAAAAGCCAGTAGAGGGGCAGTTGAGGATAAAGGAAGGGAAGGGTTGAAGGATAGAGTGAGGTCAGCAAGAGGGTGGGAGGTGGTGGGGTTCAGAGGCAGTCTCAGGCCACTTTTCCTTTAATATGGGAAGGGGAGTTGGAGATGCAGGTAGGTTGTAGGTCACTAGGTAGATAGTTGGGAGGTGGGCTCAGGAAAGGGAGGCATTTCATACCCAGTGGCCATTATTTCTCATGTGATGTCAGAGACAAGGATATCTGCTCAGCATAACGAAATGAGATGGAATGGAAAGCTTGGAAAAAAGAGTGAAAATGTTCAATATAGCTGCTGTGGAAAAGATAAGGGAAAGCAATAGCAACCCTCAGGCCCCACAGAGCAGTGGTGAGGGCCTGCTGAGGTTGAAGGCAATGGGTTTGTGGTAGGCAACTAATTTGTAGGGTTGTAGGCTTTCTTCAGCTTCCTCTCAGCCCTGAGATAGGTATGGAGAAGGTTATTGGTGAGGCTGACCCAGGTCTTGGCTTTGCTGGAAAGCCAAAAAGCAAGAAAGTTGGAGATATTGACAAGAGAGGTAGAAGTGCTGGTCTGCCAAGAGGAAGGGGGTTAAGCAAGGATAGAGTGGGCAGATGAGAGGGGTGGGGTTCTCAGTGTAGTGAGAAGATAGATGTGATGGGTGGGAAGGATGAGCAGGGAGGGCAGGCAGTGCTGAGTAGAAGGAAAGGAACTCTGGTCAAGGGCACCGGCAGGGTGGTTGGAATGGACAGAGGATTGTCAGGGGAAAGCATTGAAAGGCAATTTTGTAGGTCATCAGCAGGTCTCCCAGAAAGATGGATACTTTGAAGGAGAGAGGAACCCCAGTAGCCCTGTGTCAAACTGTATAGTGAGTGGGAAGGTAACAGGTAAGGAAGAGGGAGAGGGTGCAGAGACCTCTGACATGAGTGTCACAGAAATCAAGATGTTGTGGAGCCAAGAAAAAGCCCTCTTACCCTCATAAGAGTCATGAGCTTTCTTATACTTATTCATGGAAATATCTCAACATCATCTACACGTGATCAGTTTTATACATACGTAAAACTCAGAATGTCTAGGAATAAACGAAATCATAAAATAGTTCTAGATTTCATGGTGAAGTTGTAACAACCAAGTTCCTGCAATTTACATTTTGGTGTAGTGTGTAGATGTGCATACCAACTAGAAAATGTGTTTAAGAATTTTGCAAATTTCATTTCTTAGCAACGATTTGTTTTCTCAGTTTAGAACATAAATTAGAGAACTTGTGTTGATTTTTTTTTTCAAATGTAGAGCTTAGAGCTTAATTCATGCCTTTGAAATGCCATGAATTTGAAATGCAGCCATTTTCCTTTCTGCATCCTTGAAAAGGATTACAAAGATTTTATTAGTTTTTCGGATAATCTTGCCAGCACACGCAGACTTTCCACAAGGGTCTCCTGTCAGTAATGTTGGGTTGTGAGTGATGCTTTAGGAGTGTTGTATGTGAGCTATGTAAGACAAGTCAAATAAGCAGCCGGCTTTAAGATTTTCCAAACAGCAGCTCAGTTTACAATTATGGGAGATGATATAGAATATGAAATGTGCCTAATGTTAATTGAGAAAAACGATCTTCATGACTTTTGAAGAAAAAAAATGACAAAATCAGTTAATTGCATTGAGCAATCTTTGTCTTAAAAAAAAAAATAAAACAATGTTGGGACATCTGGGTGGATTAGTTGGTTAAGTGTCTGCCTTTCACTCAGGTCATGATCTCAGGATCCTGGGATCGAGGCCTACACTGGGCTCCTTGCTTGGCAGGGAACCTGCTTCTCCCTCCGCCTGCTGCTCCCCCTGCTTGCACTCTCGCTCTTTCTCTCTCTGATAAATAAGTAAGTAAGTAAGTAAATAAATAAATAAATCATTAAAAAAATAAAAGAATAACACATCATCCCTAGTATATAGTATAAGCCTAACATCTTTTTGTTTTTCCACATTACAGTCTACATGTAGGACACGTGTATATATATAGCCTTGCATATCTTTCATATTCTGGAAATCATAGTTTTAGATGTTTGAGATCTTTTTTTAACATAAATATAATAAGCATTTTCTCTTGTTAAGATTGAACTCATTTTTCAATTGTTCATTCATTTATTCTTTCAACAAATATCTAATGAGCTGTTTTTGTGTTCCAGACAGAGCTGGATCTATAGTGGTAAACAGGATGCAGGACTTGCCCTCAAGGAGCAGATTCTTTATAAACACCATCTGTAATGATTGCCTAATAGTCCCTCAAAACCATACTGTACTTAATCTCCTCCCTGTTTAAAGCTTACTGTTTATTATTAATAATGATATAATGAGTATTTCCAAGTTTATAGCAGTTGCCTTCAAATTGTTCCTTAAGGTAAATTCCTAAGTGAACAGTTACTGAATTGAAGGGTTAAAACTAATTTTGGTGTTTTGATACTCTTTGCCACATTGATTTCCAAAAATGTGGTACCTATTTTACCCAGTCACCCCTATGAATGTTCCAGCTTTATCACAGGCTCTCCCCATTAGACATTTCTGTTTTGCCTAATGTATAAAATGATTCTTTTTATTTTTGCATGTAATTGCTATCTAGTAAAAGTGCCTATTTTTTCTTTCTTTGTCTCTTCTTCCCTGCCTCCCTCCCTCCCTCCCTTCCTTCCTTCCTTCCTTCCTTCCTTCCTTCCATCATTGGCTAATTTGCTAGGTCCCTAGGAGGTTCTTGGAGGGCCATTGTCCTATCTTGGGGATCATGCCTGATATTAAGCACACATTGGAGGCTTATAACATCTTAGAGTTGCAAGAGATTTCAGTCATCATCTCGCTCAACTCTCCAGCCTGTTTGCATATCCGTGGCAATGGAGACTTTACAGTCTCATGGGGACATCTGTCTTGTTTTTGCCAGGCTCTACAGGTGTTGAGGTGGCAATGGGTCCCAATGTCTCCCACATGACCCCAGTTCTGTTCGTGAAGCAGCAGAGCCCACCCGCCAGATGGTACAGAAACTCTCTTCCTTGGCTGCCCATCTCTGCAAACATGTGGCCAGACTAGAATGTTCAATCCCAGGTAAGTCTGGCAGGCCCAGAGGCCAAGGCACTGTCCCGCCCATAAGTGTCTACAGTGGTATGTCGTCAGCCTCAGCAGCTGGTTCATATGAAGTTTAAAATTGGCTGAGATTGTTAAGACCTTCTTTAAGTGACCTGTAGCCCAACCTAGTTCCTTACCTCCCACTTCCGCAGTTGATCTTTTAAACCTGAAAACAAGGCTTTGCTTTTCTCCCTATTTTATATCTGTGTATTGTTAGGGAAGCTGCCTGGGTCACACTCCTGCTGTCTAAAATTGGGATAATAAGAGTCATTCTGACAACTTCATGTGTTGGTGTGATGATTGAGTATAATGCAAAGTTGGACATTTGTCACTCACTTTGGCTGCCTGACATCTGAGCCTCCTCCCTATGCTTGAGGAATCTTATGCCTCATAAGGTGGAGGCATCTTCCTTTACAGCTAAGGCATGGACATCTGCTTGAGGCTCAGGCTTCTCCTGTCAGACAGGCCCCCTCCTCATGCCACACCTCACTGATTTTGAATTGGAAGCCAGTGATGGCAAAGGAGTAGGGTCTGCTCTGCAAACTTCCCAACAATTTGATGGGTACAATCTGAGTTTCCAGTGACAGCAGTTTTCTGCAACTCGCAGGTTGTGGATATCTGTGGTGTAGGTGGCAGGGGTGGATTCCAGACTCAGGGGTCACAATGATGTCTTCTAAGACTACTGCTGAGTTGGGGTTTAGGGCATTGTTTCTGACTGTGTGCTTCTAAGCCTGATGTTCTACTGGCTTGGAGATTTTGTGAACTACTCACTATCTTTTAATTTATGTTCTTTACTGTGCACATCAGTTAAAATTAGTAACTTTTGCTTATAACTAAAAATCCTAACCAATACATTCAGGATATGAAAAGTGTGTTGAGGAGTGCTAAGCACCTCACACATAGAAGATATTATTGTTTGGGATTCTAATTCATAAGTAGTGGGTGTGAGGGGAGTCGGGGAGGTAGGCCTGAACTCTGTACCTGCTGAGAGTTCAAACAGGTCTAGGCATGCCTGGAAATTTGGCCAGTGGGAGGATCTGATGGCAGGAAGTTGTGGGCTGGACGCTGGCTCCACAGTTAAAGGCTGACCCTGACCTTAAGGCAGTTGTTATGGGGATGGAAGCTGCCAGAGGGCCTGCCTGCTGGATACACACAAGTAGATGGACTTCTTGCTCTCTCTTCTCCTTGGACAGTTACCAACAGCCAGGGCCAAGAGGTGGGGCTAGGCTGTAGAGCAGGTCTCTTGGGGTTGTGCAGCTGCCCTTGGGGTGCCCTCATTGGGGTGGGAGAAGAAACCTGTCTGGATATGCTCCCCATCCCTGGAATCACAAGAGGGATTCAAGTGGGTTGGTATTCCATCCCGTGCTACCTTTCGGCTGCCCTTCAGCCCACTGAGTATAGCTTGGCTTTCCAACCCGGCCTGGCCCCCAGAGTCCTGCCCTGCATGCTGCCATCTGAGTTTATCAGTCCTGTTGTCCCAGAGTGGGGCTGAAGCTGGCACAGCTGCTGTGGTCAGTAACAGACCCTTGGGGCTTTGTGACATTGAGATTAGGCGCCCTGGGGACTTTCTCTCCGGAGTTCCAGATGACCCCCAAATCAGCCCTGTTGGGTGCACGCATGGGGAGTGGTGCTCCTACCTTAGGGCATTCCCAGATCCGAGTGTACAGTGAGTACTGGTGCTGGCCTGATCTCTGCCTTTGCCCAGTACTCTGATGCACCTCCAGAGAGGATTAAGATCATGATGCGTTAAAATCAGTCAGGGGTCGTGTATTGGGCCCGGGATATGGTCATATCCAAAATGTGGTAGCACTGAACATTGTTCAGAGGAATCTTCATAGGGAGCAGTGAGTTCTGTCCCTGCTATAGCTAATGATTTTGTGATGTTAGCAATTTTAATCCTCTTACCAAATATGACTATATATATTGTTTTGGTATCAAAACAAATAAAATAAAATCCACTATAATACAGAATAGAATATAAGTTCTTTTTTTTTTTTTTTTAGATTTTATTTATTTATTTGACAGAGAGACAGAGCAAGAGAGGGAACACAAGCAGGGGGAGTGGGAGAGGGAGAAGCAGGCTTCCTGAGAAGCTGAGCACAGAGCCCGACGTGGGGCTCGATCTCAGAACCCTGGGATCATGACCTGAGCCGAAGGCAGATGCTTAATGACTGAGCCACCCAGGTGCCCCTAGAATATAAATTCTTAAACTTATCATCTGATCTAGATAGGCTTTCAGTCTCTGGGTTACTCTGTGTCAGGTAGTACCCAGGCACTTTCCATGCTTTCTCTTACCAATCTTCACCACAATCCCATGAGCTGGGTACCATTTTAATTCCTATTTTACAAACAAGGAAACTAAGACCCATAGTTATAGGACTAGTCCAAGGTCGCACAGCCGGGGAGTGGGAGAGCTGGGCTGGCTATCTACTGTCAGAACCTGTGAACTGCCCTTCCCTCAGTTGATTCCACTGTGGAACATCTCTGGCTGTTGAAATGTTTTCCCTCAGATGGAACTAAAAATCTGCTTCTCCCTAAGCTAGTACCATTTCTGTTTCTGCTCATGCCAGTAGCCCACCATGGCAGCCCCTGGTCTTCCGATCTTTTAGCTCAGATCTCTACTCTAGTCATTCCTGAGGGCACTTCAGCTTCTTCTTCAGGGAACATCTGAACCATTTTGTATCAGCTAACTCCTTAAGACAGTCACTGTAGGAAGGTTATGGCTGGGAAGCTTTCCAATTTTCTGGTTACTTTGACTCCAAAGATACTGGCTTGCAGTCTTTTCCACTCCTGGCAAGGTTGTGGCAAGGAATAATGAACCTAGCCACAAGCCTTAGAAAGGACTTGGTAGAAAGTTCTTCTCTAAGAAAAATGGCAGGAAAACCATTAAAACAGTAGAAACTATCCGTACTGTGCCAAGGATTGTATTGCTGCATGGGAGTCTTCTGTCCCCCTGACTGGAAGGCAGGTTTCACGAGGGTAAGAGTTTTTGCTAGTTTTGTTTCCTGTAGTATCCCCAGAGCCTAGAACTGTGCCTGGAGCATAGCAAATATTCAAATATTTGTTAAATGAATTACTAGTACAGTTCTACCTTTGGTGTCACTTCCTCAAGTTACTAAGTTGTTTTGGAGAATAATGTGCTCTCCTAAGCCCATGGCTTTGAATTTCTTTTTCCATTACATCACCAGCA
Source organism: Enhydra lutris kenyoni (assembly GCF_002288905.1). Taxonomy (NCBI): domain Eukaryota; kingdom Metazoa; phylum Chordata; class Mammalia; order Carnivora; family Mustelidae; genus Enhydra; species Enhydra lutris. The sequence continues at coordinate 5,361,056 of NW_019154114.1, forward strand.
AATTTTCTAGTGGTGTTGTGATTTTGATTCATAAGAAGATAACCTTAGCCATATGTAAAGTACATTGGAAAAATAATCCTGCTTCAAAAAACAATTTCATTTGTTCTTGTAAACCTAAGTATAAACTGGAAATTGGTTCAGCTTGGTAAAGGGCAATATGCAGGAGTTATTGGATTTCTAGTCTCCTCTATCTTTTGGAAAAACATCCAATGGCTTTCTGTCTTGAATGCTGAGCTTGAATTCAGAATGCGAAATCATTAGGAAAGGGCTAAACGTGAGGATTGTCAGTCCTTACATTGTTCCTCATTGTTCACCTACAGATAATACATGCTTATTGTTAAAAATAAAACATATGGGTAAGCAAAATGATGAATGTAGAAAGCACTTATAGTTCTATCACTCAGAGGTGATCACTGTTACTGTTTCTCTGTTTATATCAAATACTGAAATTAGTTAACATGGTTATTGGTTCAGGGAAGGAGCTACATTTTTTTGTTCAGGAGATCTGGTTCCTAGCCCTGGTTATCCTGTGCTAAGAGCAGCAACAGATGTGAAACCAGCAAGACAGAGTTAACAAATGGAGGGGGTCACCCCCAATTCACATCCTACAATCTGACCTTAGAACGTGACCCAAGAAGTAGCAGAAGGCTAGAATAGGAGGGAGTAAGGAAAAATCTTTGACCCAGCTGAACATCCCAGATGTGACAAATTTCACAAAATTTTCCTAGAAACAGGAGTGTCTTTTCCTGAGAGTTGAAGATAATCTTGCGAGAGTCTGCCCTGGGATGACTTGAAAGTGAGAAACACAGACTGTGCAAGCAAGGCTCTGGGGACAGTGAGGGTGGTGAACATGAGGACTCACTGTGTAATTTTCTGGTTTGTCTTCTGGACCAGTTTTCTTCTACACTGATTTCCTAGGAAGGGGCCATGTCCCTTCTGGTTTATGACTCACAGCAGGAGAAGGTGGAGATGTGCGTGAATCAGACCTGAGGTCATGTCCTTGGGCATCTTAGCATCTTCAAGCTGCCCTTGGGATCCCTGGAACTTCTGGGGCGTAGGTCTGATGACTTAGGTTTTTCGTTAAAAATTTTATATAGATTTTGCATTATCTTCCATAATATTTGTCTCAGTATTAAAATAATATTTAAAAAATCTTTAAATGAAGTTGATGTTCCAGGGTGTTAGGTATACAGACACTTTGTGTAAATGTTGGTTGAATGAATGACTGTTGTTCACCTGATAGCCAGAATGCTCTTGCTCAGGTTGTGGCAAGTCTGAAAAGACAAGATGGGACTACTAGGCTGAGAAATAAAGAAATTAATACTCTACTGGGCACCACCTATATGCCAGGTAAGGTGCCAGGTGTTTTACCTACATCGTCTCAGTTTAATCCTCATGACCTTACAAGAATCCCTATATTATAGTCAAGTAATTGGAGAATCAGAGAAATTAGATAACTTTCGCAAGGCCTGGAATGGGGCAGAACCAAGATGAAAATCTTGAAGTATCTGGGCCTCTGCTCTCTCCATACACCATGCAACCCTCTGAGCCAGTTTACCCATCAATCTCTTAGAGATTTTGTGGGGAATGTGGCCCACTGCTCTGTCCCGGGGACATGGAAGAAACTCCCCATGTTCTGTCTTCCTGTACTGAAGGCTAAAAGAGCAGGGGTTACAGGACTTAACTGTGGGCAGAAGGCAGCAGCACCTCTGGGAGTCTGAAGCACATCTCCGCATTCCCTGTGGGGGGATACTGCGATGCTCCATGAGAAGAAGGGTTCAGTTGCTCTGTTATTTCAGGATATCAATGATTCAGGGTGGTGTTGGCATTTTTAGCTCATTTAATCTTTTGAACTTTGTTCCTACTTTGTTATGGCTCAGGTTCAAGTTTCCCTGTCTTCACTCAGCCATGAGTTGAGTGTCCCTGTTTGAGGGACCCACCATGGCTTTATGGAACTCTCCAAAAGCACAAATTACAAGGTTCCAGATTATTCACAGATGTCCAGGGGTGGTTGTTAACATGATTATTCAGTGAGGGCATTGTGGTCCCAGAAGCAGATGTGGCCATTTCACCTTCCAGGGAGAGCCCATAGTGTCTTTCTTCTCCTTAGGTTAAGTTCATAGCAACTTCTACTCTTTCTCCCAAAACTCCTTCCCTAAGGCACAGGGCAGGCAGGTATGTGTCAGGTGGTTGGGGCACTCGAGCCCTGAGAGCTGGATTCCTTAAGACAATTATAGGTGGTTGAAAGAAAGTAAATATAGTGTGAACCCACTGTATGCAGATTAGAGAAGGAGCTGGAAGACAAGCTCTTGCATATTAACTAGCCTCAGGGTCTCCTTTTAACTATCTGTAGTTTTAAATTTTCCTGGCATGAAGGCACATTGTTTTTTTCTTTTTTTGAAGATTTTATTTATTTAGGGGAGCCTGAGTGGCTCAGTGGGTTAAGCCTCTGCCTTCGGCTCAGGTCATGATCTCAGGGTCCTGGGATCGAGCCCCGAATCGGGCTCTCTGCTCGGCGGGGAGCCTGCTTCTCTCTCTGCCTGCCTCTCCGCCTACTTGTGATCTCTGTCTGTCAAATAAATAAATAAAATCTTTTTAAAAAAGATTTTATTTATTTATTTATTTGACAGAGAGAAAGAGAGAGAGAAGCAGGCTCCCCGCCGAGCAGAGAGCCCGATTCGGGGCTCGATCCCAGGACCCTGAGATCATGACCTGAGCCGAAGGCAGAGGCTTAACCCACTGAGCCACACAGGTGCCCCTCACATGGTTTTTCTTATAAGGAGAAAAGGAACTAGAAACAAATCCTATTGTTGGATATTTAAGTAATTCTGACTTTTTATTAGTATAAACAGCGCAGAGCAGGAATAACAAGCTGAAAATGAGTTCAGATTTATAAAGCACAAAATATAGACCCTATCTCTAAATTCTGAAAAATGGATAAAATTGCTTAAAGGTGTTCCAGGGTGATAAAACTGCTGCTGTGTTCAGCAGCATGACTTCTTTTCAAAAAGTAATGACTATACCTAATAGTATCCATCCCACTTATGCAATAAAAGTTTATCAAGTTGACCAAATTACTGCATTTTAGAAACTTGTAAACTTATCTTTCTAAGCACCTTCGACACCAGTCACCTGCACAGGGGTGGGAAGTAAAGATAAGAATCTCATCCCGACCTCTGATTTTCTGGGGTGGTCGTAAGGCCAAAAGATGTGGGCTGGCAAGGTCATGTGCCCATAGAGGCATTTGACTCTGGTCGCTGGCAAAGAAGCAAGGTGAGGTGTGGGTTGCTACTTCAATGTTGAAAACATCAACTCCAGTCGTTTGAATGGCTTTTCTATTTACTATCTTTTAAGTTACAACAGACTATTTCCTCTTCTTCTATAAAGGAAAATTGAAGGACTGCCTGGCTGGCTCAGTCAGTAAAGCATGCAACTCTTGATCTTCGGGATGTGAGTTCAAGGCCCACATTAGGCATAAACACTACTTAAGAATAAGATCTTAAAAAAAAAAAGAAAGAAAGAAAGAAAGAAAGAAAAGAAAAAAGAATAAAAGCCTTAAAAAAAGAAAAGAAAAGAAAAAAAAAAAACCTGGAAAAATCTCTTTTGTCTGCAACCCCAGCTGTTCCCAGAGCAGCTGTCATCTGCCTAGCACTCTCCGTGTCCTTGAGCCCCATGTTCAGCTGTACCCTCTCTGCCTACTCCAGCCTGGAATAATCGCGTCTCCCATTTTGTCTGCAGGACTTCAGAGCTGTTAAGCTCTACTGGAACAAAAGAAAATTAGCACCACCAAGAGATGTGGTTTCCAACTCAGCTAGCTCTTTGCCACTCCTTTTATTCACACCTGGCCAGACACTAATCCTGTTCCCCATGGTGGCTGTTTCCTGCTTGTCCAGCTCTCCTCAGATTGTCCACCCCACCACTGTCTTTATCACTGATGGCCTTAGCTTCTACTGCTCCAGGACAGTGTAGCTGCTCAGGTTCTCAGTTCCACTCTTCCTTGGTTCTAAAAGGATCCACATAACATTTCCAAGGCAATCCTCCCAGGCGCCCCCCTCCCTCCCTCTCTTGCCTCTTCCAGGATCCAGTACAATGAATTACCCTCTTTCTCTGATTCTCTAATCCTTGCTTGCTCTGTGTCCGCTTCCTCTCCTTCACCCTGCAAGCAGAATTCTCTCCCATTCTAGACACGGGCCCTTACCTTTGCTTTCTCTTCCCTGGCAGTTTCCACCTTGCCCTTTATAAACAATTTGTTTTTGTGCCTCCATTTCCTCAGCTTCTTTCATTACCCACCAAGTCGGTTCTATGCCCATAATTTTACCAAAATTGCCCTCACTAAAGTCACTAGCAGCTTCTTAATTGTTGAATTATTAAATGATATCTTTTCACTAGAACTGACCTACCTCTGTGATATGTGATCAATATCTATAGCTCCCCCTTAAAACTCTTGTTTCTTTGGTATTTCTTGCCCCTGATGCTTTCTGCCTACTCCCTCTGACCTTCTCTTCATCTAATCAATCCTTTAACACTGGTGTGCCCTGAAATTCTGTCCTTGACCCAGCTTCTCAGCCTTTCTACCTCGGCTTCCTCCCATGAGCTTTTTGGTGACAACAGATTTGGGCTGTGGCCAGTAGCTGCCCAGCAGAGTTCTGTAGAGCCGGAAACCATCAGGCCTCTTTGATCTCTAACACAGCACATAGCCTTGACACCAAGGAGTAAATTTCTAATAATGGAAATTCTCCGTTGGACCCTTGGTCGACTGGATGAGCTAAGTCTTAGAGGTTAACTGATATTCAACCATGGGAGGCCATTCACTTCCCTGTTCCGGGATTTAGCCACCATAGGGAAATAGAACTGACACACATGAAGGCTTCAGGCCCACAGGGCTGCTTCATGTTATAGTCCAGAGTCTTCCATGTTGACACATGTAGCTCTAATTCATTTGTCTTCATTGCTCCATAGTATTCCACCATGTGGATACACTACCATATCTATTCTCCTGATTAACATTAAGCTTATTCCTAGTTTTTTTCTTCATATTTCCTGCAGTGCTGTGTAATACTCTCATACTAGTCCCTGTGCACGCGTACGGAATTTCTCTAAAGAGTGTGTGCGTCTTGGACTTTACGAGTGGATGCGAAGCTGCTTCCCAAAAGTTCTACCAATGTGCGCTCCCACTGGCTTGTGTAATAGTTCCCAACATTTTAAACCAAAGGTAAAGATGAAAGCCCTGCCTGCCCCAATCTAGCCATTCTTTTTTTTTTTTTTTTGCTCCCAGGCAGCTACTTGCTGCTGAAACACCCCACATGGCTATGCAGATGCTGTACCTTACCCCAGTATGTGCTTTCCAGCCTTGCCTGGGCCCTCGGTGCTGTTTGGCAGTCTTCTTGCTTAAGCCCTGCTGGGATAAGTCCCCATGCTCTACACTGAAGCTATTTCCACCTTTTCCAGAATTGGAACTTTTTCCTATAAGTGCCTGTTGCCAGAGCTAGTTACATAATTTGTGGGAAGTGGGGCCCCTTGTTCAAAAAGCAGGAAAAAGCTTTTTTTTTTCTTCTGCAGTTTCTCTCTCTTGCCCTGTATTTGTGTTTTTTTAATCCGTTTTTTAGTGTTGTATGTCCTCAGGCACAAGGGTTGCTCACAGTTCCTTGTGCAGACCTTCACAGTGCCTGGGGCCCTGCGGTGCGTTCTCGCCACACACATCCAACCGGGAGCCTCTGATCAGGGCTGGTGGGGCCACTGCATAACTGTGGTGGGCAGATAGCAGAGAACCTGCCCCAGGGAATTGAGGTACCCAGCCCTTGGTGCATGCTCTGTAGTCCCATCAGACTTCATTTACAAAACATCAGCGCAAAGATAAAATCATTCAGGACTTTGAGGTGGCCACGATAGAGCATTAAATCCTGAGTTCAGGGCCCAGTACAACGGCACTGGTTGCTCGTCGACGAAGCCAGCCCTACAGGCCACACCCCTCCAGCCAGGTGCCAAGATCCCCTTGCTTGCCATATTCTGGATTCTCTGGAGAGAACCCACTGTGAGTGTGTTGAGTTTTACTGACACAGGTATCATGTTTTTGCAAAGAGATCCCCAAATTATTAAGTTTGTGCCTGTTTGGAGCTTGCATTCTTTCTTTTGTCCCCAGTGGCTTCAGCCACGTAACCCAATTTTTCTCTTGGTTCTCTTTTTTTTTTAATAACGTAAGGGTATTTTTGTTCACTACGGTTAAATCTCCAGATACCAAAATATTATTTAAAACTATTCGATGGAAAAGGATGGAAACTCCCTCTAGAGACTAAGCCAGCTACAGCTGCACTTGGCTAATCCATAGTGTGGCTGTTTGTTTAATCTTGTGAGATGCAAAATCACCATGATAATCACCAGTGAAAGTAAGGCAATTTTGACTAACAGAACTATACTCCAGCCAAAAAAAAAAAAAAAAAAAAAACCAAAAACAATAAGGTGTGATAAGAAATAGTGTAAAAGCTAGTTTTGAAATATTTCTGAACAAATTTGATTTTAAAATTATAAGACTATTTTCTCAACAAATATTGAGAATAGAAAATCTCATATTCTGTTCAGTATGAGTAGAAGGCATTCTCAAAGTGAACTAAAATTGGATTTGGGTCAGAATGGAAAATTTGAAGAGTTCTAGGATTTCCTGAAATTGCGTAGCTAAACACTTTGTAGGAAAGATCCTGTGTGTGTGTGTGTGTGTGTGTGTGTGTGAGAGAGAGAGAGAGAGAGAGAGAGAGACTATTCTTGCTGTTTTAAAATATTGGCCCCCAAAAGAGGCATTTCTAAAAATAAATTTGGTGTCAGTTTTGTTTCTTCTTTTTCTTCTCCTCCTTCCTCTCCTCCTCCTCTTCTCCCTCCCTCCTCCTCCTCTCCCTCCCTCCTCCTCCTCTTCCTCTTCTTCCTCTTTTAAATTTTATTTATTTATTTATTTGAGAGCGAGAGAGAGTGTGGGCACGCAACACATGAACAGGGGGAGGGGAGTAAGAGAGGGAGAGAGAGTCTCAAGCAGCCTCTGTTGAGCACAGAGCAGCCCAGTGCAGGGCTTGATTTCAAGACCCTGAGATCACAATCTGAGCCAAAATCAAGAGTCTGACATTTAACTGACTGAACCACACAGGAGCCCCTGTTCTTCTTTTTAAAAGTTATTTGGGGTAACATAGTTTTTTGCTGTTCTTATCCACTGAAATTTTCTAAAATACTGGGATCTGTACATCTGCTAGTAGTTTGCTTTAAAAAAAAAAGTAAAGGAAGCAACAGGGAACACCCACATTTTTGTTTATCATAATGTAGCTACACATTTTTGCAGTCACTGGTTAACTGATTCCCCCAGAGCCTGGAGGGCTGATTCTGAATTTATCTTATGATAAAGAGCAACAGAGCAGCTTGCTTGCCCTCCCTAGGGAAGGTGACAGTGTGGTTACAAGGAAAGCAAGTTACATTTCTGGGGTGTTTGTTATGTAACACTTGTTCGACACATATTCTTATTTAATCCTCACAACAGAGCCACTTGCATGTGGGGAAACTGAGGCACAGAGCAGTGCAGTCACTTGGCCAAGGCCACAGAGTGGAGCTGTCCAGCTCGAACTCCCCTCTCCCTCTCCAGAACATGCAGGGAGTCTGGTGGTGCTGAGCCCTGTGGTCTGGGAGAAGAAACTGAGGATTCTCTGAGGGCACACATGCCTCTGGTCTGGTTCTCCTCTCTCTGTTTTCCTCTCAGCTAGCTGTCCTTGGTCGCTCAGGGCCACGTGGATAGAACTGGCTGCTTTCAGAGGAAGGCCTCTGAGTACTCTGTGTTGACTGAGTCTTCCACGAGCCACAGAGGTTAGAGGAAGTTCATTTTCTCTGATGGGGGAAGATGAATGGTCCAGAGCTCAGCCCATGCAGAAAGAGCAATGCTCCGTGGGCAGGTCTCCCCCAGCTAGCCTGACACAGGGCAGAAGGGTTTTACAGATCCAGAACTGAGGCCAGGAGAGCAGTGGTCTGCCTAGGATCCTGCAGCAGACTGGCAGAAGCTGGCTCAGTGCCCAGCCGCCCGCTGCCTTCGCCCTGGTTAGCGTGTGCCATGCAGCTGCAGATGGCCGGACACGGCACTTGTGGGACTGGCGGGCATTGGCATTGTGGCGCCATTCTCATTCATTAGGAGCCTTGGAGCCACATTCTTCTTGGGAGTTGATGACATGTTTCTGAAACCGAATTAACTCTTCGATGTTTGAGATCCTGGGATCCAGAACTGATATATGTGTCTCATGTCTTATCCCAACTCTGCTCCAGATTTGGATGATGAACAGATGGGAGTGGTTAAGCTGAAATTCCCCTGGGCAAGATTGACTAACTGTACCTTTATGGTCTGCAGAAAGTAGGAAAACCCTCTGAAGTGCTATACGCTTGGCGTGGCGTGCCCTGGGGAGAATTTAGCTCTGGCTGCAAGGTGAGCGAGCTAGCACTCTCTTCAAAGCACCCAGCAAGCTGCTTTACTCCAAGCATGGAGCTATCTTGGTCACTGTGGCTCTTCTTTCTGCTGGCCTGTCTCATCTATGTTTCTTGCTTTGCCTGACCCACCAGTATCTCTGAGATTCCTTGGGATGAGAGCACAGTGAGCCCAGATGAGAAAGATGCCTAATTTGATAGTTGTCCACAGCTGAGTTCTTGGCAGTATCTCAGATTTCTGGCCTTAAGCTTCTCTTCGTGACTCTGGACGCCTCTCAGATCACTTCCTGGGGTCTCCAGGAGACTTCCCAGATTCAGTCATGACTATCCCCTCAACCTTGTCTCTTGAATGTTGAGCTGGGCCTGCCTCCAGCTCATGCCTGGCCAAGTGTCCTTGGTCCCCTCCCCATCCAGCTCCTTAGTAACCCTAATTTCTTACCAAAAATCCCTGTACTTTGCTCTCTTCCCTAGAGCCACACCCTCCTTGATCTCTCTGGACCAGCCTCCATCAGTTGGGTCAGGGACAATCCTGTGGGGTACGACCAGCTAATCTGATCATTTGGCAAGTGGGTGTGGGGTGGGGGTCAGAGTAGCATTAGATAGGAACCATGAGAGCCGGAGGGTGAGGAGGACATCTGAATATGGGGCTACCCAGGAGTCAGGGAAGTCCAAGTCAGATGCAGAGTTCACAAGGCAAGCTCAAAATGGACACAGGCGACACAGCCAAGAAGGCCAAAGCCTAGGGAAGGTGGCTAGGGGACAAGTGGTGAGTGAGAAGGAGAGCCTGGAGGCCAACTGCAAGAACTAAGGGTTTCAGGCTCACATGCATCTCAGCTGAAAACGCGTGGGAGCTGTAGCCACGGTCTACATTCCTGGGGAGAGTTTGCTGCCAGCATTGTTGATGCAGTGTAAGCCTGATGTGGACTCAGTCCCAGAATCTGGAGATCATGACCTGAGCCAAAGCCAGCCTTTAACGGACTGAGCCATGGAGGTGTCCCTACTGTCACTCTGCTAACTTGAGCTGCTCTTCTCCTTCCACCTCTTAGGTTCACCTTCTTCTTCTTCTTTTTAATTTTGTTACATAAATTAATCCATTTATTATAGGCTAGCAATGTTTCAGATGGTGGAGCTTCTCCTGGTCTTTCAAGTCCTTCAGTTTCTGATGCCGGACTTTACTGTGATGGCAGAAGTGATGTTGTAGGTCCAGGCCCTACCAGTGGTGGTTTCTGTGCAGGAGCCACAATGCCAGATCCACACAGCTCATCTTTTCATCTTAGTTTTGCCACAGAAGGAGCAGTGTACTTGGCATGCTGGCTTATTTCAATCTTCTTCACCATTTTCCTGAGGGAGGCACTATAATGAGTCCTATATTTACCCACGTTTCCAAGCTTCTTGGTGCATTTAGCCATATCACTGCAAACTAGTTCTGAGCCCAGAGAGGTCACCTCCTTCTTTTTTTTTTTTTTTAAGATTTTATTTATTTATTTGACAGAGAGAGAGACAGGGAAAAAGAGAACACAAGTAGGGGGAGAGAGAGAGGGAGCCTGATGCAGGGCTCGATTCCAGGACCCTGGGATCTTGACCCGAGCTGAAGGCAGATGCTCAATGACTGAGCCACCCAGGCGCTCCGTAGGCTCACCTTCTGAATGTCTCTGCTTGCTCGTGTACTCCTCACTATTTCCCTGAAAGCCTAGCCTTTGCTTCCAGCCATGCTGCTGGACCTCAGGCCTAAGACTGGTGCAGGACCTGTCCTGCTAAGACCAGGAGCAGTGCATGAAGCCTTCAGGAGAGGCCCTGGTGGGGCCCATGACTTTCTTTAGACCTTCTTGGCACTCAGCCAGCCTTGGCCACTCACTGAACCTGGCCAGGATTCACACACACACACACACACACACACACACACACACACACACCACATAATCACACACACGTATACCTCCACTACATATATGTTTGCTTTGGGCTGAGGTGTTGGCTTCTTCCTGTTTCTGGCCCTACCCTATCCTGTCCTGAGTTCTTTCTCCCTTCACTCAGGGATGGAGTTCTGGAGTTCTACCTGAGTTGCTTCTGGCATCCAACCTGGTCAGCTCTGTTCTTGCTTCATGGCCTCTCAGGGCTAATGCCACAGGGCTGACGCTGTGAGAACCTTGAGGGCAGGGGCCTCATCCATCTGAATGAGGCTGAATGCACAGGGCCAACATATAGTAAGTGCCCAATAAATATTTAAACAGGGAACTGAGTTCCTAATAGGAAAGTAGGTGGCCTCAGGGTCAAGGCCTGGATGCCCCCTCCACTCTGTGCTACATAGGCGTACATCTGTGTGTGCTACATGTTAACACCAGGTATTAGGGAACTCAGTAGCAAAACCCCGTGTCCTTCTCCACAGGACTCTGCAGTTGACTTTAGTGCCTTCTCATTCACACCCTTATTTTCCTATAACCAGCAGGGACAAAAGCTCTCCTGGGGAGACCATATTCTGTTATAACTCAAGTGGGAAATGTGCTGTGCCAGTGTGAGCCCTGTGCAAGTGCTTGGTAAGAGAAGGGGTCTTCCAGGGGTGGCCTTGCCTTGCCTACTGGAGTGGCTATTCTGGGCCCTTGATTTCAACTTAAATTCATCAGGAGAATTTGCTTGGTTACCTGGCCCATTGGCGAGTTGTTATCTGGTGAGAGATCTAGAAAGCAAGCTTTTCCTAACATTTGGGCAGCTGAGTCAGTCAGGAATGTCTGGGAGGATGAGGAGTCCCCCCCTCCCCCAGTTCTGAGCCTGTAGAGATGCTGGGCTGAGGTGAGAACGTGGATTTGGGCCAGAGCCGGAGAACAGAGCAAGGCCTGTGGCATCCATGAAGGTCAGTGGGGCATTGATAGTGACCTAGAAAGAAAGCTCAGACTGCCTGCCGTGCACAGTCCCTTGGCCCTGCAGCCTTGCCCTTCTCAGAATTAAGGTGAACTTCTTGAGGAAATGGAGCCCCAGAAGAACCGAGAGGAGAGGATGACTCTCAGTAGAAGAGTCGCCCTGCTTCTCAGACATGCCTGAAAATCCATCTGCAGACATTTTCTGCAAACCATATCATTTTTTGGATGCCTGTGAGAGACTGTGTGACTTAGAGGAACACCTGGAATACCTGTCCATCAGGTATCTAATTCCTTTATCATTGTAATGCTGTGGTTTAATAAATGCAAAAAAAAAGGGGGGGGGGAAGAAAGAAAGAAAAGAACGAAAGAAAAAAAGTATATATTTGGTCTTTGTCACTGGTTTCTGGCACAGAGCTGCTGAAATCCTTGTAGTTTCCTGAGTGATAAAACTGAAAGGGGTATTTTTTGTTATTCATTTAAGCCCCTTGCAACCAAATCTGAATTTATGCTGATGAGGTGGCTTGGGGTAGGGGGGATGGAGGTTGATTTCCAGAGGAACTGGCATGTGATTAGAGCCTTGGAACTTTTAGTCACCCCCAACCTCTGGGGAGGGGAAAGGCGTTGGGGCTTGACTTAAACACCAATGACCAATGATTTAATCAATTGTGCCTGTGTAAAGGAGCCCCCATAAAATCTGTAAATGGAAGGATTCAGAGAGCTACTGGGTTGGTGAGCACACTGAGGCACTAGGAGAGTGGCGCACCCAGAGAGGGCACCAGAGCTCCGCACCCCTTCCCCATGTCTTGCTCTGTGTATCTCTTCCATTTGGTTATTCCCAAACTGTAACCTTCGTAATATACTGGAAACAGTATAAAGTGTTTCCCTGAGTTCTGAGAGCCATATAGCAAATTACTGAACCTGAAAAGGGGCTCATGGGAAACCTCGATTTGGAGCCAAGTTGGACAGAAGTGTGGGTTATCTGGGCACCCACTACTTTCAGTTGGTGTCTGAAGTGGGGACACTGTCATGGGCCTGAGCCCTTAACCTCTGGTATCTGCACTAACTCTGGGTAGTTAGTGTCGGAATTACCTAATGTGAAGGGAGAGCCCACACTTTGGTGTCAGAAGTGTTGTGAGTACAGGGAAGTTTTTCCTTTAGTCATATGAATAGTAACCCCAACACATGTGTCCGTTTTATGGCTGGATTTTTTTGAACCCAGCTTTCCTTTAGTGAGGCTAATGCTATCAAGGAAAACCCACAGGGGGTGAGGGCAGATCACACATGTTGGCAGGTCTGAGAGCAGGGTGGAGGATTGCATTCTTAGCCTAGCCGAATGCCACAGAACTTAACTCCTTGAGTCAGGACCTCAAGAGACTTCCATCAGGCTAGCATGGTAAAGATTGGAATCTGGGGTTAGCCAATTGATGGAGGAACACCTTGCATGTAGTGTTGGCTTCCTGGCTCCAGAATTTCACGAGTCACTGTAGGTTATGTAATGACCATCTTGTCTGACAGCTCTGACCTGAACGGTGAGCCCTAAGAGTTCACTTCCTTCAAGAGCCACATGGGGCTCAGCATCTCATCTCTGCCATATCCAGTTCTGCAGCAATGTGGGGAGTATTCCTGGAGTGAGTTGTGGCATGTTCCACAAACGAGGCAGGAATGACAGCGGCCCACATGCTCCATGGTTGGGTGGATTCCTCCAGGAGCCCAGTGTGATCGCCACTGGCCATCTGCTGCTGCATAAGGAGGCTGCTCCATCATTGTCATCCTCTTCCTCAGTAGGAGACTTGACACAGAAGATGCAGCTCTGTCCCCTGAGAAACCTAGAACAAGTGAGGGACCTGGATGGTGGAGGAGACACAGATTTCATAGACAAACTCCACACCCACACCCCACCAGGAGAGTGGAGGAGTGACTGGTCTCTGCCAAGGGACCAAGGGCTGACACCTTCTCCCATATAACTGACGTAAACTGTATATGTTGAAAACATACAATTTGATGAGTTTGACGTATGCGAAACCATCACCACAGCCAAGACAAGGAATGTATTTATCACTCATTTCCCTGTGCCTCTTTGGAATCCTTCCTCCCCGCCCTTCCTGCCCCACTTAACCAACTACTGATCTGCCATCAGCTGCTGTAGATCAGTTTACATCTTCTAGAATTGTATATATGTGGAATTATACCATACGTGCACTTTTTTTGTCTGCCCTCTTTCATAACCTCATCATTGTAGGGTTCATCCGTGTCATTGCATGTATAAATAGTTTGTTCCTATTTATTGCTGAGTAGTACTCCGTTGTATGGATATACCACAGTTTGTTTATCCATATCCATTCATCTGTTGATGGACAATTGAGCTGTTTCTAGCTTGGGGCTGCTATACATACAGCTTCTATGAATGTTCATGTACAAGTATTTGAATGAATATATGTTTTTTATTTCTCTTGGGTAATTACCTATGAGTGGAATTGCTGGCTCATATGGTAGATGTAGGTTTTAACTTTAGAGAATTGCTAAATTATTTTCCAAAGAGGTTGAATCATTTTACATTCCTATCAGAACTTTCTAAGAGTTAGTTGCTCCACATCCTTGACAACATTTGGTATGATCATTCTTTCTCTTTTTTTTAAATATTTTATTTATTTATTTGACAGAGAGATCACAAGTAGGCAGAGAGGCAGGCAGAGAGAGGGGGAAAGCAGGCTCCCCATTGAGCAGGGAGCCCAAGGCGGGGCTCGATCCCAGGACCCTGGGACCATGACCTGAGCTGAAGGCAGAGGCTTACCCATTGAGCCACCGAGGTGCCCCTCATTCTTTCTAATTTTAACCATTCTAGTGTGTGTGTAGTAGTATCTCATTATGGTATTAATTTACATATTCCTAGTAACTAATGATGTTGAGTATCTTTCCATGTGTTTACTTGTCATTTATATATTTTCTTGGGTTAAGTGTTCCTTTTTTTTTTTTTTAAAGATTTTATTTATTTATTTGTTAGAAGAGAGATCACAAGTAGGCAGAGAAGTAGGCAGAGAGAGGGGGAAGCAGGCTCCCCATCGAGCAGAGAGCCCGATGTGGGGCTCGATCCCAAGACCCTGAGACCATAACCTGAGCTGAAGGCAAAGGCTTAACCCACTGAGCCACCCAGGTGCCCCGGGTAAAATGTTTCTTCAAATGTTTTGCCCACATCTAAAGTTGGGTTGTTCATACTAATGTAATATATAAAAGAGTTGTAATTCATGTTATGACACATTGAAATAGTATATGTTATATATTATAATACATTACATATAATATAAAAATTATATGTTATATATAAATATTTATAAACTATCCACCAATAGGCTTATATTTCAAATATATATTCAAATATGTTATATTCTCCCTTGGAATTTATTGACAAGTTCTGTGATGAATTGGCAGAGGATAATAGCTATGCTGAAATATCAAGAGAGGCTAAAGTTTATAAAGTTTGCTTATTGGTGGATATATAGTTTGCAAATATTTTCTCCTAGTGTGTGGCTTACCTTTTCATTTTTGTAGCAGTGTATTTTAAAGTACAAAGGTTTAAAATCTTGATGAAGATTTTTATTTATTTATTTATTATTTTTTTTTTTTAAAGATTTTATTTATTTATTTGACAGAGAGAGATCACAAGCAGGCAGAGAGAGAGGAGAGGAAGCAGGCTCCCTGCTGAGCAGAGAGCCCGATGCGGGGCTCGATCCCAGGACCCTGAGATCATGACCTGAGCCGAAGGCAGCGGCTTAACCCACTGAGCCAGCCAGGCGCCCCGAAGAAGATTTTTAGATCAGTGTATTGATTTTTATCCTTTAGAGCCTATGCTTTTGTGTACTAATGCAGGAAGTGTTTGCTGAATCTGAGGCCACAAAGGATTTCTCCTATATTTTCTTCTAGTCAGTTTTTTTAAGGATTTTATTTATTTATTTGACAGATAGATAAGGAGAGAGCACAAGTAGGCAGACAGAGGGAGAGGAAGAAGCAGGCTCTCCACTGAGCAGGGAGCCTGATTCGGGGCTCAGTCCCGGACTCCAGGATCATGACCTGAGCTGAAGGCAGACGCTTAACCAATTGAACCACCCAGGTGCCCCTCTTCTAGTCATTTTGTAGTTTTAGTTCTTACTTGTAAGTCAGTGTTCCATTTTAATTTTTGTATCTGATGTGAGGTAATAGTCTAGGTTCATTTTCTTTCAAGATTCCTGGTGCTCTGGGCCAGTATTCTGTCTTCTCCCCACCACACCTCCATCTCCATGTCTTCACGAAGTCACCATCCTATTTTGGTCTCTGATGTCTCTTAAGCTAATCAGCCTCTGACTTCCTGCTGTACGCGCAAGCATTTGGTGCGGACAGTGCTCTGGATGCCCTGCAGTTTCCATCTGGCATTGATCATGGAGGCAAAGACCAGACAGCATCCTTTCGAGGCCATTCCATTCTTGATGGTTGTTTAATTCTGGTGACAGTTTGTCTTCCTTGACATCGCTCTCCTGCAATGACAGCCCAAGGGTCTGGAACTCTCCAGTGGGAGAGCCAACCACTCTTAGGAATCTAGAAACCAAGTGGAATCTCAACTAGCCTGATGTCCTTATTGGCACTTGCAGCAGCCCTTGTGTGTGGAAGGGAGGCCGCCTTCCTGAGTCGAGTCAGCTGTGGCTGTTAGCTTCGTACCACGAGTGAGCAAAGGGAGGTCTCCTAAGATTCAGTGACCTGGCCAAGGTCACCCAGCTGGCTCACCGCAGAGTGCCTTAACTCCTGGGTCCAGAAAGGACCCAAATTCTCAGGCCAGCAGTTTCCACTCTATAAAATGCTACGAGTTGCATGTGGAATTTTCCTGCCAGGAAGACAAACCGCAGCCCTGTGTTCTTTTATGGTTTCAAAGAAAAGCAACTTCAATGAATGAAAGGTTTCAAAGGGCATATTTAAGGTCTTGGGTACAAGTCAAAGAACTAGGTGTGGGAGAAGCTGGTTTCCCCTTTGTCAGATGGATCTGGGCTTTATTTTTTTTCTGCCTTTTGTTGGGTCCAGAAAGGAAGTGCTCCTTTGGGGTTCAGGGCTCAGTTCACAGCACTGAGACTGTGGAGGAAAGAAGGGAGGTGCTGCCTGATGTACATTCCCTTCAGTCCTGCGCGCGGCGGGCCCTCTGCAGAGCAGCCTCATCAAGCCTCAAGTTTCTCAGCCTGGTGTCCTCAGCCTGGCCCACTTCCAACCTCGGCTTCTTTTACCTGCTCCTTTCATCTGGCCTCTGTCCACTCAGCCAAGCTGGTGGCCTCAGGGACATCCACACCCTTTACCTGGTATACACTCTTCTCCTTGTCCCTCAGTTTTGTGTATACGAATACCCCCGCCCTTGTTCCCCCAAGAACCAGCTTGCATTTCAGTTCCTGTCAGCTGGATGGGCCTGCTCTTGCCCTGACACCATGTACTAAGCCTGTCTCCGGCGCTCAGTCTTGCAGAACCTCTTCCCCTATGGCCTGACACTGGTGATTAGGCGTCATCCCACTTCCCTCTGCATAGCTTTCCTATGTGATTTATCTCTCTGCCTAGGTTGTAAGCTCCTTCTGGACATGGACAGGCAGGTCTAAACCTTCCTCATTCCATTGTATCTCCTCTGCACTGGCATCATCCACCGGCACCAAATCTATACGCATTGCTTTAATTTGATTTTCCTGGGTCTGAGTCTTGGCAGGGAGGTGGGAGGTGTGTCAGCTGCAGTTTATAGTTTTCTTGTGAATTCTGAAAAGGAATGGTGGCACAGAGATGCAGATCACTGTCAAGGCCGGAGGCTTGGGCTTAATAGAAGCTGGTACTCACCTCCAAAAGTGAGAGGAATGAGAGGGTCCACAGAAGGGCAGTCCTAAACTCAGAACCAGCCCTTACACCACCCAGGAGTGCCCCTGCCCACAGAAACTTCTGTGTGCTTCCCACACAGAGAGGGCATGTGGCAGGGATAATTACATAGCACAGGTATGAATGCTGTACATGACAAGCTCCAGGAGAATGTGTCCTGTCCTCCAAGTGCTGCTGCTTGGGAAAGGATCTGCTTGTGTGCAACTTCTACCTGTCCGCTTGAGCTGAATTTATTTATTTAAGATTTAATTTATTTATTTGACGGAAAGAGAGAGCACAAGCAGGCAGAGTGGCAGGCAGAGGGAGAGGGAGAAACAGGCTCTCCGGTGAGCAGGGAGCCCGATGCGGGGCTTGATTCCAGGACCCTGGGATCATGACCTGAGCCAAAGGCAGTGGCTCAACCAACTGAGCCGCCCAGGTGCCCCATGCTTGAGCTGAATTTTAAAAATTCAGAAAACATGCATGTCATGCGCCGTACTTCTGGGGATGAATAGGCATGTCCTGGCTCCCAGTAACCTCACTGCCTAGCAGGTAGGTGACACAGAACACACTGAGCATGATGCAAGTCCCTGTCAGTCTCTAAAGTTCTTTCCTGAGAAGGAGACATTTAGGATGAAATTTCCAAAGGTTAGGGTTGGAGCAGGAAATTTCAGGACGAGGGGTTGGAGTAAGCACAAGCTGAGCTAGGGTCATGCAGAGCGTGGCCGAGGCCAGAGTAGTGAGCACTGCCCGAGTAGAGCTTGAGATGGGAGCTTGGAACCAGACTGTATAAATCCTTGAAAACCAAGAAACAGAAAGTAGAATGGTGGTTGCAGGGGACTTGGGGGAGTAGCAGTTGTCATTTCATGAGTACAGAATTTCAGCTTTGTAAGATGAAAAGGATTTTGGAGATGAATGGTGGTGACAATTACACAACATTGTGAATGTACTTTAATGCCATGTAAGAGGACACTTAAAAATGGCTAAGACAGGGCTGCTTGCGTGGCTCAGTCGGTTAAGCATCTGCCTTCAGCTCACATCATGATCTAAGCGTCCTGGGATTGAGGCTGCATTGGGCTCCCTGCTCTGCTGGGAACCTGCTTCTCCCTCTCCCCTGCCTGCTGCTCCGCCTGCTTGTGGTTTCTGTCTTTCTCTGTCAAATTAAAAAAAAAAAAAAAAAAAGTCTTAGAAAAAATGGCTACAATGGTAAATTTTATGTTATGTGTATTTTACCACAATTGAAACAAAATAAAACAAAACCTTGAAAGCCAGTTTAATGCTTAAGGGCATGGGACCTCTGAGTCAGACAAGCAAACCTAGGTTTGTTGCTTTATAGTTGAGCAATCTTAGGCAAGTTAGTTCATTTGTCAAAGCCTGTTTCCTCGTCAGTAAAACTGGGATGATGTTAAGACCAGCTTGTGGAGTAGCTGGAGGTATCACTCACTGTGCCGTGTAGTTGTTAATACAGTATCTGAGTCTCTTGCCTCAGGAAACCCAGCACTGTAGGCTGTGGTTGCAGGGGAAGCCTCTGGAAGGGGCAGGCAGTGAGGCCTGCTAGTGTCCAGACATCTAAAGTGGACAAGTAATATGGGGGCTGTGTTGGGAGGGATGGATGGTGACTTTCCATAGACATGTGGAGCGAACAAGACCCAGCTCCATCACACACACACACACACACACACACACACGCACGCACGTGCGCTTGCGCGTGTGTGCCCAATATGATGCTGAATCCTATTTTGTGCTTTCTCTTCTCATCTTCTTCATATTTCTCTTTTGGACTATTTTTTTTTTTTAACTATTGTCTTTTTTCTCCTCCACTAATTAGAAGTTATATGCTGTGTTTCTTTTTCTTTTTCTTTTTAGTGGTTACCTAGAAATTACCATATGCATAGTTATCGAGGTCTAAATTTAGCTGCTTTACTTTCCTCTTTGGTAGTGCAGAATCTTGAAACATCTTAACTGTTTCCCCCCCTCATTATTGTTTTGTACTTTAATTCTGTCTTGTTTTGCTATAACCTCACAAGACCTTGTAATTACTATTATAGTTAAGCCAACATTTTTTTTAGCTTTAGGCACTTATTTACCACTTTTTTTTTTTTTTTTTTTTTTTTTTTTTTTTTTTTTTTTTTTTGGTTCTTCATATGTTCTTATATCTCAGATCTTCCATCTGGGATCATTTTCTTTCTGCCCAACATATATTCTTTACAATATCCTTTAATGAGAATTCCCTGGTTACACATTCTCTCAGTTTTTGTTTGTCTGAAAATGTGTTTGCTTTGTGCTCATTCATGAAAGATGTTTTCACTGGATGAAGAATTCTGAGTTGTCAGGTCCCTTTCACCCCCTGCTTCTACTGTTGCCATTAATAAATCAGCTGTTAGAGTAAGGTATACTACTTTTCTTTGCTTTTTCCTCTATCTCTCTCCGTGTCTCTCTCCCTGTCTCTTCTTACATGTGTGTTCTGCCATTTACTCTATGTGTTTAAATGTGTGTTTCTTTATTTTCCTCTTCCTTTTAAAAATCCTCCTTGAAATTCCTTGGTATTCTTAACATCTGTGAATGGCATCTCTTATCAATTCTAGAAAATTCCCAGCCAGTATCTCTTCAAGAATTCCCTCTCTCCATTCTCTCTCTCTTTTCTTCCCAGAACTCCTTCTAATCATAAGTCACTCTTTTCTATATCTCTGAACCCTTACTCCATATTTTCTATCTTTTTAAAAATACAAATGTTTATAGCAGCATCTTTCTTTTTTTTTTTGGTTTTATTTATGTATTTGAGAGAGAGAGAGAGAGAGAAACCACACATGCACGTGCATAAGTAGGGGGAGGGACAGAGGGAGAGACAGAAGCAGATTTGCTGCTCAGTGGGGAGCCGGACATGGAGCTTGATCCTGGACCCTGAGATCATGACCTGAGCCAAAGGCAGAAGCTTAACAGACTGAGCCACCCAGGCGCCCCTGCATCATGTTTCCTAATAGTCCGAAAACTGGAAACAATCCCGATGTCCATCAACAGGCAAATGGACAAATAAAAGTAGCATATCTGCACCATGCAACATTACCTAGCCATTGGGGGAGTGAAGAACTGACACATGTTCCAACATGGATCAACTCTGAAAACTTTTATGCCAAGTGAAAGAAACCAGACATAAAAGACCCCAGATTACATGGCTCCATTTATGTGAAACATCCAGAATGGGCAAATCCACAGAGAAAGTAGATCAGTGGTTGCTGGGATCTGGGGGTAGGAGAGAATGGGGAGTGACTACTAATAGATATGGAGTTTCTTTTTGAGGTAATGAAAATGTTCTAAAATTAGGTAGTGGTGATTGTTGCACAACTCTGTTAATACACTAAAAACACATTAAATTGTACACTTTAAAAGAATGAATTTTGCAGTATGTGGCTTCCATATTTTCCATCTTTTGATCTCTCTCTGCTTATTCCTTTTGCCTTTTTTTTTTTTTCCTTTTGCTTTCTTTTAATCCATCTGCCAGTTCACAAATGGTCCCTTTAGCTAAGTTTAATCTTCCACTGTGTTTTAAAATTCTAGTTATGGTATTTTTCATTTCTGGGAGTTCTGTTTGCATCTTTCTCAGATCTGTTGGGTCATTCTTTATAGTTTCCTATTTTTTGCAGATATTTCCAAGCTTGTCTTCTATTTCATATTTAATATGTTTATATTAAGTATAGTTGTTTTATAATCTGTGCTCGGCAATCCCATTATCTGAAGGTATAGTTTTGTGCCTGCTGTTTGTTGTCTTTTCTGGCTCTTGTTCGTTATTTCCTTGTGTGGTTGGTTATTTCTGGGTTGTGTACCACTCAGTATACTGGAGAATTTATTAGTGGGTATCCGTTGAGGCCTGGGATGAAGATGCCTTCCCCCAGAGAGGATTTATACACCCTCACAGTGGCAGCAGTGCCTCAGAGTGTAAGCAGTACAGAAGTACTTTGAACTAAGTTCATGACTTAGTTGAATCACCCCAATGATGTGAATTTGGGCTGCTACTCTGTGTGAAGGCCAGCTTGTGGCCTGACTTCTCAGGGAGAGCCCCTCCTTCCCTTCTTTTGCATTCTCTGGCTATGAGACCTTTTAGGGTGAAAGCTTAATTTGGGAGGGTCTTCTGGTAGATTCCTGACTGGGAACAGGCCCTGAGATGTGACATTTGTCCACATTGCCCCTCAAGGCCATTGAAACTGAGATTCAGATGTGCCTGCATTAGCAAACACTTAGAGAACCAGAAGGACTTCAGCATTCTTTACTTTTCTAGGTTTTTGCCTCTCCTTCCCTTTTGACTTGATTCCCTTCTCCCTTCTCAGTTCTTCAATGTTCTCAAGAAGGCATTTTTCTTGTCTTATACAACATTTTTGGTTGTTTTCAACAACTGTATTCCCTAAAACAGAAGTTGGCAGATCTTCTCATGCTATTTTGACCTTGAATAGGTCATTTCCCTTCTCAGGAGAGGCGCCTGACCACCAGCCAGCTCCAGTGCTGGGGAGCATGAAGGGCATTGTGGGGAGTCTGGACTATGTCCTCACTAGTTTCTCTGAAGTGCCACCATCAGGCCTATGAGAGTGTTAGACAGCAGATTGTTTGGGGTGACTTGGCTTATAAGCCGAACCTCTGAGATAAACATTTCCCTTGGGTCTAGAAGGCCACTGGTGAGTGTCCATTCCCAGAGGAAATGGCTTCCTGGGACCAGGAGGCCAGGAGTATCCGTCTCTATCCTGGGAAGCTGGAATAAGGGATTCCCCTAGGGGCTATGCAGGCTCTTCCTGAAGTCAATTCTGACCTTTCTTCCCGGCTCCATTTCAAGTCCCCTGACTTGGCCACCCCTGCCAGCCCAGACACCAGAGGGTTTGAATGTGTTTCCAAGGTCATAGATACTGTTTTCTGTGGATTACATTTTCTCCCTAATAAGAACTTCCAAAACTCAAATGATACTTCAGTATCCTGTCCCCTCAGCCCTTTTGGTGTTGGTTAGGGAGCCTCCTGTTCTTTCCTGAGCTTAACCTCAGTCATTCCTATCCTTATGGCCCTTATAGCAATTCCCTGGGAGGTGAGGTCTGGCCCAGTACGCTGGACATGTCCAGTCTGACAGTACGCATTACATGGTTCCTGTCCAGAGAGACCTTTCTACATTTCAGTCAGGTGGGGTGGGCAACAAGTTGGGAATCATTGCACTGGCTCTGGAGCAGTCCTGGTCTGGAAGAAAGAAAAGTTCTATGATCCTAAATCATTACAGACTACATTAGGAGGCAGCCACTTTCTTATCAAAGGTAGCACTTTTTGCCATTCTGCCCACATACTTGTATGCAATAGATAGTTCTTTTAAATAAGCTCAAACAGCTGGGGAAAAAAAAAGGTGCATGCTCTTACAAAATGGAAAAGGAGATTCAAATGCAGGTAACATGTATCAATTAAGGAGCCCTAGTCAGTCCCTGGGCTACCACAGTTTATACCTTTAGAGAAAACAACCATTCTCCAAAGGTTTGGTTACATCCTAATTATCCAGTGGGGGATTGGTGTATCTTTGGAGGAAAACATTACTAAGGGCTTTTAGCATGAGCTATCTCCAAGAAATTCCCTGCAGAGGCAGAGGGAGGAGAATTAGGCCAGTGCCAAACTCGGGCACACATTCTTGTATCAAGAGGCAAACATCACTGCATCATTTTTGTTTTGTTTTGTTTTGTTTTGTTTAATCTGAGAATTTCTCTGGAATTCTTTGAATAGCAAAGTTTGTACTTCTTTTAAGGCACTTCTTAAATCATAAAGTATTTCTCTGAGATTTGCTCGTGTTGTTTTCTTGGCCTGAGCTGCCCTTTCTCCCTTTATCTGCCTGGCAAACCTCTTTATTACTGAGAAACTCTTCAAGCAGCCCCTCCCCACAAAGACTTCCCTGACCCTTGACACTCCCAGTAGAAAGACCAGCTCATCTAATTCTGCTGGAGAGTGAGATATGATTGAGAATGACATTAGCCAGGTGCTATTCCCACTTTGCTCCCAGTACACCTGTTCTGGAACATTCTTTGATCAGTTCATAGAGCACTCTGAATTGTGTTTCAGGGTATCTGTGCTGTGAGACCTTTACCCTCAGCCTCACTTTCCACATCCCCAAGTACCCTCACTGGACCTGGCTCTCAGGCTGTGAGGGTCAGTGAGTGTCTGAGAGCTGGCTGCAAGCCTCTGTCTGGTTAGGTATTCATCTCTCTTCCTTGAGATATCTAGTACAGGGCCCCACATGCAGCAGGTACCCTAAAAATATTTGTGAAATGAATGAAAGGAAGTGAATTACAGACCCTTTGCAATGGGAGATACTGAGGTGCCAAGAGTCTTAGCAACTTTTTAAAGCTAGAGTGTGTGGGATTGCTTGTTTTCGTTTTGTTTTGTTTTAAGATCAATACCCTTTTTATCATTACAGTTAGCTAAAAAATTGCCAGACAGCCCACAAAACAAGATTTGCTCTAGGACCAACACATAAGAGTTAGCTGGAGGCTAATGGTGCCGCGACCTGCTGGGCTGGACCACAGCAGTGTTTGGCTAGGTGTCGAGAGCATTAAGAAGAAAGTCAGGGCTGGAGGTGTGAGGCGTGCAGGACCAGCTGTGGAGCCTCCATGATGGGACTGCACATCTCCATCCTCCAACACTGGCAGGGTGATCACCACAGACAGTGTACCAGTGTAAATGGGCGTTTCCCAGGCCCCAGTACATGGGCACAGTGACTGCATGGGGGGTAGCAGAAATTGGGGAGTGGGTGGTCAGCAGGGTACCTGTCGACACGGCCATAGTGGCCCCAGCCACCATGCCCATGCTTCTAGGTGGAGGGATGGGAGCAGCGCACACTGTCCCCTGCGTGCACGTGGGCTGCAGCCCCTTGGTGTGGTGCATGACACGAGCAGGTGGGACACATGGGCGCTGTGTATAGCACATGCCTTACTGTGCGTTGGGGCTTTGCTGGGGGTAGGCACTTTGCTTGGGGTCCACAGCAGTCTGGTAGGGGTCAGGGGAGGAAGAGTACGGTGGCACTGTCCCACTGGTGGGGGAACAGGACACGTGTAAGGTATGCTGGAAGTATAGCTGTTTGGGAGCTGCAGCTGCATAGCCTATGGGGAAACCAGTTGGATAAGCACTTCCTTTGGCATTTGCATAGGAAACCCCAGAAAAACCAGGGCTATAAACAGGATTCACAATTTCGAGAACTGCCTACACACTCTGGTCCGCACCCAGTTCCACCTCCCTCGGGCCTCCAGTGGCCCAGTCAGCCCCACCAGACAAAGCACAACCAGGGATCCTCCCACAGGCACTGCCAGGCTATACCGTGCCCAGGTGCCAAGCGACCCTGAGCTGCAGGCCTGAACTTGGTGCCACCCCTAGAATGTGGGGGCCTAAGAATGAGTTTGTAGGCTCTCACTTTGGGGTGCCAGCTTGATAAATTTTCAAGCGATATGACATTAGAAGGCCTATCTCCAAGAGAGGTGCCAGGAGATACCTTCTAGGAGACGCTAAACTGAAACAAGTCCTTTGGTGGAAAATCAGTTATTAAACCAGCTTGGAGGGGACCTGAGAGTAACCGGCTCATAGCTGGTTCTGCCCCAGAGTAAATAATGGGATCAGCCACTGTGGTGTCACTTGTGGCTTGCAAGAAGTGTTTCATTTATGATCATCTGCCTGTGACGTAAGAAAATAGTTTGATGGTCATTGAACAAATGGTGCATTTCTTCATTGGACTTA
Organism: Enhydra lutris kenyoni; assembly: GCF_002288905.1. Taxonomy (NCBI): domain Eukaryota; kingdom Metazoa; phylum Chordata; class Mammalia; order Carnivora; family Mustelidae; genus Enhydra; species Enhydra lutris. The sequence goes on from NW_019154114.1 coordinate 5,385,928, forward strand.
GGCTTGTTATCCCTGCGCATTGCCTCTGGCTCTTGGCTGTCCTTCCTCGCCAGTGTGCTCCATAGTGCAGGGATTTTCAGCCCCTGGCACACACATGTGTCTTTAGTTACCAACCTAGAAGCTTGTGGGGCATCATTTCTGGGTATTTATCCTCCAGATTTGATCCTTGAAGAATGATTTCCCCTGGGCGTCCTGTACTTGACCTTGGCATTGTTCCCTGATTGATCAGGCAGAGTGGGAGCTCTCTTCTGCCTGCGTGGCCCACCCCCCTACATAAACCCCGGTTCATCTTGGGCTACAGCTGAATGGCAATGCCGAGACTTAGGTCTAGGTGGAGAAAATGCCACCCCTACACAGTCATCCAGCCAGGGGCCTGCTTAGGACCCCTGAATCCATGGAGGAGAAAGAGGCCAGGACTGCTGGGCAGTTACCCAAGGCTTTAGGACCTCATGGGGTTCCCTTTGTAGTGGTTCTCTCTCACTGTGTTCAGGAATCATGATCGGGTCTGCTATCCATTCCATCTAACTGAGCTGCTAACTGCAGGTATAGTTTCTGAGGCCATTTTTCACCAGACATGCTGAATGCAGACAAACAAGTAAATGGGATTTCCTGATGAGTGTTGGAGGAGAGACCTCAGGACCCCTATGCCAAAGCTCCTAATGTGGCGAAGCAGGGGTTCCAGCTTACCAAACCCCACCCACCTGAGGATGTAGCTGAATTCTGATCAGTGCAGTCTCTTCCCTTCTCAGGGAAGCAGACTGCCTCTCATTGAAGGCTGTGCCTTCTGCCTTCCCGGCTCTTCCCACCTCTTACCTCCTGTTCTTCTGAACCTCTCATCCCCCACCACATGCTGACCCAGTCCACCCTCTTGGGCATATTTAGTTCACTGATGAAAGCTTCATGGATGCCCATGAGCCTGACACAGACAAGATGGGGTTGGATGTGACACCGTTCCTAGCCTCAAGGAGCCCACAGTCTGCTGGGACAAATAGATGCTAACAGCAAACTGGGCACTTGGCTGTGGAGCACAGAGGAAGGAGCAGTTTACAGGGACCTGCTAGGGTTGGAAAGGCTGCTGTGGAGAGGAATTAATACGCATGGCCTTGACAATGGAGTAGGAGTTCTCCGGGTAGTTGAGGCAGGAGACAGCCCTGTTGGTTGAGGGGATGGCATGCACAAGTGTAAAAAGCGTGGCACATTCAGGAAGCCACAACTGATGGGTTGCCACACAAGAAACATACAAGAAATGAGGCTAGAGAGGGTGACCAGCCTGCTAGAAAGGCTTGCAGACTGAGCTGGGTGCTCATTGTATCCTGAGGTCAACAGGAGGCTGCAGTGAGGGTGCAAGGAGACTCTGCCCTTTCTTCTTCTTTTTTTAAGAATAGCTTTATTAAGTTGCAATTAATATATATAAACTTCCTACGTTGTATGATATTTCTTAAGTTCTATATACTATATATATAAACTGAATGTGCTTAAAGCCTACAATGTGGTGAGTTTTAACATATGTAAACACCTGGGATACCATCACCACAATCCAGATGATGAATATATCCATCAATCCCAAAAGTTTCCTCGTGTCCCTTTTTCATCTCTCTCTCCCGTCCCCACTATCTCTAGGCAACCACCCATCTGCTCTGTCACTACAGATTACTTTGCTGTCGGAATTTTACATAAATGAACTCATTCAGTATGTAATATTTTTGTTTGTTCTTATCACTCGGGATAATTGCTTTTGAGAGTCGTCCACGTTGTTGTATATATTAACAGGTAAATCCTTTTCATTGCTAAGTATGATTCTGCCGTATGGATAGACAATTTGTCCGTCTTTAGCTACTGGTGGACATTTCGGTTGTTTCCCGTTTCAGCCTACTACACACTAAGCTGGTGGATATTTGTGTGGGGGTGTCTGTGTGGATATGTGCTTTTATTTCTCTCTGCTAAGTATCTGGAATGAAATGGTCATGTCATATGACAGAGGTATGTTTAACTTTTAAAGAGGTTGCCATACTGTTTCCAAAGTGGCTGTTTCATTTTGCAGTCCTATCCCAGACATGCCTTCTTCTGACTGGCTACAGCCTGCAGGATGAACTTTCAGAACAGAGTCTCCATGGGTTTGCCCAGCTAATGACTACAACTGAAGCCCTGAGACATGTACTCCTTGGGACCAGGAAAGGGAAGGAGGGTATCCAGGAATTCTTTCCCAAAGATGATGTCAGAGACTTGGCATCATTTCGAGAGGCTTGTTTGTCATCGATACTGCCTCAGAAGCTGGGAGAATTGAGTAGCACTGAAGGATAATGAACTAAGAGCACTTCTAGCTCAGAACTTGAGAAAATCCCTTTGGACCTAATGAGGCCACAGGTCACAGATTAAAGCTCAAATTCCACAGAAATGAATTTTTGTGTAAATAAATTATTTCAGCTTATGTGGGGGCCCCAGCCATTTGTAGGAATGGCTGTGATCTCTGATTCATAGCCCTGTTCCAGAGAAGTGGCATCCCAACCAGATGGTCAGGAGGAGTTGTAGAACTGAGGTCTCCAGAGCACCGGGGACACTCTCCCCCCCCCCCACCGCCACCAGGTGAAGGTTGCTAATCTAGATACATTCCCCAAGGTGGGAGCTCCGGAGAAGCATCCAGGACTAGAGGGCAAGACCAAAATCCATGTCCTTCTGCCCACTGCGGGGGCGTGTCCTTTCTGGATGCTACTATCTATAGGGTGTGAGCCCACCAGAGTTTTGAATGTGCTGTTCATTCATTCACATTCATTAGTGCCTCTTTGGAACCAGAGGTGACTCAGGCAGATTCGGGTCAGGTTATGAAACCCCCCAGTCTCTGCCAGGTTTTTGGATGGATTTTACGGAAGCAGCACAAAATGGTGATTAGATCAGGCTCATGCTTGATAAAGGGACCCTGGTAGCCAGTGTGGAGGATAGACTCGAGTGTGGATAGTCCGTGGGCAGGGAAGTCATTAGGAGGAGGCGAGGGAAGATCTGAGCAGGCAGCAGCAGTGGGAGGACGAGGGACTTGGGACAGATGTGTGGTTAAGAAAGAGAAGAGTCAGCACTGCCTCACAGCTGCTAGCTCTCTTCTCTCATGGCTTTAGTGACATTGCTGTCTCCCAGTTCCCACCAACCACTGATTACATAAATAGCAAATACAGGGAGGGCTGTTTGGAGGGATAGAAGGTTGGCTTTGTGGCTCCACCCATGCTTCCATCACCTGCCTGAGCAGGCATCCTTCACTGAGGTGAAGATGGGGACTGCAGGTGTCCTCCTGGTTCAACAGGATGTCACTGACTCATGTCTGACAGCTCCGAGCATGGACTGACTCGGGGAGGCTCAGTTAGTCACCTGGGAAACAAGGGCACTGTGGTCCCTTCTGGCCCCAGATTCCTAAAGCAGTGAAAGACTCCCAAAACTTTAAGCCTTTAGGAAGGAAAGGCCTCAATTTCTCATGAGGACCTCTTCCTCGGGGCAGGAAGGGAGGGGAAGAGAAGCCAGAGCCTGGCAGGGAGGTCAAAGTTCTCAGTTTGATGCCTGTTAAGGATTTGGGTTCCAGTTGTGATCACTGAGTGTTGATATCATGTGACCTTTGTCTGGTTAAGCATGGTGAGTTTAGCACTGTTCAGGTACGTTTCTGTGGTTTTTACTGACCTGCTCAAAGCTCCATCCACAAGAGACCTCAGAATGGTGCTCACCATAACCAGGGTTCACCCTCAACATAGTGCGGAGGGACAGAGGAGGAGGGATGGAGGGGTTCTGGGCAGGGGCTACTGGATTTGTGCGATGTGGAGGAAAGTGTGCTGGTGACATGTGGGAAAAGCCTAAAGTCCTGGGTTCCAGTCCCCTGTGCCACCTCCCCTGGTGACCTCAAGAGAGACTCCCTTCACCTGTCCGAGCTGATGTGGACTCTGCTCACACAGGCTGCACGTCAGCACCTATGTGTTCCCTCGTCTTCAGTCTGGGCCCCCAGGAGGGTCAAAGCCCTGGGCACAGAACCTCTGAACTGGGTTTGAAAAGATAGATCAAAGATGTTCACTTCGAACAGTTCAGGCTACGACTTGTTGGCAGTTGATGCCTAGTGTTGGAAGTGAGTGAGGAGCTAAAGTTCTAAATCTGGGGCCCAGCCCTTAGCTTCCAGCCCAAATTCCCCAGAATTTGACAATTACAGAAGTTTGATTTGGTCATGAGGAACATGATTGTGCATGGTCATCTGCTTCTGGCCTAGGGGCTGCTCACAAGTCTTTTGAATCACCTAGAGTTTCAGTGTTAGTGTTTAAGAGCTAGAAGAGCACTGAGTGACTTCCTCTCAAGCCTTTGTTTGATGTGAGATGAACCAGAGGCCTAGAGAGGGCAGAGGAGCAGCTGGGGCCCTGGCCAGAAATGACCAAGCTCGTGTACATGGGCTCTGAGGGCTCCTGGGGGGAGTGCTTGGTGTTCTAGGCTACTGTACAGGAGGCACCCAGTGGTCACTGACTTGGAACAGACTTGGCCCTGTTCCCTGCCTTGTGGTTGAACCTCCTGCCCTTGTCCATTGAACCTTTTAGAGAAGAGAGCCTGCCTGGTCATGCCTAGTTGATGAATGGCCTTCCTGCCCACCAGGCTATCACAATAACAGTGGCAGCAAGAGTGGGGAAAGTGGTTCGGGCATAGAGAGTGGAGGTGAGGAGCCCAAAGGTGGGGAGAGTCTGGCAGAGGTCCGGTGCTAGAAGATAAGCTGTGTGATGAGCTGGGTGGTGCGTGGCACACAGAAGAGATAGCCTGGTTGTTATTATTCTGGGTTCAGGGCACTCACCTAGATTTGATTATAAAAGCCAGAGCCAGGCCCCAATGGTGGTGCCAGCCTGAGAAATCCCAGGAAGGAGGCCCGGCAATGAGGTATTTGGCCCCCAGCCAGATGGTACAGGCTGGGCATCCCTAGACCCAGGGCATGAATTCCTGCCAATGACTCAGTAACTTTAGAGCAGAGGACACCCTTTAGATCTCCACAGCTCTGCCAGGAGTCCTGCCTGGGGTGATGGCCTCAGGTGAGTGAGGAAGAATGCGGAAGAGCTGGGTAGGGCATGGCCTGAGGAGGGAGGCTGTGATCTTTGTGCTGTATTGGGGCAGCAAACCCTCCCCCAGGCCTCCTATGCAACCTGCAAGCTGCAGATGTGGGGCATTCAGTCCAGAGTGGCGTGAGTCACCTGCATAAAGCTTCTGGGATTTTCTCTGTATCTCCCATACCTGCCTTCTCAAGGGAGAAGAGATGCCCCTGGCTCCTTGCTGCATGAGTGATGGAAAGGCAGGAGCCAGCGCCCACACAGCGGGACCCTGAGCTCCCAGGCCTTCCACCCACAAGGAAGAGAAGGAGGGTGACCTGGAGCTCTTGCTTGTCTGGGTTGGGGATGGTGGGGGAAATGAGCAGGCTGGATGAACCTCTGACTCTGGCTTCCTAATGGTCACTGAGCCCTTCCAGAGTTAAACCTCAGATCCTTCAGATGTGGGCAGACACTATCCCCTCCCTCTCCCCTCATGCCCTCATATCCCCAGCAGTGCTCTTACACCTGGCTCTTTGACCTTCTTTCCCTCCCTCTTCCAAACCTTCCCTGCTCCCTGGCCCAGCTCAGTCCTCTGCCTCCTGCCAAAAGCCCTCCCTGCTGTACCAGGCCTTGCATACATCCTGCCTTTATCTGTTCCCCTTCCCATACCAGTCTCGGGAGGGCAGGGAGCTGATGTAGGAGGATCCAGAGAAGGAAGGTAGAAGGGAGCAAGACCCAGTCTGCTTATCTACAACTGAGCAGGGGCTTTGGGGTAGAGAACCCCCCAAGAAAGAAGGCCTGAGGAGGCAGTCATCTCTCTGGAATCTATACCAGCAGGGACTGGGAACGGGGACAGACAAACAATGGGAGCCCTGGTCAGAGGGCCAGGCAGTGTTTCACTGGGGGTACTAGTTGGGCTGTGATCATTGGAAGAGATAGCCAAATAGAGGAAAGGCCAGGGACCTGGGTCTGGGCCTCTCTGGATGGCGAAGCAAAGGCTGAGGCCCTACCCCATGCAGCCTCCCTTGGGACTCTTTGTAGCAGGAGCCAGGCAGTAGGCAGGGTGACAAGATCTGGTCATGAGTCACTGAAGAGCCCATTTTGGGTGCAGAAGCAGACACTCCACCCCACCCCACCCCACTCTGTAGAGCTCTACTTATTAAATGGGGCATTACATCTTTCTGGTAGTTTTGGAGTGGTGCTCACTGGAAGCCACCACAGGGCCTTGAGCATAGGCAGGTCCGCCCTATCCTTTACTCCCACTCCTGGTACCACAAGTGCATCTATGCCTGAGAAGGGCCACTGTGGGTGGCTGGAGGTATTCTCAGCACCAGTTGTCATAGCCTGGCCCGTGTCATTACCCAGCAACCAGTCCATCACAGATGAGGAACTCAGCATGGTGGGACAGAAGGCACCCACTCATTTTGAGCAAAATGGGGTTCCCAGCACAGTTCTGAGCCTGCCTTCTGCCCCTGAAAAGGCCTCATGGTATCCTGGGTTCTCCTAGCACTTCAGGGGAGCAGTGTCTGGACCTGAAGCCCTGGCCAGCCACAGACCACATGTCATAGGATTGACTAGCAATAAAATACATCAATTTAAAATCATAAGGGGATTGCCGGACTGGCTCAGTTGGTTAAACATCTGCCTTCAGCTCAGGTCATGATCCCAGGGTCCCAGTATCAAGCCCTGCATCCGGCTTCCTGCTCCACAGGGAGTCTGCTTCTCCCTCTGCCCCTCCCCTCACTCGTTTTCTCTCTCTCTCTCTCTCTCTCTCTCTCTCAAATAAATAAATAAAATCTTTTTTAAAAAATAAAAATTAGGGGTGCCTGGGTGGCTCAGTTGGTTGGACAACTGCCTTCAGCTCAGGTCATGATCCTGGAGTCCCGGGATCAAGTCCCACATCGGGCTCCCTGCTCAGCAAGGAATCTGCTTCTCCCACTGACCTCTCTCTTTTCGTGCTCTCTCTCTATCTCAAATAAAATAAAATCTTTAAAAATAAATAAATAAATAAATAAATAAATAAAATAAAAAATAAAAAGAAATCGTAAGGGAATTGCAGACTAAGGCCACAAGGAGATACCACCACACACCTATTAGAATGGTCAAAAGGAAAGAGTATCAAGTCCTGGTCAGGACGAAAAGCAACTGGAGCTCTTAGACATGGTTGGAGGGGATGCAACTGGTGCACCCACTTTGGAAAACACTTTGGCATCTTCTTGTAAAGTTAAGCATTCACTCACCATATGACCCAGAAATCCCAATCGTACATATTTACCCAAGAGAAATGAACTTATCTTTATACAAAAACCTGTATGAAACCACTTATAGTGGCCTTATCCATAATTGCCCCAAACTGGAGATAACCCAAATGTCCTTCAGCTGGCAAATGGATAAACAAACTGTGATCCATCCAGACAGTGGAATATTCCTTGGCAATGAAAAGGAAATCAAACTTATGGTATGATATGAGCAAAAATAGGGATCAATCCCAAAATGTGTTATGCTAAGTGAAAGAAGCCAGACTCAAAAGGCTCCATGATGTTGTTCTAGTTACATTTTGGGAAAAGCAAACCTATTGGGTCAGAAGAGAGATCAGGTGTTGCCAGGATCTGGGCTGGGGGTGGAGGTGGAGGGGATCAACTATAAAGGAGCACAAGGGAAACTTTTGAGTGATGGAAATATTTTTTATGTTTCCATCATTGTGGTGATGATTCACAGCTGTGCATTTATCAAAACTCACAGAACTGTATACTACAAAGGGTGGATTTTACTACATTCAACCTGACTTAAAACATACATGCACACATTAATCCCAGCCACTCTTTCTGAGCACCTACTAGGCCCAGTGCCAGGGGCTGAGTGTTTTCTCATCCATCCACGCATTTGCTCACTCACTCAGCAAGCATTTATAGTTGCCTCCACCAGGTGCACGATGCTAGTTACTCCTCCCTAATACCTTCAAGCCACAGAGCTCCCTAAGTTGTATAGAGAAACTGGCAGGAAGATGTGGCCAGAGCCCAACCCTGGGGCCATACAGGTGAGCTTGAAGACTCTGTGTGTAAAATTCCACGGGGAGAGGAATTCCAAGCTTTGTCACCCTCTCAAGGGATTCTGCAACTCAGAGAGACTAAGGTGGGGAGGGAATCATAAGGACCTGAGAAGGGTTAACTCCCTCTCTGAGGTGCTGGTCCTGCACCAGCTGGCCAGGCCAGGCCCCTCATAACTCTGAACACGGAGCCCGAACTGGGTTGGAGCGCTGGGGCTCCAGGCCCATTAAGGTACACAGTTTTTTCTGCGGGTGGCTGGTTCTCTGGTTAGGAGCTGTCTGTGTCTGCCCAGCTCAGATAGGAGTAATCCTGGCTTCTCTGGTAAGAATCCAGATGTAGGAACCCCCTTGGATAAACCCAGCATGTGAGGTACACAGTCACAGGAACACTGTACAGCAGTAAAAATGAGCAAACCAGAGCTGCATATATCAGGAAGGATTAATCTCAAAAACATAGTGTGGTGTGGAGAACAAATGACAAGGTAGACAATATATGACACCATTTAAAAATTGCTTAAGAGCTGAACACCTTGTATTTATATATGTAGATTCTTCAAAGAGATCAAATTACATTTAAAAATGTTTTTAAATTTTTTTTCAGTTTTATTGAGATAATTGACATACAGCACTATGTAAGTTTAAAGTGTAGAGCATAATGACATGACATATATATTGTGAAATGATTACAACAGTGGTTTATTTAACAACCATCATCTCATATAGATAATAAAAAAAAGGGGGGGTTTCCTTGTGATGAGAACTTTTATGACCAACTCTCTTAGAAACTTCCAAATAGGGGTGCCTGGGTGGCTCAGTGGGTTAAAGCCTCTGCCTTTAGCTCAGGTCATGATCCCAGGGTCCTGGGATTAAGCCCTGCTTCGGTCTCTCCGCTCAGCAGGGAGCCTGCTTCCTCCTCTCTCTGCCTGCCTCTCTGCCTACTTGTCATCTCTGTCTGTCAAATAAATTTAAAAAATCTTAAAAAAAAAAAAAGAAACTTTCAAATATAAAATGTGCCCGTGTTAACTAAGTCATCATGTAGGTTAAATATGTTTTAAAGACACAAAATAGTACCATATATTATTATGATTATAAACTTAAAAATATAAAAAACATGAACAAGAACGAGCATATTAACTTCAGAAGTGGATTAGCTCTGGAGAAGACATTACCAAAAAAAAAAAAAAAGATGGCAAATGGCTAACAGATTTAATAAATCCGGGATGTATGGCTCAAGCCAAGGAGACATGTTGCATATTGTTTTCTGTACTTTCAGTTGAAATGTTTCATAATTTAAAAACAAGTCAGAATGAACCTTGAAAACATTACACTAAGTGAAATAAGTCAGACACAAAAGAACATATATTGTATGGTTGCACTTACATGAGGTGTCTAGACTAGAAATTCACAGAGAGAAAGTACAATAGTGGTTACCAGGGGCTGGTACCTCAACTACCTGCTTTAAAAGGAAAAAAAAGGCAAGGGACACCTAGGTGGCTCAGTGAGTGTCTGACTCTTGATTTCAGCTCAGGTCATGATCTCAGGGCTGTAGGATCAAGCCCTGCGTCACACTCTGTGCTCAGCAGGGAGTTTGCTTGGGATTCTCTCTCTCCCTTTGCCTCTCCCCACTGTGTACTCTCTCTCTCTTTCTCTCCCCCCAACTACATACATACATACATACATACATACATACATACATACATACGTCTTTAAAAAAAAAAAAAAGCCAAAAGAAGGGAAATCCTTTCTGTGTCAGCTACTCTAGTAGAAGCCGAGGACTGTCTTGTCTGAACCTGGCTCTGACATGAGTTTCTTGGTGTCATCGTGAGCCTCCAAGCCTCCCTCACCCCCTGTGACATAGGAAGGGAACCCTGTCAGCCTGGTTCCCAGGGCTGGAGCCACTGCCACATCCACAGAGTTCTAAGAAGGAAACAGAGTCATGGCCTCTGTAGAATGAGGTTAATGAGAATCCGCTCCAGACTCCAGGGGTTTTGAGCCTTAATTAATACTTGTGAGGCCCTCAGTGATTGTGAAATCAGAGGTTCTATAAATCTGTGCGGCAGTGGCCTTATTAGTACCAGCACATTACTCAAGAGAAAGAAGCCAGCCTTTGTATCACTGACTTAGCTCCTGGAAAGGCCGGGCCTGGAGTGTCCAGGCCAAGCTGAAGCTGTCTCTCCTGGCCCCCTTGTCCTGCTTTCTAGGCCACTCCTGGAGTCCGAGCGGTCTGAACCAGTCTGGGGCTTCAGGGCACACACCCCCCCAAACCCCGTCCTGAGCACTGTGGCCAGGCTCCTAATGGACAAAGACCTCCACTTGGAGGTTTGAGGAGGGAAACCACAGCAGTCTCAGTGATTTTCACTCCAGGCCCAAGGTAGAACATTTCCTTTTCTACAAATCTCAGGACTCCACTAAGAGTGCCTGACAGCTTCCCAGGCGGCCATCCTTTCTGTATTTGAGGTGCCTGCTAAGATTGAGCATTACCAGGCTCTGTGGGTCCCTGAGGGGAGGACGAGCTCTGCCCTCTACCCACAGCAGTCTGGGGCATGTCACCATCCCATTTTGCCTTAGCTTGGGTCTTTTCTGCCTGAAGGCTCCTCCCTGTCCCCTCAAACCCCCTCCCCCAGCAGGACTCTGGGGCACAGTCTTTTTCCTCCTTTGTTCTGGCACTGTCCTCCAGGATAGATCCTTAGACCACATCATCCTTTAGGCTACCCACTCAAGAGCACCTCACACCAGACGCAGGGACCCCTATTTATGCTAGACATGTTGATGCCATGCGGAACCATCCGCATCTGGCAGAGCTTTGTTGCCCTTGGACTCTGTGAACTAATTTATAACCACTGGGATGGTTCATACTCTGGCCAGAGAGGTGGTAGTAGATGGAGACACAAGCTCTCTCCCCAAAAGCTTATCTGTGCAGCACGCCCAGTGAGTGTCCCCCCAGCCCCGCTGACCACCTCACACCCCATGCAACTGCCTCTGAGGGTCCAAGGTAGGACAGTGAGGCTGCTTAATGAGAGGGTGCAGACCTCTGCCTAATCAGACCATCCCAGACAGCTTGGAGAGGCCAGTTTTCTTCTATTTATAGTTAAACTTCTCTGCCATTATGGTGCATCTCTAGTTTGGGAGCTCTCTTACTATGTTTTCTTTATGCCTTCTTCATGTGGGTGAGTGGAAAAATAAATGAAAGGGAAAATCACAGGTTTGTGGTTAGGAAAAACTGCCAGGGGGGATGGCAGGCTTTATGTTCACAGCCTTGGTGGCATGTCTAGGGTGTCCTGGGGCGTCAGAACAAGACACGACTTTTCCCGGGTGTGGTGATAGGGCGGCCATGAGGCAGGGTGCCCTTGGCTATAGGAAAAGACTGGAGTTTGAATCCTGGCTTTGCCATTTGCTCGCTGGCTGCCCTTGGGTAGGTCTTACCTCTCCAGGCCTCACCTGCCTTACCTTTAAAATGGGCTAATAGGCTGGCTCAACTTCCTGGTGGGCTGGAATACAGAGATGACATTGGAGATGACAAAAAGCAGCTTAGCAGAAAGAGCAGGAAAGGCTGAGGCCCGATTCTGGCCTGCCCTACGTGCCCAACACCCCTGCCCCCCATGCCTTTTGGGACCCACAAAACTGCTACTGCTTCCCAGTTTTCTGCTGTGACTGCTTCCTTGGGAGGCAGGGGAGCCCAGAGTGACCAGGACAGGATGAGAAGAGCAGTCCTGTCTGGATTAAGGACTGTTCTGCAGCCCGTCATGGAGAGGCAGGAGTTAATATGGTCATAGCGGGTCACCAGGTTGCATTCACAGATCTCCCTGGCACATGAGTCCATTTTAGGAGGGTGGCCTGGCACTTCTTACTGTGGAGCAAGGCCTGACTTATTTTAAACTGGGTGGAACAAAGGGCTCGGTGTCTCTGTGATTTGTGGTCTGTGCACATGGCAAGGCTGTGGTGGGAGGGACACCAGGAGGCCCAGCTCTCAGCCCTCATCTGACCTACTGTGGCCTAGTCTGCCTGCAGGGATGCCCATTCTCCACCCCAAAAGCCCAGCTTGACTCCCCTCAGGCTGAGTGGATGGGGACGGTCCATCTGTAGGCTCCTGCCTGAGGCACTTGAGCAGGTCAGGGCAGATTTTAGGGGTTGGCTGGATAGCCAAGGTTGTGTCCAGAGGCCGTGGCTGGATGAAGGTCACTCAGCCACAGCCTGTAAAGGTCTTTAGGCGGAGGGAATAGGGCCATTTGTGAGGTGGGAAAGCTGGGACAGGGAGCAGGCAGCCGGAGGACTACAGGTTGGAGCAGGGGTGAGTGTAGCACACAGCTGTGGTACTTGAGCCAGACCACCTGGGTTGAAGCCCCAGCTCAGCCAGTTACGTACGACCTTGGGAAGTTACTGAACCTCTTTGTTCCTCCATGTACCCATTTAGAAAATAGGGATAATGACAGTAACTTTCACCAAGGGCCACTGAGAGGGTTAAATGAGTTCAGTGTAAATCAGTTAGAAATAGGCCTGGGACTTCGGCAGTCCTATGCGCCTAGCCCTGCCCTGGTCCTGCTCTGTCCCCTTGTAAGTAGATGACCAGACAGTCAGTCACCTGTGACCCTCCTCTCTCATAAGGGGCAGGAAAGGAAGGACCCTGGCCTTTGGGCTGCCAGTGAGGTCAGGGCAGGCTCTCCCTGTAACTTCTCAGCCCACATTCTGCTGGGGACCTTGGCCACCTCAGCTTTCCTCCACACCTCTTGTCCTTGTTGTTTTTGTCAGTGTGTACCTCGTCTGGTTCCCTGCCATGTCAGTCAGGACCCTCAGTAACTCTCTGGCACTTTGGCTTTTCCTCTCAATGGTCCCAGTGAGGGAACACCTGGCTGCCCGTGTTAACACACCCAGGGTCCCTCGTGTGAGCGGCTGCCCCAGGTGTCGGCAGGTGTGTCTGTCCACAGACTCGGGACTGCATGGCCTAGTGCCCCTGCCCCAGAACAGACTTGGATTCCAGTCCGGGCTGCTGCACTAGCCGGATGTGTGGCCTCCAACAACTGACTGGGCTTCTCTGAGCCAGTTTTCTCACTGACCATGGAGGGATGATGATTTCTACCTCAGGGGTCATTTGAGGATTGGGTGAGAGAACAAATGGAAACACCCAGCCTGGGACCTGCATTCAGAAGCTGCTCAGCAACTCCCACAGACCTCAGTGACTCACTGGGGAAGCAGGAGACCCTAGGACCAATAGAGCTTGCTCTGCCAGTTTCATTTCCTTCGTTTCTCACCAGTCTCCCTCCCATCTGCCAGCCCCACGACCTTTGTCCTTGTTCAGGCCTCTTCAGGCCTCTGTTCTGACCTCTCAGTCCATTCTCCACACTCAGAATGAACTTTAGAACACATGAATCAGGGCGCCTGGGTGGCTCAGTGGGTTAAGCCGCTGCCTTCGGCTCAGGTCATGATCTCAGGGTCCTGGGATCGAGTCCCACATCGGGCTCTGCTCAGCGGGGAGCCTGCTTCCCTCTCTCTCTCTCTGCCTGCCTCTTTGTCTGCTTGTGATCTCTCTCTGTCAAATAAATAAATAAAAATCTTTAAAAAAAAAAAAAAAAAAGAACACATGAATCAGATTGTGGTACTCCCTGTCTACAACCATCTATGGCTTTCCACTGCCATGGCTTTCCACTGGTTACTTGATCAGACCCATGAGATGAATGTGATCTGTCCCTGCCAGCTACTCATCACTACTTCTGAAACTCTCCCCAGCATATTTCATATTCCACAAGTTGCATGGAGTGACTTGTCCCCTGGACATGCCTTGCACTTTACATCTCCAACTTTCATGTCGGCAATTTATGGAATGAGCTGGATTTGGCTTCTGTAAATCCCCTCTCCTTCAACTCTCTCTATTGGAAAAACCGGATCTAGAATCTGACATTCTGATTTTCCCTGTGGCATGTAGATAACTTTTGGATCTTTCCCAACTGGGCACTTTCATGGGATCCTCAGAGATCTTTCTCCCCCTTCCCACTAGCAAGCCCCAAACACAGTTCTTTGGCATGGGGTTCCTCCCCCCACCCCCAAGTGGCTATTTATGGCCCACCCAACCCTCTTTCACTGCCTCTTCACTTGGGCAGGAATCCTTTATGATGACCCCAGGCCAGGTCCAGGCTGCTGGTGGTTACGGGGTAAGTGTGGATCCCAGGCATCTGTTAAGCTGCTGTGAGAAGTCTGGATGTTAACATTCTAAAAATGTGGAGGATCCCCCAGAGGGATTGTGAAGCAGGGGAGTGACATGATTGGTGTCTACTGTGACAATCCAGGCAGAAGATTATGGTGTTTTCCCGGGGATGGGAGCTGCAGAAGCCAGGAGAGCTGGCTGGAATGGTGGCAGAGCTGATGGACTGGCTGCCGGTTTGGATGTGAGGAGCAGTGAAAGAAGAGTATGATGTTTTTGGATCGAGTAACTGGGTAAACAGAGGCGCCAGTCATTGAGAGGAGGAAGTTGGGGGTGGAGCAGGCTCAGGGGACCAGTGAGTCCCCTTGGCCATGCACCCTTGTGCCCCAAACAAATGATACAACTCTGCCTGGTTATAGTCTGGAAACACAGGGAGGTATCTGGGACTGAAGAAGAGCCATTAGCTTGTAGAATGCTTATTTGGATGCTGTGTGGGTTAGTGGCCAAGTAGGGAGGAAGGACCAGGCATGTGGCCAGGCAGGCTAAGAGCCCTTCCTTTCCAGGGCAATAATTTTCCTTCACTTCCTGCAGATGAAAACCCCCTGCTTCCCTACAGGGCTGAGTAACTGTGAGCCCCTCAGTTTTGCCTTCTCCAGGGTCATCCTGAAGAGGGGCACAAAGGTGGGGCATGAGGAGGCTTCATTCTCTCTTTCCTCTCACTTTCCATCCTTAATGCATATGTTAACCTCTGTTACCACGCTGATGGTTGCAGTGCCCCCAGATGGGCTCCAAAGACAGGGTGCGCTGCACCGAGTGGGAACAGGGACATCCAGAGTGCCCCTTGGAATCCCACAGGAGAGAAGCAGTAGTCACCCAGGCCACAGGGACTGTCATGACAAGCAGCCAACTGTTCAATAGAGGGGTGACTGGCTCAGTCTGCTTGGGGTCAAAACCCAGGGCCAATTCTTGTCACCTGGGTGACCTCAGTTATAATAAAGCATTTACCTCACAGGGCTATGGTGAGAAATGGATGTGTTCTCTCACATAAAGCACTTAGCACAATACTTCAAATTGTAAGCACCCAGTGAGTGTGAGCTTATATGGTGTGCATGTGGAAAGCCCTTGCTGGTGGAGTCCCAACCCCCCTGCTAGTTGCTGACCAAAGCAGGCAGCAGAGGAAGTGGCCTTGCTGAGCTGGTAAAGCTTGGAGCTGCTTTCTGCCTCCTCAAATTGGGGTCCTCAAGGGGTCGAATCCCCAGAGCCTCGTGGAGGTCAGGCTTGAGTCACGGCAACTGAACAAGGACCCTCGCCTTTGCAAACACTTTCAGGGAGTGTGATTTCACAACTCCTCAGGAACTGATCCAGTGCTGCTGAGCTCCCACCCTCTTTTCCTGGGGTTGTGCCCGAGTCCTGGTCTCATGGTTGAGCACTTTTTAATCTTCAGAGTAAGAGAGAAGTCAACTCAGTGTGGGACCTTTTGTTGCATCGCCCTACACCTTCTCTTCAGCCTGTACGGAGTCCTGAGGAGTGCCTTAGACTCTCTTTCCAGAGAAAATGACTCCCAAATAAAAAAGCCAGAATGTGCCAGATTCCTCATCTGCTAGGAAAGATCCCTGTTGGCGCCTGGGTAGCTCAGTCGGTTAAGCGTTTGCCTTCTGCTCAGGTCATGATCCTGGGGTCCTGGGATCCAGTTCACATCGGGGCTCCCTGCTCAGCAGGTCAGCAGGGGAGTCTGCTTCTCCCTCTGCCCTTCACCCTGATTGTGCGTGCACTCTCTCTCTCTCTCTCAAATAAATAAAATCTAAAAAAAAAAAAAAAAGGAAAGATCCCTGTTATAATTCAGTGGTTAAGCTGGTGCTTCTGGAGTTGAATTTCCTGTCTCAGTGCTGCTGCTACTACTTACTGACTGTGAGGCCTTAAGTTACATAGAGTCTCTAAACCTCAGTTTTCTTACCTTTAAAATGGAAGCAGCAATGGTGGCTCTTTCATAAGGTTTTAAGAGGATTAAATGTAGGGTAAACAACTGGTCCCTGTTTGGAACTCTCCCATTTTCACACCGAAGTGCTGCTTCCAGGGAAACCCCTCAGTGGTTGACAAAATAAGACAATTGGGCACCCCAGGAAATGACATAATGCCCGGCAAGCAATTAGTTCAGTGTAAGCGGTTCATCCAGGTTCCTATCAGCTGATACTATTGGCCTTTTCCCTAATTAATGGATCTGATAAGAATGTTGCCTGGGGGACCTGGAGTCCAGGATTCTGTTCACTGTTTTTTCCCCTTCCTGCTCTAAAGGCATCCTGGGCACTCCTCCACCCTCCCTGGGGCCTCAGTTTATTCACCCATTCAATAAAGGAGATGAACTTGAGAGTCGCTGGGGATTCTTCCCACTAAGGCCTATGAGATTTATTCAGAGACGCCCTCCCAATGCCTGGTAAGGCAGCCTTGAATACAGATGGTACCAGGTACTGCATTCGTTTGCTTGACATGTCATTGAGCAAAGCCCACGCACGTTCTAGCAACACAGTCTACCTCAGGAGAAGTCTGAATTGGAAGTTTCACCTTGATGGTGACGTTTTGCCTACAGCTAGGGCTGATTTGGCTCTTGGAAATCTTGACCTACGTGTTGGGGGGAAATGACAAGATAATTGATGTTCTTGTACTTTCACGAGGTTAACAGTCAGCCCCAGGAATGAGTGTACCATCAAGAAATGGAGATTTTCCCCAGGAAAGCCTTTTACCTTGAGGGCATGCAAAAGGTGGCTTCTTCTCCTGGAGCAGGTGGAATCTAGGTTTTAACCCCTCTTTGTGAGACCCACCCCAATAACCAGATTTCAAGTCAAGCCAAATGTCCTAGTAGGAAATAACTGGGGCCCACCAAGATCTGGGGTTTGTGAGTCCTGGGTTATCAGCCTCCCCTAACTGTGTGACCTAGTATAGTACTGGAGTCACAGAAGACACTCACTAATCTGCAGTACTTTGTCATTCCCAGGCCCCTCACTGTTTGGGGCCTCCGCACACATCCTGCCGAGCTGCCTGCAGCATGCTCAGTTGTTAGGAAGGGCTGTTTTATTTTAGCTCTCATGAGGAGGATGATGCCTAGGTTGGACAGAGCTCCCCAGACTTCGGGATGTATACCCCTCTCAGATGATTTGATGATTGTCTAGTTGGGTCCTGGGGGATGAGAGGCAGCTGCCCCTGAAGAGAAAAATTGACTTGGTTAACTCTCCTGGAAATGATTAATTCTGAGGCCAGAAATGTAGCTAGTCTTAGTACTGGAGGAGGGAGAGACTTATTTTTTCTCTGGGGCTGCTTGAGATGCCTCCAGATTCTGAGATACAGAGATAGGGGGTTAACATCCTGGTTTGTCTGGGACTGTCCCAAGTTTTAACACGAGAAGTCCTGCATCCCAGGAAACTCCTTGGTCCCAGGTCAAGTGGGACAGTTGGTCACCCTACACAGAGATGCCTGGGTGGTTTCAGCATGAGGACCAAGTGCCCACGTTGAGGCAGGAAAGAGCGAGGGAGCAGAGTAGAGGCCCTACCGGTCAACTACTGTTGGCTGGGAGGGGTCGGTGGACGACTAACAGGTGATCACAGTGGAGGCCATAGCAGTGGCCAAAGACAAGCTGTTTCTGAGGCAAATGACTTTTAGGAGACCTGACATCTGGCAAAGAGGCTTGTCAGGACTGATCTTTTGGCTCCAAAAGCCTGAGTGGAGACTTAGTGTGTCCAGGGAGGCCAGCAGTGGCCATTTCAGGGTCACTGGCAAGAGGCAGCCTCATAGCCAAAAAGCTGGCCTGTGTGTCTGGAGCACAAGTATGTCCTCAGGAAAATCTCAGGTTTTCAGGGGGGTTCACTCGGATAGGATGCTAAACCCAGCCACGTGCTGGCAGGAGCTCATGCTCTGACATGAGGCATGAGAGCTGGTTCACCCTAACTTTGTTCTGGGCTGCTACAGTAGGCTGAATAATGGCTTTCCCCCTTCTCCCCAAAGACATCCCCATCTTAATCCCCAGAACCTGAGAATGTTAGCTCATATGGATGGCAAAGGGGATTCTGAAAATGTGATTAAGTTAAGAATCTTGAGATGGGGAGATTATCCTGGGTTATCTGGGTGGGCCCTTAAAGTAATCACCAGTGTCATTAGAAGAGGGAGGGAAGGTCCCAGAAGGGAGCTAGAAAGGTGATGCGATGACAGAAGTGGAGGTGGAGTGATGTGCTTTCAAGCTGAGGAAGGGGCCACAAGCCAAGGAATAGAGGTGGCCACTGGAAGCTGAGAAGGCAACGATTCTTTTCTCAGGGCCTCTAGAAGTAACTAGCCCTGTTCACACCTTGGCTTGAACCCAGCGAAACTGATACTGGACTTATGACCTCCAGACCCATAAGAGAATATATTTGTTTTCACTGTGAAGTTTGTGTCCATTTGTTACAGTGGCGATGTGAAGCTAATATGCGGACGAGTTGGGAGTCAGAGCTCGGCCATGTCTTACTTCTCACATTTGTCTTCACAGCACATCTCACAGGGCTGAGAAAAGTGGGAGAGAACCTGGAGACCCTTCTCAGTGTAACTTTCCTGAGAAATAGGCTGCCCAGAGTTTTAGACCAGCACCTAGAACAGAACTTAAAACATGGTAGCTGCCCAAACAAAATTTGCAAAGTGAATGAATACTTTCAGTCCAGTGATTGAAGGGGAATAGCTCCTGAAAGGAGCAGAAATGCCCTACAGGCATGACTAACATGGACTCTCATTGAAAACCCTGGGTCCCAACCCCAAGAATGCCCTTCTTCAGACCCAAGGGCTTAAGGGGGTCTCACTATATGAGTAAGCTGGTGAAGGACTGCCAAGTTGTTTAACCAAAACTTTGAACACATTTAAAAATGTCTCAGCAATGACACACTATACAACATGAGAAAATTATTAAAAGTCCCCATTGTGTCTCATATTTTACATGGTGCCATGTGACTTTTATTCATTTAAGTTTATTTATTTTTGTAGTAATCTTAACCCAATATCAGGCTCAAACTCATGACACCAAGGTCAAGAGTTGCATACTTGACTGAGCCAGCCAAGCACCCCTGTTTCCGGGAAGTGGGAACTGGCTTTAGGAAGCCACAGGATCCTTTCCCTTCTTGCTCCCTAGACACCTGACCTGGGGCATCTGCTGGCTCTTGACATTGAACACACATCTACTCTGGAATTGAGTGTAGAGATTAAAATAGTTTTTAAAAACTTAGAGGAACAGATTATTTTGTCAAAGAAAAAAAAATTATTCCTCTTACTAAGAAGATTTTTCAGGGAAACAACATTATGTCCCAGGTACCAACTTCTTCATAAGGAAAATTGAGGAGGCACTCTTTCCTCTAAGTCTTAGCAACTAAGGTGGAAACATGCAGATTTGGATTGATGCATCACAAATCTATAAGAGGAGTGTCTAGAATACCCAGCAGCTATGTGAAGGCACCTAGGGGCTCATTCCGATTGTTGAGAGAGAGGTCTGAGGTGATGCAAAGGGGGCCGTGAGGGGGCTCCTCTGACCGCTAGTGATGGAGTTCCCACTGTTTTTGTCCTGGCTTGGTCATGACCCATATCCACCAGGCTGGACACCCACAGGATACAGAGAAGCTGTGACTTGTCCACTTGTGAGCTCTGCAGTGCTCATTCCTGGACTTGGCATAAGCAGATGTTCCATAAATGCTTCCAGAATTTCATTGAATTATCCCTGCAGCTTGGGTAGAAGATACTTACATGACAGACCACCTAGTTTTGTTGGCAAAAGCTCTTCCTTCTCCTGGCCTTCTCAGAAGTGAGGTCTGTGGAGGAGAGCATGTGTCACTCTGGGCCCTGGGCCCCAACCAGCCAACACCATTGACTCCAAGGCTGTTCAGTACATGGACTCACCCAGAGCCCCAGAGTCACCTGCACCAAGCAAATGGGAAGTTGGCTTTCCTGTTTCTTCATCTCTTTGACCCCTTCCTTCCCCTCGTAGTGGTGGAGCACAGGGTCGACCATTCAGTGTTCTAGGTGCTGGGGATACAAGACAGGCAAGAACCTTGCTTGGAAACCTCTTTATGGATATGCACAGAGAAAGAGGTTGATCTTTGCTTCTCAAAGAGTTAAGCTGAGAGGATTTTATTACAAATTGCCCAGAGGAGTGGATGTTCACCTTTGTGGGGATTCTGGTATCCATTTCCTCTTCCCTTTGGTGATACGCTCCACATTTTATTTGAATGTCCATCCTTCCTCTATACAGCCCCTGCACTTCCTACCCTCCCCAGCCGCACAAGCAGGCCTAGATAGAGTGAAGCAGTCCCACCCACCTGGCTCTAGCAATTGGCTAATGGTTGGACACCAGACCCGATCTGGATCACCCAGACCAGAGGGACTTTTAGGGGTCCCTGGGAAGATGTTTTCTTGATCATATGGAGAAAGATCCACTGACTCTTCTGGATGGTCAGTGTAGACATGGGTTTGGGACAGCTTTGACCTCTTTATGGCATTAGGTGTGGCTAGTCTGGGGATGAAGCCCATGGCCAGAGGCAGTCAGGCCTGAGAGAATCCAGAACAGTGGAGTCAGACTAGCCGGAACCTCAGCTGGAGCCCCAGCCACCTCTGGACTCTGAGGTTGTGTGAGCCAACCCACTCTCTTTATTGTTTGCATTAGTTTGGTTTGGGTTTTCTCTGTCCTGTGGCTGAGAGCATACTAGCTGATCTTACTAAAGAGGAATTTCAAATCTGGTTTGCAAGGTCAAGACTGAGGCAGTCTGAGTTTAGGGGAAAGAGGGCCAGGCACTGGTAAATGACCCATTCAAAGACCAACAGCCTTGCACCCCCAGCTCAGAAGAAGTAGGAAGGAGACCTGAATATGGACTGAGGAGCCTAGGCAGGTGGGGTGGGGTCCCTCGCCCCAGCCTTGGCTGGCAGCTCCCTTAATTTAACTCCACCTGACTAGTAAATGCAGAGTGCAGTCCACTTAAAAAAATCAGAGCAGCTGCCACTTCAAAGCAGGAAAGATGTGTGTAGGTGGGTGGGGAGGAGGCGGATAATTATGCAGGGAAAATAGTTTTCTTGATATTCTTCTGGAAATGTACATGGAACGCAGGGAGCAGTAGGAGAGATGACAGCAAAGGGAAAATGTATTCGTAGAGAATGTGCACTGTGCCCTCCAAAGGGGCATAGGATGGAGCGTGCCGCACACCGCCTGCTCATCTGACCACAGCACCCTTCTCTGGGGAGCATCTGAGACTACATGGGAAACCGCCACATACGGCACTTCATCCACGAGTGACTAAAGGATTTGTTGGGAAGGACTGAGTCCTCCTTTTGTGTGTGTGTATGTTTGTACAACACACTGACTCTTCCTCGTGACCAGTGGGGCGGGGTGCCATTTGCGTTTCACACCTGGACTTTTCATGCCCTGGGGAAGGAGAAGGGAACTTGTGCCTAACAAGAGAGGAAGCAGTAGTGTACCCGGGAGAGCTAGGAGCTCTATATGCCATCTCTTTGCCCCCTCAGGGGTCTGCCCTCGGATTCCATGTACCCTGCATGCTTTGAGCGGCAGAGGGACACCACCAAACTTTGAGAAGCAGCTCTGAGTCTGTGAACGTTGGATGCCAATAATTATCCAGCTGTGAGTAAGCTGAACATTTCTTAGGGCTATTTCTGTGTAATTATAAATATTTGAGGATATTAAACTCCCAGGTTACACATTGAGGGTATTATTTGAGCAATGGCTGGCTGTGGAGCTGAAAATGCAAACATCCTTTCATTCCTCCCTCCTGGAGCACTTAGAATATTTTATGGGATTCAAGAGAAAAGAAGTTTCAGTTGAGAAAAAAAGAAAAAAAAACCCTAGAAGCAAAGTCAGTTGCTAATATTTCTGAATAGCTCTAAATCAAAAAAGAGGAATGTGACCACTTTACTTAATTGTGGTGGGTTTGTGATGCATTTTCTCTATGGGTTAGGAAAGCAATTACCATCAAACAACCTACTTGTGCCTCCGTTGTGATAAAATGTTCCCTCTAATGGGGCTGACACGCCAAGCAGAGGGCCTTTTAAAGCACTTAATGTTTCTGGAAGTGTTCACACCTGTGGGGTTCCTTGGTGTGCACTGAAAGTCCATGCCTGGCTCCCTTTAAGGACATGTCGTGGTGCAGGGGGTTCTGAATAGAAGAAAATCCTTTGAAGCAGCAGCTGAGGTCTGGGACACCAGCAAGGTCTCTGCTGCCCTGGATCTGTGGAGTGGTCCCCGGAAGCCTTGGGACCTGTCCAGCCTCCTACCCTCATACCCTTGATCACCCTATCCTGTCCGTCCATCCCCTGAAGTCTAATATCTCCTCACCTACTCCCTGTGTTCCTCCCACCCTGGAAAACAGGGGCCATCTCCCATAGACACATGCACAACCTGTCCTTCCAACTTCTTTGAACCTATCCCCTCCTGCCGCAGCTTCCCCAAAGGCCCTGGGGTTTGCCACTCATTCTCCAGACCCCCAGTATTCCAGGAGACCATGGCTCCTGTGCCCTTGAGCATCCCCCCCACCCCAGCCTTTGAGGCTCCTACATGCTGTCTCCTCTCTTCTCAGCCCTTGCTTGAGGCCCTGGCCCATCCTTTCTCACATCAAAGAACTGCCTTCTTCTTGGGTAAATTTAAAGGGTGTGAATGGCCCATCACAGGGGCCAGGTCACAAACTTTCCTGATGTCCTTCCACTTCCAGACTTGAAAGTCTTGGCCACTAGGTGACACCTCGGCCACACGGAATACCCTCTGACTCTCTCACCCTCCGCTCCTGCAGAGGCCTCTGATCCAGCCCTGAGGATTTCTGGCTGGGACCCTGTCGCTATCCCTCTGCCTCCCTCTCAGGCCCCTGAACCCCATCATCTCCATCCCTCAGCCCTGGTGCTGCCATCTAAGACCCCTTAAGCAGCCCCGGAGAGAATCCTGACCCCGCAACCTCCCTTGCCCCTACCCTACCTGGCTTCCGTCCTCAGTTCCTAAGGTCAGGGGAAACGCCCCTAAGGACGTGTTGTTAAAAGTGCTCTAGAATTAAATAACCAGGACTGGGCGCCTGGGTGGCTCAGTGGGTTAAGCCTCTGCCTTCGGCTCCGGTCATGATCTCAGGGTTCTGGGATCGAGTCCCGCATCGGGTTCTCTGCTCCGCAGGGAGCCTGCTTCCTCCTCTCTCTCTCTCTGCCTGCCTCTCTGCCTACTTGTGATCTCTGTCTGTCAAATAAATAAATAAAATCTTTAAAAAAATAAAAATAAATAACCAGGACTCTCCTCCCCCATCCCCCTGCCCCCCGTAGATGCGGCCGGCCGACAGGGGGCGTCTTCCGAGACACTAGGGCAGCATCCCCGCTTGCTCCCCAGGGGCGTGGTGGGCACGGCGGGAGGAGAAACAGCCCAATATCGGTTTGAAAGCTCGAGGTCCTCACACAAAGGTGGGATTGGATTAAGCGGGACCAATCCCGGAGGCTGCGCTCCCCTGACGACGCTCCAGCTGCCCACGTCGGGCCCCTTTCCAGTTCACCCTCCTTAGATGAGGGAGCGAGAAGAGGATTCGGGACGCGGGGGGCAAATCCAGGTGGACCCAGCTCGCGTCTCCGGCCAGAGTTCTCTGCCCACACACTGGCGGGCTGCCTGGTTCGGCATCGCGGGCCCCGAGCGCCCCCTGGAGGCAGTGCGCTCCGCCCAGACCCGGGAGGGTTGCGCCCACGAAGAACTTCCTGCCCGTCAACTAGAAAAATAACGGCATAAAACTGGGCAAAGGACAGGAAAAGAAACATTTGAAATGAAATACAAATGCCCAGTAAAACGTTAATCTGACGTTTACATAGGCAGAATCTGTTGCAAGCCATTACATGCTTCCACTCCTTTTTTTAAAGTGTTTTTCTTTTTTCTTTTTTTTTAAAGAATTTATTTATTTATTTGACAGACAGAGATCACAAGTAGGCAGAGATCACAAGTAGGCAGAGAAGCAGGCAGAGAGAGAGGAGGAAGCAGGCTCCCTGCTGAGCAGAGAGCCCGATGTGGGGCCCCAGGACCCTGGGATCATGACCCCAGCAGAAGGCAGAGGCTTTAACCCACTGAGCCACCCAGGCGCCCCATGCTTCCACTCCTTTAAACCTCTCAGCAACTCTGCTAGGAAGAGACAGTACTCCCATTCTGTGAATGAGTAAACTGAGGCAAGGGCTTGCTCAGGCCCACACATAAAGTGACAGGGCTAGGATCTGACCCAGCAGCCTGACACCTAAGTCTGTGGCCTTACTCACTACATTAGACTGACTCTCAACATATGAAAAATATACACTCTGGCTAAAAAACAAAGTGTAAATTAAAACTATTCATTCAATAAATTTATTCTACAAGTATTTACTGGATGACTACAGTGAGCCAGGCCCAATACTGGGTGCAGGGGAATGGACACCAAGACATACAAAACATTAAACTCACATTTCAGTGGGGAGACAGACAATAAATAAACATGAAACTGTAGTCTATGGCAAGTAGGGTAAGTGCTTGGGGAAAAATAGCAGGGTAAGGAGGAAGGGGAGGGCTATTTAAATCAGATGATCAGATCCTTCTTTTTGAAAAGGTGACACTTGAGGAGAGACCTACAGAAAGTGTACGAGAGTCTGTGGTTATCTGGGGGAGAGCATTCCAGGGCAAGGGAGGTCCCTCAGGTCAGTGCTGAAGGCACTGTCTGCATAGTCAGCAGAGGTGGCAGGCGCCTGTCTAACTAATGTGGGCCAATGCCTGTGCCCAGGCCATGCTAGGCATTTGGGAAAAGCCTTGCTTCCTAACTGTTCAGTGGGGATGATGCTCATCTTTGCTCTGGGCATTCACTCCCCTCCCTGCAACTGGCCCCATGTGAGAGTTGTCCCTCATGAGTCTCAGCAGAAGGTAGGATGATCTGGAGAAGTGGAAGGGAAAGCCCCCATTAATATTTGGGTGGGGATAACTGACCCAGATTCTAGGTCTCTAGTCTGGGACAGCATCAAAATTTAGCCCTTTAAATATGTTGAGAGAGTTCAGTGGGTTAAGCTTCTGCCTTTAGCTCAGGTCACGATCTCAGGGTCCTGGGATCAAGCCCCAAGTTGGGCTCTCTGCTCAGGGGGGAGCCTGCTTCTCCCTCTCCCTCTGCCTACTGCTCTGCCTGCTTGGGCTCTCTCTCTTTCTCTCTCTCTCTGTCTCTCAAAAAATAAATAAATAAATAAAATCTTTAAAAATATTAATAAATAAATAAACATGTGCGGAGAGGTTTCATTACTGAGGGGGACATCTAACCCTTACCCCAGACTCTGAGAGGGCAGCTTGCACAGAAGCCGGAGGGAATCTGGGTGAGTACATCTGCACCTTCCAGTGGCCCCAGCAGGATCCAGATGCTCTTGCTTCTGTGTTCCCTTCCCAGGTCTCTGTGGTCTTTCTTCCTGACGAGATCTTGGAGGCACCTGGAATTTTCAGTGAATGTCCCTTCAGTGAGCTGCCGGTCTATTGGCCAGGGTAGGAGTCCAAGCCTTGACTCTAGTCTGCATGGCCTCCTTTCCTCCAGAGACAGAAGCCCAGTGCCTGCCACCTCCTCCTTGCTGTGGCCAAAAGTTCATGATTTTCCCTACTTGTTTGGTCTGATTTCACCCATTTGAGATTAGATGAGTCACTCTTTAAAAATTCCTTATAGGGGTGCCCAGGTGGCACAGTAGGTCAAGCACCTGACTCCTGACTTCAGCTCAGGTCATGATCTCAGGGTTGGGAGATCCAGCCCTGCGCTAGACTTTGTGCTTAGCACAGAGTCTGCTTGAGAGTCTCTCTTTCCCTCTCCCTCTGCACTGCCTGCTGCATGCACACACACTCTCTGTTTCTAAAAATAAACAAATCTTTTTAAAAAATTATAAAAATTGTTTTATATGATTATATGTTTTATATGGTGAACTGCCCTGTGGCTCAGTGTTGAAAAACTTCTGTTGATTCTTATGTCCACCTGGGCTCTTTTGAGTCCTGCTTGGACGACCTGAAGAAGGTGTGAGCTGGTTTTGAAAATGAGCACAAACTGGGGCAGAACCTGGAACACAAACGACTGGGAGGAAGGGCTGCTGTGGGGACCAGCTGGTATCTCCATCTCTCTCCCAGGGTCTCGTAGTCTCTGAGCTTGCTCTCCTCTCTGCTCAACCAGCAGCACCTCTGTCCCCCACCTTCATTCTGAGTTTCCTTTCCCCGTCTCCTAATTTGCTTGCTGAGTCTCTGCTTTCTTATATCTGAACATGGCACTGGGCTGAACATCTCCTGACCTCTCTGTCTCCTCCTCCCTGCATCTGCACCAGCTACCAACCACCTCCTGCCTGGAGTTCTTCATTCATGTTCCCAAGCCAGTTCACCTGTTTTATGCCAAGGCACATGATCTATCTCTGGACAGTCCCGTCTGGTTTCAATCACTGGGGCCAAAAAGGGAGGGCGTCAAGGTAGCCAGCACGAGGCTGTCCCTTCTGCCAGTATCCACGCTGATGCAGGCACTGCTATGAGACTGTCTGCTCTGGTCCCAGATTGACTTTTTTATTCTGCTTACCCATGCTTGTGTTTCAATTTTGACCTTTGTTATTGTTGTCTAGAGGTCTTTTAAGGGTCCTTAAAAATTCCTCAGGCACCCAGCCTGCTTCACTGCAGAGGCTCCTACCCAGACACACAGCAGCCTGGCAGGGGGAGGGTCATTCATAGTTAAACAGGAAGTCCCTTCTTCCTCCCACTTTAGTCTCACCTTTCATCAAAAAAGGGAGGGGAGGCCATGTTTAATAAACACCCTCCATTAGATTAGATCGACGGTCTCTAAATACTGCATTTCTTCTAGAAACAGTATCTCTTGTCCTCACAGTAGAGCATGTGGTCAAGAGGAAATTGAATAAAGTCCTTTAATCAGCCACAGTAGTATTTGAATCATTTAATTTAGGATCTGACAACCACAAATTACTCTATTTTCCAGGCCAATTTTAGCTGACCAGGAGAGCTGGGCTAGTCCGCTTCATGCTTAATAAATCACTCCCTTGCCTGAACGTGTGAAATTTGGGGTGAAATTTGTGTGAAAATTGTGAGATTTTTCTGGGGCTTTTCAAGCATAATCATCAACAATCCCCGGCGCTGTGTGTGCCTGACATGAGTCCTTGGCCAGGCTCCCTTTGCATGGCTTTGTGGCTGTAGAGTGAAGCCTCCAGCTGAGAGAGCCCAGGATGTGAGGCCCGGAGCTGTCACCTCTGCAGCCTGTGCTCTTTGTTCCTGGCTCCAAGTTCCCATGGCTCAGACGACAAGCCTAATCAAATTAGATGCCAGACACAGGCTGCCTGTTGTGGCTCCCCCTCTGCTGCCTCAGACTTTTCAACACCTGCCGAAACCCCTTTACTGGAAAAAAAATGAAAGAGGAGCTTCTGATTTCAAACAACACCCGTGGGACATGCCAAATATGGCCTCTTCCAGAGCCGTGTTAAATCACCTGTGAAGTCCCAGCGAAGGGCAAAGTGCAAGATTTCTCCTTCAGAACTATTCTAAATGTCAGTGTGTCTGAGCCCCTGGCAGATGCCTCCCCTGGCCACTGGGCAGACGGAGCTGGGCTGAGGAAAACCCGTGGGACTTCATTCTGTCTGTACTGCAAGCCACAGCGGTGTGTCTGTATGAAGGGCTTGCTTTTAGGGCCCTCTGCTTATGTTGCTCACTTTTCTCCATTGATTCCAAGGAGACAAAGTGGTAAGAAGGAGGCCGGGGGGACAAAGCAGGATGCGTGGCATTCTTGGGGGCATCTTGCATTCCTAGAGCTACAGTACTCATAAATAAGTGGCATTAAGAGAGGAAGAATCTTGTGTGGGCCAGTACATGCAGGGAATTGTAATTTTTATTTATTTTCTTTATTTTTTAAAAATTTTATTTATTTATTTTTAAAGATTTTATTTATTTATTTGACACGGAGAGAGAGATCACAAATAGGCAGAGAAGCAGGCAGAGAGAGAGAGAGAGAGAGGAGGAAGCAGGCTCCCCACTGAGCAGAGAGCCTGATGCGGGCTCTGCCAAAGGCAGAGGCTTTAACCCTCTGAGCCACCCAGGTGCCCCTATTTTATTTATCTTCTAATTATTTTTTTAATACTTTATTTATTTATTTGACAGAGAGAGTGAGCACAAGCAAGGGGAGCAGCAGAAGGAGAGGGAAAAGGAGGCTCTCTGCTTGGGGTCATGACCTGAGCTGAAGGCAGATGCTTAACCCACTGAGCCACCTAGGCTTCCGGGGAATTGTAAATTTTCATGAAGTTCAGTTTTTTAGAGTTTCTATCTTAGTCCAGGATGTGTTGATGTGAAAGCAGAACCATCAGCAGCCAAGGTTACAAGGGGAAGCATGTACCTGCGGAGACCTGGGAACTCTGGGATGGAGCCAAACGTGAGAGCCCTCCAGGCCTCCTGGGAACTGCATAACCACAGGCAGCAGACCTGGGCTCCTCACCCATCTCCTGGCTCTGGGCACCCCTCTCTGCAGATGAGCTATTGGTTCCTGCTCCCTCCCCTCAAAACTTGAGCATGGCTCTGGGTTCATCTGGTCATGACACTTGACCCAGTACTTGGAGAGCCACTATCTACCAAGAAAACCCCCTTCTGGCCCCTGTGTGTGTTGGGGGGGGGTGTCTCCAGGACCAGAGTGCCCCATGCACTCTTGTCAAAGCCCTGGGCAGCTGTAGGGCCACTGCACTGTACAGGTGTTTGTCAGGAGACCCCTCTTGAAACTTACCTAAACAGCAGCTGCCGGTAGTTAAGAATGGGGGCAAAGATGGAGCTTCGGGGGAGCGCTACTGAAGCTCCTAATCCTCACATTGTCACCACCACTGCCTGAACCCCCACCGCAACCCTGGGCCTGACTTACCTAGTTAACCCTTGAGTCTGCCATTCAACCTCGTGTAACCTGGAGCCCCTTTCTTAATTTCTGATGCTTGAAAGTGGAACAGGGATAACAAGAGCACTTTCCTTCCAGGATTGATGTGAAAATTAAATGAGATAAGAGTTCAGAAGTGTAAACTATTTGGGAAATAATAAAGATAATAGATCGTTTCACCCTAGATGCAACTGGAAAAACTGGATGCAATATAGAAAATGTAGATGAGTGTAGACTGGAGATATGATCTTAGTCTAGGAAGAAGAACATGTTTTGAATTGACACGAGTGAAATTTCATTGAAAAAAATTAAAATAATTTATGTTTAGCCCTATACACATGACTCATAAAACATAACTATAAAATAGTTTGTCTTGCCCTGGGATGAAATTTAAGTTAAATCCCTGTATGACCCCTTTTTTCACCCCTGGCCTGCCAGTAATTTTTGTCTCTTTCTTTCTCCCAGAGGCTTTCTTGATCAAGCTCTAAAATGACCCCGTGCTGGTTCACTCATGTCAGCAGCCACCTCTGATCTGCTAGAAACATTCACTTACCTATTTTTCCCTCATGATCGCTGGGCTTGCAGGCAGACCCCAATGTGACCACTCTCCTAGCTGCCCTGTGAAGACATCTGGCCAGCCTGTCTCCTGCTATTAAGATTTCTCTGACATAAATTGCCGTAGCTCCTCGTATCCCTGAAGCTCCAAAGGACATTCATTGAGCCTTCCGGGTGATCCCACAGAAACCCCTTTCCCAAAGCTTGAGCTGAGGAACAAGCATCCTTCACTGTCACTCTGGATTCACAGCCCCAACTCCCCAAATATGTCCACAGAGCCCAGCACACTGCAAATGCTCAGATAGTGATGGCCTTTCCAGCCTTCTGATCCTGCCTCCCACGGCCCTGCCTCTCAGTGGCCACCTGGACTTGACTGCCCTTTCCTGAGCAGTTCTAAACCCTAAGTCCCAAGGGCAATCCCAGTCTTTTTCTTTCTTTCTTTCTTTTTTTTAAAATTTTATTTATTTGACAGAGACACAGCAAGAGAGGGGACACAAGCAGGGGAGCAGCAGAGGGAGAGGGAGAAGCAGGCTTCCCGCTGAGCAGGGAGCCCGATGGGGGGCTCGATCCCAGGAGCCCGGGATCATGACCTGAGCCGAAGGCAGACGCTTAACAGCTGAGCCACCCAGGCACCCCAAATCCCAGTCCTTAAGTGACAGTTATTGAGAGGTCAAACTGGGATTCCACTCTAAGCCAAAATATTCCTTTCTAGTCTTTGCCAACTGCCTCCAGAGAGAACAATTTCTCCACGCCTACAATATGAGGGTGGATGGGCAGGTGAGAAAGACGAAGGTGTCCAGCCAGTCACAGAAATGTGATGGGTATGGCAGTGTCCCAAGCAAGCACCAAACAACCCCCACATCGGCTGCTGGATATTTTGTCGCATTAAGGACTTAATTCAGGGAACTCGTGAGAGAAGAATCGCAAAGCCCCTTGCTCAGTGTGACCAAAGGCACCTCAGGAAATACCAGGCCTGGAGGCAAGATGAAAACCATGCCCCAGGAAACAGAAGAGGAGGAGGCTGGAGAGAAGAAGATAATGAGGATGGGGAGAAAGGGAGGACCCTGAAGTCAGAGATGCCTTGGGGAGAAACCTTGGGTTTGAGGATCAGCCCAGAAGCCCTGACAGAGGGGTCCGTGCTCTGTTCTCAGAGTGGCCCAGGAGGAGACAGATGGTCTGGAAGGCCAGGCAGGGCCCCAGGAACATCCACCCCAGCAAGCCTATCTCAGATGATTAAAAATGGCAGCAGATAAATTTAACTAAACATGAGTAATGGGGACACAAAGGGGAAGTGAAGAGAAATAGAATATTTTAGCAACATAAGGAAATGAGAAGAAAATGACTTCGCAATGAAATGTCAAACTTCTGTGCCTGGAGGAGATGTAATCTGGTCACTGCAGGCTCAGGGGAGCGGGGGAGTCTGTGGTTATTTCAAGCAAATTTTAATTCACTTTAATAACATATGGCCAGATTCCTTTGTGGTAGTGTCAGAGGATAGAAACGGGAGTCAGAGAGTTACCTGGGGTGTTTATGTTTGTTGTTTCACAAGGAGCTCTGTGTGAATGCATCTATCCTCCTATCCCTCCATCCACCCATCCATTCAGAGAGTCTATGTTAAAGCCTGGGGCTTAGGAAAACAAAAGACAGCCTTGCCAGCTCCCACCTCCAGGATATCCTGGTCATTTGAGGAAACAGACAAGTGAACAGAGAGTTACAGTATAGGACCACATTGTGGGTCTAACACCCAGTGTTCATTAGAAGTTTGTGAATTGAGGGGGCACCTGGGTGGCTCAGTAAGGTTGGGTGTCTGTCTTCAGCTCAGGTCATGATCCCAGGGTCTGGGCTCCCTGCTTAGCAAGGAACCTGTTTCTTCCTGCCCTCCCTGCTCATGCTTTCTGTCACTATCTCTGTCTCTCTCAAATAAATGAATAAAACCTTTTTTATTTTTTTTAACATTTTTTTAAAGATTTTTACTTATTTATTTGTCAGAGAGAGTGAGTACATGCAGACAGAGTGGCAGGCAGAGGCAGAGGGAGAAGCAGGCTCCCTGATGAGCAAGGAGCCTGATGTGGGACTCGATCCCAGGATGCTGGGATCATGACCTGAACCGAAGGCAGCTGCTTAACCAACTGAGCCACCCAGGCGTCCCTAAAACCTTTTTTAAAACGATTTTATTTATTTATTTGACAGAGAGATAGAGCACAAGTAGGCAAAGTGGCAGGCAGAGGGAGAGGGAGAAGCAGGCTCTCCACTGAGCAGGGCGCCCGAAGCGGTGCTTGATTCCAGGACCTTGGGATCATGACCTGAGCCTAAGGCAGCCACTTAACCGACTGAGCCATCCAGGTGACCCTAAATGAATAAAATCTTAAAAAAAAAAAAAAAAAGTTTGTGAATTGAATGCATGCTTAAAAGGGTGGTTCTGGGAAGGCACCAGAAAGGAGTAAACTTCAAGCTGGGTCTTGAAGAATGAGTGAGTTCATCAGGTAGACAAGTAAGTTGTGAGCAGCCCAGGAGGAAGGGACCACATGTAGCAAAGGAGTGCGGCTTACGATCATGCAGCTGGAGGAGACTGCCCAGGGAAAGTGGACAGGATAAGAAGAGGAAAAGGACAAGGAGGAGACAGAATCAGTGGATTTCGGATGGGGAATAACACTCTCAGAAAGGCAGGCTCTGAAGACCTAAAGCCTACCCTCACCGAAATCTCTACTCCAGCCTGGATGCCTATTCACTCTTCAAGCCTCAACCCAAGCATTATGTCTTCCAAGAAACATTTCTTTCCAATTCAGGTTGGGGTGAGTACCCCTTCCCCATGGGTCCCTGGCAGGCTCAGTCTAAGGGCAGCCTAACCTAGGTCCCTTGGATTCATGTATCTGGTTGTAATGTTAGAGTACATTAGCCATGAAAAAAATTACCTTGTTGAGAATAATTGCAAATTAAATAACTTGCAAGTTTATTTTAAAAACAAAAACTCAGGGGTGCCTGGGTGGCTCAGTGGGTTAGAGCCTCTGCCTTTGGCTCGGGTCGTGATCCCGGGGTCCTCAATCGAGCCCCACGTCGGGCTCTCTACTCGGCGGAGAGCCTGCTTCCCTTCCTCTCTTCCTTCCCAGTACACTCTGTGCCACCAGGCCTGTCACTGCCGATCCCACCCCCATATTGGGTTAGCTTGTCTGCATGCCTGCCCATCTCCCAACAGAGGCTGCGATTCCCAGTACTGGTGATGCCCTTCCCAACACTGGTGCCTCCCTAGCTTCTAGCCAGGCTGTCCCATCCATCCCTTCCCAAGGATTGCCCGTCCAGAGAATTGGCCCCAGTAGCTGAGGGGTACTGGGAGGTGTGGCTAAGACGGGTGTTTCAATTTACATCACGTTGGACTTTTCTGCTCTTCTAGAGACTATGGAGTGTCGGGGGTAAGAACCCTCTTTAAGCCCCCAGGACCATAGCTGGAAAGGGTGGGTGGTTAGGACTCCTGGGTCTAGGAGACAAAGCCATAGAAGCCTGACTCCAGGGCAGAGAAGCTGGAATGGCTGAAGAGGTCAGGTGAGGGCCTAGCAGTAGAGGGACCCATAACAAGCCACCTCCCTCAACAGAGCTGCCCCCAGTTCCTTGCCAGAGGGAAATGACAGAGCTGTAGGTGCCCTGGATGTCCTGGTTGCTAGGCGGCAACGGAGGCTATGCCAGCCAGAGGGTCGCCATGGTAACCGCAGAGCCCAAAGCACTGTTATGCCCAGACCCCCGTGTGGGGGTGGGTTGTGCAAGTAAGGCCCAAGGTGTGGCACCCTGAAAGGTAGTGGATGGGTGGCAGTCAGCTCCAGGCAAAGGCGCAGGCTGGGATGAAAAACCCAGCTCACTTTCGCTTCCATGTTTTCTTACCTCCCCTCAGGTCACACCTGCGCAGTTTGAGCCAGGCATAACAGTTGTAGGAGAAAAATAAAATGGGGCTTTGGATCCGCCAAGCCAGATCTTTCATTTTACAGATGAAATAGAACCCGCAGAGGGAAAGACACTTACTGGAGACCGCACAACTGCAGTCCTACAAATAAAGCTGAAGAGAAAATGGAGAAGAAGAAAATGATGCAAATGACCAAAGACCTCATCTAGAATATATTCTGTTGTTTAACTTATAATTTTAAAATTTAAATTGTTTTAAACCCCAGCATTCACCTCATGAGTTAAAAAACACCACAATGCCACATGGAACTTACGAATCTCCTTCAGCTGATCATATGCATCTTTTTCTTCCTGTACCATTTTCTTTCTACTCCAAACTAGCATCTTTCCCTCCCTGGGTTTCTATTTCATCCTTAAAAGGAAGGAGCTGGCCTAGCTGATCTCAAAGCCCATTATTACTCTTTATGATAAAGCAAAACCTTCATTTCATAAACTCAGCCAGGTTGACTGGGTACATATTTACTGGACATACAAGTGGGTAAGATCCTCTTGGGGTTGGGGCGCCTGGGTGGCTCAGTGGGTTAAAGCCTCTGCCTTTGGCTCAGGTCATGATCCCAGGGTCCTGGGATAGAGCCCTGCATTGGGTTCTCTGCTCAGCGGGGAGCCTGCTCCCTCCTCTCTCTCTGCCTGCCTCTCTGCCTACTTGTGATCTCCGTCTGTCAAATAAATAAATAAAATCTTAAAAAAAAAAAAAAAAGATCCTCTTGGGGCTACAGTCCAAGTCAGACAGCTGACTGCAGTCAGATGTCTCTTTAACTGGACCCCTGGCAGGCTCAGTCTAAGGGCAGCCTAGCCTAGGTCCCTTGGATTCATGTATCTGGTTGTAATGCTGGAGAACATTAGCCATGAACAAAAATTACCTTGTTGAGAATAATTGCAAATTAAATAACTTTGCAAGTTAATTTTAAAAACAAAAACTCAGGGATGCCTGTGTGGCTCAGTGGGTTAGAGCCTCTGCCTTTGGCTCGGGTCGTGATCCCAGGGTCCTCAATCGAGCCCCACGTCCGGCTCTCTGCTCGGCAGGGAGCCTGCTTCCCTTCCTCTCTCTCTGCCTGCCTCTCTGCCTATTGTGATCTCTCTCTGTCAAATAAATGAATAAAATCTTAAAAAAAAAAAAAAACTCAGAGGGACGCTTGGGTGGCTCAGTTGGTTAAATGTCGACTCTTGATTTCAGCTCAGGTCATGATCTCAGGGTCGTGAGACTGAGCCCAGCAACCGGCTCCATGCTAGGCATGGGGCCTACTTAAGATTCTCTCTCTCCCTCTCTCTCTGTTCCTCCCCCTACCCCCCCCCCTCTTAAACAAACAAACTCAGAGACACAGTTAATAAAAAATTATGATGTGAGAATAATCTTATTTTAGTTTCTAGTCCCTCATCGTTTCTTGCCCTCCTTCTATATCCTATCTTTGGCTCATTTTGTCCACTTCCTAGTTTCTAAGCAGAGTCCCCTGTGTTTGGCTGGAAAAGCCCTCAGATGCCATTAGCGCCTTGAAGTGCCTGGTAGGGTCAATCTTCCCACATAGTTAATCACATCCCAGTCACTGAACACCCTTGTCTCAGATAACAGAGGTATCTGGGGAAAAGCTTCCTTGAATAGACATTTTTCATAAGTCCAAGCCCGTGAGGAGAGAGTGGGGCCAGGCCACCAGGACAAAGATGGAATGCTAGGATGCATCTGGGGCTCCACTGACAAATGAGGAGACTTGAAAAACAAGGGGGCAAGTGACTGGCTGAGCAAGGTGGCTGAGCCAGAAGCCGAAGTGAGGTCTTCCGATGCCTGGCCCTTGAGACCCTTGCAGGGACTACATTGCCCTTGAGGTGACACCACTTGGGGCCAGCCTGAGTCGCCACAGCTAGGTTGGAGCAAGAGTCTGTGGGTCCCTTCAGCTCAGCCCAGAGGAGCAGAATAGCATTAGGGAGGATTTGTGAGGAAATCCAGGGCAGCACAAGCTCAGAAAACGTGGGCTCAGAAAACATAGGTGTTAGGTGAAATTTTGTTGAACTGAAAAACATTTTCTGGGGCTTGTAGAGGCTTCAAGCTTGACTTGAGGGTAGTTGGCAAGGTTAGTAATGGTCCAGAAACTGCCAAATTAATGTTCGCATTATTGTTATGCAGATGACTTTGCAGGAATAGGGGGTCCTAGTGGCCAGCAGGTGGCACTAGAGCCCAGCGCTGCGCAGATTAACGCCTGGAATTTGAAACTGTAGCAGGTGTGTTGGTCTGATGTGAGGGAGAGGGCCCAGGCGCTGAGATCTCGGTTTCCTTCCTGTCCCACTCAAAGCTCAGCCTCAGATGTAGCAACAGATGACTGAAGCTACGCAGCCTCCACTCAGCGCCTCTGTCCTATCCTCCCGGCCTGAGAGTGCATGGAAGACAGGGGACCTGAGTTCCCTGTTGGTCCAGTAATCGCTGGTTCTCTGGCTGAACAGAGTCGGAGCTACCTGCATCAGGTCCCACTTTTTCTCACTGGTTCTCGTGGGAACCAGGGGATTGAACATTTTTATGAACGTTTTTAAGGGACTGGAACTTGGATATTCCTGTGCTGTTGGGGAAGGCCCTAGCCAGAAGGCTTGGACCAATGGCAGGGCAAGTGAGGAATTGGTCAAATCCAGGTGGATATTAAAGATCGAGCAGATAGGGCACCTGGGTGGCTCAGTTAGTTAAGCGACTGCCTTCAGCTCGTGTCATGATCCTGGAGTCCTAGGATCGAGTTCCATATCAGGCTCCCTGCTTAGCAGGGAGTCTGCTTCTCCCTCTGACCCTCACCCCTCTTTTCCTCCCTCTTTCTCTCATTCTCTCTCAAAAATAAATAAAATCTTTTTTTAAAAAAAGATCGAGCATATAAATGGAAGGCATTTCGCATTAACGACAGGTCTTTTCGCCTCTGCCCTAGCTAGGACAAAATCCCGCTAAATAGTGCATTATCCGTTTCTCAGCAGAGGCGCTTCTCAGAGTGCGGCGGTGTGTGAAGAGGCTTTGGAGCACCTGATGGTCCCCGCCGATCCTCCTGGGCCAGGACCTCAACTGGACGTGTGAGATGGTCTTTTCAGCAGCAGTATTCCCAAGTCCAGAGCAGAGGCGGAGGTACTTGATATGGAGACAGGAGGTCATGGAGAAGAATGTGGCTCTTGATTGGCTGCGAGGCTGGTTAGCCCCGCGCCCGCGGCGTAGCCATCAACCCCCAGATGTGAACTGGCCTCTCACCTGTCTTCACCCAGTGACCAGACGACATTGGCCGACCAGGATACCTGACCTTCAGCAGCAGAGACGGCCAGGTAGGGCACTACTTCTCCGGAGGGGAGACTGCCAACCCTCTCTCGGTGCCCTCGGGGGGCCAGAATGCGTTCCCTAAACGGAAAGAAGGGGGCCATGAAAAACAAAACTCAACTTTGCCTCATTTGGCAAAAGTCTTCCAGGTGAAAGCTGGCTTTCAGGGCTCCACATACCACTCTTAAGTTGTCATTTTTGCCTCGTTTTTTGCCCTCTGTATATTCCTTACCAATTTTCCAGTGCATCAGTGTATTTTAAAAGGTTTTAAAAACTATTCCATCGGGCATTAAAGTTGTTTAGCCGCACCAGCAGAAACGTAAGTGCATTTGTGAGTTCCTTAGAGGAAACCCACTGATACCTGACTTGGGAGATAAGGCTTCGCTTCAACCTCTTCCAACTTTCTCAGTTCATTCTCACACCCCGTTAGTTCCACAGTCTCATAATGTGAGCTGCACCCTTCACCCACCGGGAGCTAAAGCGCAGCTGTTTTCCTGTGTTTCCACTTACTACACAATGAGAATTCAGGCTGCTCTCCTTACACACAGCCTGTTCTCTAATTCCCTTTCCCTTTCTCTGGAAGGCATTGGGTTTAATTATGTAACCGCCCCTCCCCCCATTTTCCCTGGGTGTTCTCAGTGTTTGAGAGTTTTCTTTCTCACATTTATCTTTGGGAGTGGGGGTAGAACCCTGCAACTCCCCCCCAGGTGGAGGACTTGCCATTCTGAGGTAATCTTTTCATTTACCATTCTAGTTTCCTTATAGAGCCTGCGAAAGAGGGGTGGTGTCGGGGCAACGGTTAGTAGCAACAGGGCAAATTCAGCGCTCGGCTCCCATTTTGTAATACCTGAGAGTGTCTAGCCCCAAATGCTTTGTCTTTCTTTAGAATGTGAAAGATCTAAATCCTCAGCTGAGTCCCGATTACCAATTCTGGGACAGCAGGAAAAGATTCTCTTATTCCCTTGGAGTAATAAGTGACTCGAGTTTCTTAGTCGTAGTAGGCGTGGTCTGGGGAATCAGTGTCCAAACACTCAGTAGTGACCCACGGGTGAACATGGCATAGGAGAGGCAACGGAAATAGCATCTTGTGATGATCACTTCATCACCCTTCACTGTCCTATTCCTATAGCTGAAGTCAGTACGTGAAACATATCTTACTGATAGGTTTACGTTTTTATTGCTGGCCTCGTCCAAAGCAGTGCGCACTAGCTCCCCGAAAGTAGGGTCTTTACTTTCCCATCTGCCGCTGAATCCGGCCCCTAGCAACATGCCCGTAGCACAGAAGAGGTGTTCAGTGACTGTTAAACTGGAATAAATGAACGTGCGAGTCTCCAAGCCACACCGCGCACTCCACCGCAGCTCCCCCGGTGTGGCGCCGCGACCTCCCAAGCGGGACCCACGCGCGCGGTCCTCTGGGAAGTGTAGTTCGCCACGGCCCCGGAGTTGCGGGACCGAGGCTCCGCGTGCGCAGGCGCACTTCCGGCTCTGCCCCGCCGCTGCGGCCATTGTCCGGCCCCAGTGTGGCTAAGGCCGCTTTGGGCTGTCCCTCCGCACATCAGAATTGGAGAGGACTGAACCTGCAGCGCGTGCAGGAGGAGCTGGCCCCAGCCCTGGGTGGGCCCGACGTCGCGAAATCCGGAGTCCGCAGGAGGCGGTAATTCCGAGCGCGGGTCAAGGCGGCACCTCCCACGGGTTTGGCTTGTATCCGCCCGGCCGCGCCCACCATCCTGCGGGTGGGACTGGGCGTGGCCAGAGGACGGTGTCCAGGATGCCGAGAGCCTTTAATTTGGTATCCGGGAAACGACAGGCCTAGGCGCAGTCCGCGTAGCTTCCCAAGCCTCTCCGGGAGAAGTGGCTGAGGGACGGAGGCGGGCCCGGCGCGGCGGGGAGGGGTCGGCGGTTGCAGCCGGGTGAGTGGGCCCTGTCCTCTCTTCCCAGCCCCAGTCTGAGAGCCGGCCCCAGCGAGGCAGGAATGGCCCCGAGGCCTCCGACGGCCGCGCCCCAGGTGAGCAGCGCGTTCCTCACTTCCCCAGGGCGTCCCTACCAGCCAGGCCCCCCGGGGCGTGTTTAGAGCAGTCATTGTTTTCCGCCTGTGAGACAGCCTTTCCTAGCTTGGTTATTCCCGCAGAGCCTCCAGCCCTGCGAAACCCAGGATATCCAGAGCTGAGGAGAGTGGGCGTCCCAAAACAGGGGCCGCACTGTGGGGAGGGGCAACCCGGGCGGTGCAGTTCTGCGGGAAGAGTTAAGAGTGAATGTGTCACTGTTGAGAGTCCTGAGTGCCAGTCCAATTCCTTGAACTATGTCAGGGAATGGAGAGGGTAGGGTGACAGGATAGAAAACTATAGAGGAGGAAGTTAACTGTTAGGGAAGGAGAGAGCAGCCCCAGCCTCTGACCCAGGGGCCATAAAAAGACGGTAGGAGCCAAAGAAGCTTGGCCAGGATTTGCCTTGAAAGAGGCTGGAGATGGGCCAGGAGGGAAAAAGAAAACATACGGAACAGGAAGGACCTGTCCCATAGCTTTTCTTGTTTTTTACCTTAACAAAGATATAATAGTGTATACCCCCACATGTCCAGCCTGCAGCTTCGTTAATATGAAGCTGTTTTTTTTTTTTTAACTCATGTATTGTGAGAGAGGAGGCATTTTCTAGAAGCATCACAACTCTGAGGTTATGCACTGATTTACCTAGAGTATGTGTGAAGATATAACAAAGTTCAGATGGTATTTTAATCCACACACTCTTTAGAATTAAGGAAAAATCACAAACTCCAGTTGCTAAGTGTGTGAGACTATCAGAATCAATCCAGGGGCGCCTGCCTGGCACAGTTGATTGAGAATGTGACTCTTGAACTCCGGATTGTGAGTTTGAGCCCCACGTTCGGTATAGAGATTACTTAATCCAGATAAAAATACTGATTAGTAATATCATATAAAAAGCAGTTTATGGTAAATTAGCGGCAACTGGGTGGCTTAGGTGTTTAAGCATGGGACTTTTGATTTCAGCTTAGGTCATGATCTCAGTCAGGGTCATGAGGTCAGATTCTATGATCAGCAGAAAGACTGAGATTCTGTCTCTTCCTTTCCCTCTGCCCCCTTCCTGTTCGCATGCATGTGCGCTCTTTCTCTAAAATAAATAAATCTTTAAAAAAATAAAAGTTTATAGTAAATTAAACATATAATGCCTTTATATGTTTTACTTCTTGTTGTGTGTTTTTGTTTTATAAAGGTGAGCCTTAAGGAGTAAAACAAGTAACAATACTAGAACAAGATAGTTGTTTGGTTTGACATGAGCCAGAGCAAATCAATCACTGGTCATCAGTGCAGTTCCATATAAAGTGCTTCCTCAGCAGGCTGTGAGAATTAGGACTGCTTAACACACTTAACATCTCATGGGCGTGTTGATCCTTTCATTAAGGGTTGCCTTTGTTTTTCTTCTTCTTTTATTTATTTTTTTTTTAAGATTTTATTTATTTGATAGAATGTACAAGTAGAGGGAGTGGCTGAGCAGGGAGCCTGATTTGGGGCGGGGCTCCATCTGAGGACCCTGGGATCAAGCTGTGAGCTGCAGGCAGATGCTTAACTGACTGAGCCACTCAGGTGCCCCAGGGGTTGCCTTTTTTTTTTTTTTTTTAAGATTTCATTTATTTATTTGACAGACATAGAGAGGGAACACAAGCAGGGGGAGTGGGAGAGAGAGAAGCAGGCTTCCCGCTGAGCAGGGAGCTGGATGCGGGTCTCCATCCCAGGACCCTGGGATCATGACCTGTGCTGAGGGCAGATGCTTAATGACTGAGCCACCCAGGCGCCCCAGGGGTTGCCTTTTTAATGGTGAAAGTAGATTTGTGTTCTGAGCAGTGACTGTTAGGGACTGCTTTAACTACACTTTCAAAACTTTGTTGCCCAAGTACTCTAGTTCAGTTATATTCTCTTGGGATGGCCTGACAGTTCCCTTGGATTACCTAATCCAGGCTGCAGGTAATGACCCTGGTGGAAAGACAACAACTGAATCCACAAAGGGGGTTTTTTGGTCAGAAATTTCCCTTTATCGAGTTTCCTTTTCTCTGAGCTTGACCCTCCAGGGAATGCAAGAGATGAGTAATCGAGTCATCTGACTGCTTCTCCTGGAGGTAAACTGAGAGGGGAGTAGCTTCCTAGAGAAGTATATAGCACAGGACAGGTGATGTTTCTGAGGTCCAGAGGCTGCTGTGCATACAGAGAGGAAAGTGGAAATTCTGCCTGTGGGAAACAGTCAGCGGAGATGCCATTTCTGCATAGAAGCAGAGTCCAGCAAGTGAAAGTGAAGGGGGTGGAGATAGAGCTGATGGAGTTGGTGCGTCAGGGATGTTGGGAGGCAAGAAGATGAAGGGCATGATCGTGAAACTGTTGTGTGTGACAGTGGGTATGGGCCACAGGCAGTGAGGAGATGAGAATAGAAGGGAGTTTGGACATTTTTCTTTGCGGCTGGGGTAACCCATTCATTCATTCGTTTATCTATTCATTCGGCTGATAGCCATTGAACCCCTGTGATGTGCTAAGACACTTTTCTAAGTGGTTGGGATATATTAGTGAACAACATTTATAATCTCTGCTTTTGTGGGGCTTACGTCCTAGAGGGAGGAGACAGAAAAATGCAGTAAGTAACTTTTATAATATCCTAGAAGCTGACAGTACCAGAGGGGAGAAGAAGGTAGAGAAAAGTAAGGGAGATGGGGGGGGTGGCTTGTGATAAGGGTACAGCTTAAATAACGAGGTAAAGGTAAGCCCTATTCTTACTGAGATGGGGGCCTCTGGGTGGACTGGCAGGAGGCAAGGGAGTCTGTGGGGCACAGGGCTGGCGAAGAGTGCCCCGAGCAGCAGGATTTGTGCGTCATGTGTTCAGGGAGCTGCGGGTGATTGGTGTAGCTTGAGTCACTGTTGTTGAGCAGGAAACTAAGATGACTTTTTCTTCGTTTTAAAGATTGCCGTGAATGACGAAATATAGGAGCAAGAATTTCAAAGTCAGAGCTCTCATGAAGAGGTGTTTGAGGGGTGGGACCTTCCTCTGGCATTTGGCCAGCAAACATCTGAAAGGACTCCAAGATGGAGGGGAACAGCAGCAGAGTGGGGGATACCCCGAAAATCCTTAGGATCTATATAGGATCATTAGTAGCTGTGTGTAAACATTAGGTATCTTTCTCTTCATTATATGCACTATGTTTTTAGTTAGGAATAAAAAAAGGTGAAACCACAAGAACAGTAAGAAATGGGGAAAGTTTTAGAAGAAAAAAGTTGCATATGGATTTCAGGTTTACCTTGACGGGGAGGAAGTAGAGAGGGACCAGGACCTGGTCTCCATGGACTCCAGATCCCAAGAGCTCCATGGTTAGGCTCATCAGGATGAACAGGCTCAGCCAAAGCTGTCTCGGGTCACCTGGACTCAGACAGGATGCTCCTGGACCCCCAGGGGCCACCAAGCCACTTGCTGAACCAGGTCAGGGAATGTTCAAGCTCCCTGTGGCCAGAGGTCTCCTTTCTTAGCCTCCTCCTGAGCTGCCTGGAGCCGGGCTTCAGGCCTCAGCCCAGACACACTTTCCCCTTTTGTGAGTTCACACAACACTTGTGCACAGCAGTCATAGTGCTGTTTTTATGTCCTAAGGAGTTGTGTGTTTACCCATCCGTGTCTGTACTAAGCTTTCAGCTAGCTCCTTTAGGGCAGGGCTGTTTGTCTGCTTTCATCTCTTTCTCCAAAGTACACGCTCTGTAAGCGGGTGTCAAAGTAGCAAACATTCCTAACCACTTAACCCCAGCAGTAATTCTGTACTTTGTGTATTTTCTACTAAACTAGCAAAAACTGTGTTTTTCCGGTAACCGTGACCCTAATTTTCTGATAAAATAATTGTGTGAAACAGTATAACTTTCACTGAACCCTTTTAAGGAATGGTCCTTTTTAAAATTTTTATTTTTAGTTTTTTAAAAGATTTTATTTGAGAGAGCAAGAGAGAGTGAGAGAGCACAAGCAAGGGGGACAGCTGAGGGAGCGGGAGAAACAGGCCTACTACTGAACAGGGAGCCCCACGTGGGGACTTGATACCAGCATCCTGAGATCATGACTTGAGCCGAAGACAGATGCTTAACCGACTGAGCCATGCAGCCACTCTCTGTCCTTTTTTTTTTTTTTTTTTAAGATTTTATTTATTTAGAAAAAGATTGTGAGCGGGAGAGGGGCAGAGGGAGAGAGAGAATCTCAAGCAGACTCCACGCTGAGCATAGAGCCTGACGTAGGGCTGACTCTCATAACCCTGAGATTGGGCCTGAGTTGAAATCAACAGTCAGACACTTAACCAGTTG
Source organism: Enhydra lutris kenyoni (assembly GCF_002288905.1). Taxonomy (NCBI): domain Eukaryota; kingdom Metazoa; phylum Chordata; class Mammalia; order Carnivora; family Mustelidae; genus Enhydra; species Enhydra lutris. The sequence continues at coordinate 5,429,115 of NW_019154114.1, forward strand.
AGCCACCAAGGCTCCCCAAGAAATTTTGTGGTTAAGACAATGTTAGGATGTCAAAACCTGATCTTCTAAGATCTATTTCAAAAAATATTTTTTTTTCCCTCTCTTTTCTATGTCTTGTATGTCTTATCAGGGGCACCTGGGTGGCTCAGTTGTTTAAGCATCTGACTCTTGATTTTGACTCAGGTCATGATCTCGGGGTCATGAGATCGAGCCTCATGTGTTGGGTTCCATGGAGCTCAGAGTCCAGTCAAGATTCTCTCTCTCTCTCTCTCCCCCGCTGCCCCTCCCTCTGCTCTCTCTCAAACAAATGAATAAAATCTTTAAATATTTATCTATCTATCTAATCAAAGTATGTAAGCATATATATAATACAGATTTTTTTAGTATAAAAAAGTCATTTGTGATCTTTGTTTAGTACCTCTTCATTTGTTGTGATGAATTGCCTTCATTTCTCTCTGTACATGTTTTTCCCTTCAACATTTTAAATTTCATATAATTTTTATGTGGAGTTTTCTTCTTCTTTTTTTTTTTAAGATTATTTATTTATTTATTTGACAGAGAGAAAGAGAGAGAGCAAGAGAGGGAACACAAGCAGGGGGAGAGGAAGAGGGAGAAGCAGGCTTCCTGCTGAGCAGAGAGCCCAATGTGGGGCTCTATCCCAAGACCCTGGGATCATGACCTGAGCTGAAGGCAGACACTTAACTGACTGAGCCCCAACTTCTGTTTTTTTTTTTTTTAAACACTTTTGTTTTTCAGATTTTATTCATTTGTTTGAGACAGAGCATGAAGGGGGTTGTGTAGCAGAGGGAGAAGGAGAAGCAGATTCCGGGCTGTGCTGGGATGATTTGGGAACAGTTGATTTCATTCTCAATTATTAAGGTTTTTACTTTTTTGCATCAACATTAGTGATTTAAGATTTTAAAATTACCCATTTCTTTAAGATTTTTCACATTTCTTAACACCTGGTGTGTATTTTACTGGTTTGTTTATTCCCTTTAAAGTGATTTGTTTTGTTGTTTCTTTTTTTTTTTTTAAGATTTTTATTTATTTATTTATTATTTTTTTTAAAAGATTTTCTTTATTTATTTGACAGAGAGAGATCACAAGCAGGCAGAGAGGCAGGCAGAGAGAGAGGAGGAAGCAGGCTCCCCGATGAGCAGAGAGCCCGATGCGGGGCTCGATCCCAGGACCCTGAGATCATGACCTGAGCCGAAGGCAGCGGCTTAACCCACTGAGCCACCCAGGCGCCCCAAGATTTTTATTTTTAAGTAATCTCTACACCCATTGTGGGCCTCCAACTCAGAACCCCGAGATCAAGAGCCACACACTACACTCACTGGGCCAGCCAGGGACTTGAGTTATTTCTTTTCTTTCTTTCTTTCTTTCTTTTTTTTTTTTTTTTTAAGGTTTTATTTATTTATTTGACAAAGACCACAACTAGGCAGAGAGGCAGGCGGGGGCGGGAGGGTGAAGCAGGCTCCCCGCCTAGCAGAGAGCCTGATGCAGGTCTCAATCCCAGGACCCCGAGATCATGACCAGAGTGGAAGGCAGAGGCTTAATCCACTGAGCCACCTAGGAGGCCCCAGTTGTTTCTTTTATATACTAGATACGCCAGAGGTTTTTCTGTTTATCTGGTACTTAAGAGGAACCAGCTTTTGAATTTGGCTCTCAACATCATTTTTGTGTTTGCCCCTGCTTTTTATTTAACAAAAATATTATTTATTTATTATTTATGATTCTGAAAATGATTCCTCATTTTCCTTCAGTAGGAATGACCCAGAATGGGCGCCTAGGTGGCTCAGTCGGTTGGGCATCTGCCTTTGGCTCAGGTCAGGATCCCAGAGTCCTGGGATGGAGCCCTCATTGGGCTCCCCTCTCTTTGGGGAGCCTGCTTCTCCCTCTCCCTCTGCCTGCCGTTCCCCCTGCTTGTGCTCTTTGCCTCTGTCAAACAAAGAGCATGGAGGACAAGGGGAGTTAGAGAGGAGAAGGGAGTTGGGGGAAATAGGAAGGGGAGGTGAACCATGAGAGACTATGGACTCTGAAAAACAATCTGAGGGTTTTGAAGGAGCGGGGGTGGGAGGTTGGGGGAACCAGGTGATGGGTATTGGAGAGGGCACGGATTGCATGGAGCACTGGGTGTGGTGCAAAAACAAGGAATACTGTTATGCTGAAAAAAAAAATAAAAAAGTCAAAAAATAAAATAAAATAAATAAAGAGAAAAAAAAAATCTTAAAAAAACAAAAAGAGTGATCCAGACTCTATATTCATTCATTCAGCAGACATTTTTGGAATACCTTCTCTATGCCAGGCAGTGGTTCTTAACTAGGGTCACATTTCATAAGTAGTCGGGCGAAGATGCCTGCTTCCTTTGTGACGTCAGTAGGGCTTCATTGAGGAAATTTAGTGAGAGGGTGTACATAAATGACTGAGCTCGGTGCCTGGCCTGTGGTGAGTGTTCACTGAAGTTACCTGTTGCTCTTTTATAATGAATCACCTGAGGAGTTTTTAAAAGTTGTTTGTCAGGGCCCTCCATGCATGGCAAGTTTTCTAAGTTGCTCTGCTGATTCTGGACAATTCCACCGTGCTTGATTTTTGGAAAAAGAGTTTGAGAAAATGTTGAAGGAGAAAAACATGACCAAAAAGCTACAGTTCTAGGGGCACCTGGCTGGCTCAGTCGGTAGAACATTCATGTCTTGATTTTAGGGTTGTGAGTTCAAGCCCAAGTTAGGGATAAAGATTACTTTAAAAAAATAAATAAATAAAATCTTAAAAAAAAAAAGCATATATACTTAAAAAATAAACAAACAAAAAACACCGAACAGCTACTATTCTGAAGTGGAGATATGGACGTACTATTCTGAAATGGAGATATGGACCAAATGGTGATGGGGGAGGCAGGGAGATGAGGGATCTGGAAAAGCTTCAGAAGGGAAGAGACCATTGGACTGGTTCTAGAAAGGGGAGTAGGAATTTTTCCTATAATGCTGAGGGAAGAAAGTACATGGTGGTCAGATAAGATGTGCAAAGACAAAGCGCCTCAAAAGAGAATGCTGTAATAAGGGCAAGGAGTCAAAAATTGGTGAGAAAGGGGGCAAAATTGGAGAGAAAGCTCTAAGGCTGTATCACTATAAAGTCCCTTTAGAACCACTTTCTCTGTATCCCAAAGATTTTGGACTGCTGTGTTTTCATTTGTCTTCATGTATTTTTTTATTTCCTCTTTTGATTTCTTGGTTGACCCATTCACCATTTAGTAGCATGTTATTTAACCTCCACATGTTTGTGTTTCTTCCAGATTTTTTCTTGTGGTTTCATAGCATTGTGGTTGAAAAAGATGCATGGTATGCCTTCAGTCTTTTTTAATTTCTTCAGACTTGTTTTGTGGCCTATCATATGAACTGTTCTGGAGAATGTTCCATGTGCACTTGAAAAGAAAGTGTATTCTGCTGTTTTAGGGTGGAATGTGCTGAATGTATCTGTTGGCTCCATCTGGTCCAATGTGTCATTTGAAGCCACTGTTTCCTACTCGATTTTCTGTTTGGACGATCTATCCACTGATTTAAGTGGAGTGTTAAAGTCCTCTGCTATTACTGTATTACTCTTGAAGACTTCCTTTATGTTTTTTATGAGCTGCTTTTTGTATTTTGGTGGCTCCCATGTTGGGTGCATGAATATTTACGATTGTTATATCTTGTTGCATTATCTCCTTTATGATTATATAGTGCCCTTCTTTGTCTCTTGTTACAGCTTTGTTTTGTTTTTCATTTTTTTTTCAGATTTTATTTATTTATTTGACACAGAGAGAGAGATCACAAGTAGGCAGAGAGGCAGGCAGAGAGAAGGGGGGAAGCAGGCTCCCTGCTGAGCAGAGCCCGATAGCCGGGCTCGATCCCAGGACCTTGAGACCATGAACTGAGCCGAAGGCAGAGGCTTTAACCCACTGAGCCACCCAGGCGCTCCTGTTTTTCATGTTTTTAAAAGATTTTTATTTACTTATTTGACAGAGAGAAAGTGAGCACAAGCAAGGGGAATGACAGAGGGAGAGGGAAAAGCAGACTCCCGGCTGAGCAGGGAACCAGATGCCAGACTCCATTCCAAGAGCCCAGGATTATGACTTGAGCCAAAGGCAGACTCTCAACCGACTGAGCCACCCAAGCATCCCTAAAGTCTTTGTTTTAAAGTCTGTTTTGTTCAATATAAGTAATGCTACTCCAGCTTTCTTTTCACTTCCATTTGCATAATAAATGCTTGCCTATCTTTCCACTTTAAATCTGCATGTCTTTAGGTCTGGCATGAGTCTCTCTTAGGCAAGATATAGATGGGTCTTATTTTTTTCTCCATTCTGTCACTCTGTGTCTTTTGACTGGAGTGTTTTGTCCATTTATGTTCAAAGTAATTATTGATAGGTATGTACTTACTGCCATTTTGTTACTTGTTTTATGGTTGCTGTTGTAATTCTTTTCCTTCTTTTGCTCTTTTCTCTCTCTCCTGGCTTTCTTTCGTGATATACTTGGATTCCACTCTCTCTCTCTCTTTTCTTCTTTTTTTTTTTGGCATGTCTGTTACTGGTTTTTGGTTTGTGGTTACCGTTAGGTTTGTATATAGAATCTTACGCATATAGCAGTCCATATTAAGTTGATGGTCTCCAGAGTTTGAACCCATTCTTTACTCTTCTCCCCCCCCAACATTTTAGGTATATGGTGTCACAGTTTATATCCTTTCATTTTGTGACTGCCTTGACTGTTTTTTTTTTTTTTTTTTACATATACTAATTTTTTTTTTTTTTTGCACACTGCCAGGCTTATGGCACTGCTTTGGATGAACTCTGGTCAAGGGTATATTGCAGGGGGCAGGTCTGCAAGAGAACTCGAGGGTTGGGGCACACGGTGCCTGTAAGGCCCTTAATGGTCTGGTGGGGGGCAGGGCCTGCAGCCTCCTGGGAAATCTCCTGCTTAGGCTGGGATGTAGGGTGAGTCCACAGAAGAGCACTGGGGCTCGGTGTACTGTGAGCAAGCTGGGTGGAGAGTGTTCACACTGCAGGGGTTCCCAAAGGTGCCCATGTATTCAGGGTGGGGAGTGGGGGAGGGAAATGGCACCTGCCAGCTCTTTTGTTCTTAGAGAAGTCTCCCAAAGATTGCTGCCCCTCCAGCATATGGTCTGAGATTAGTAAATAAATCTCTTACCCCTATACCCCAGGCGTTTTTCAAATTGCACCTTCTGTGGTATTATTTTTCTGGGGCTGTTTGTTGTGCTCTTTTTTTTTTTTTTTTTAAGATTTTATCTATTTATTTGACAGAGATCACAAGTAGGCAGAGAGGCAGGCAGGGAGAGAGGAGGAAGCAGGCTCCCTGCCAAGCAGAGAGCCCGATGCGATGCGGGACTCGATCCCAGGACCCTGAGATCATGACGTGAGTTGAAGGCAGAGGCTTAACCCACTGAACCACCCAGGCACCTTGTGCTGTTTCTTTAAAGGCCGGGACTCAGTTTCCTATCACCCTGTCTGGCTCTTCGAGAGCTGAACCCAGTGATTTTTTTTTTTTTTTAAGTTGCATGGGGTACCAGGTGGCTCAGTCAGTTGGGTGTCTGCCTCCTGCTCAGGTGATGGTCTCAGGGTCCTGAGATTGAGCTGAGCAGCTGGCTCCCTGCTCAGCAGGGAGTCCGTTTCTCCATCTCCCCCGCCCCTCCCCCAGCTCGTACTGTCTTTTGCTCTACTCACGTGCTCTTTCTCTGAAATAAATAAAGTCATAAAAAAAACTTTATTAAATTCCCATGTCTTAAGCCCCACTTATTATAAGAACGTTCAAAGTTAGGCCCCTCTGATTTTCAAAGCTGAATGTTATAGGGATTCATCTTGCCAGTGCAGTCCCATGTGCCTGGGGTGCCTGGGGTGGGGATATGCTTCTTTTCTTTCTCTGTGCCCACGTTGTTCCGCCCTCCTGCAAACAGTCCCACAGATCTGTTTGGCTCCTCACCAGGCTTCACCCTTCCTACTCTCTTCGTTGTGGCCTCTTCTCTACATTTCTCTGTGGAGAATCTGTTCGGCCAGCCTTTAAGTCATTTCCTGGGTTCCTTGCACTGAGGCGAGTGCTAAGTATATCCACAGGGTGAGGTGGAGATCTAGGATGGTCCAAAACAATGGAAACTACATACATAATTTTAAATTTTCTAGTAGTACAATGTAGAAAGAGATGGGTGAAATTAATTTTGTTAATACATATTGTTTAACCCAATATAACTGAAATATTTCTAAATGAATCAGTATTTTAAAGTTACTAACAAGATAGTTTATTTATTTCTTTACTTTGGTGCTATTTTGAAACCCGGTGTGTAACTTACACTTGCCACACAGCCAAGTTTGAATTAGCCACATTACAGGCGCTCAGTTGTGACATGTTTTTGGTGGCTACCACATCAGCATGCGTCTAGAAAGTTACTGCCTGGCTTAATGGTATCATTGGCAGGGGAGGTTTTTGAGCAGGATTTGAGACATGAAAGGGAGGGTCTATATTTAGGAGATGTTTTTTGAGGCTCTTGGTGATTCCAGGGCATAAAGGAAAAATGAGACAGGTTTCCAGGTGAGATGCTCTGGACGATCATGCCCTTAGCCTAAGTGGGGCATCTGTGTGTGTGTGTGTGTGTGTGTGCGCGCGCATGCGTGTGCATGTAAAGGAGTAATAGTGGTTTCTGTCCATGCTCAATGGTTAAATATGCCCTTAGCCCAGTTTGCCAGGCTGTTACTGGTCTGGTATCAGAAAGCACGGAGTACTTGAGTGAAAACCCCACACTGTGTCTTAGCAAGTGTAATGCGTTCTAATCGGGGAAACTAACTTTGGTCTTGGAGTGGTTTGTATAAATGTGATTGTTTTTACTTACTAGCTACCATTCTCTGGTTTTCAGCTTTGGGAAGTTTCTAAGTTACAAAGTTTCCTGAGTTAGAATTTGAGCAGATGTCTGCTCCGCAGTTGGCACATGTTGGAGCGGGAGGTGGTATCTCTATATCTGCAAGTGTTGTTCTGCAGAGCTCGAAGTGTCCTTTCACCCTTCTGCTCTTAACTCTTAGGTTTCCAGTTCTGGGAACCCAGCTAGAGATGTTACAGATGAGAAGATTGGACCAGGAGGTCTGTGATTCACCCAAGGGACTGCACGTTATCAGTGGGCCACTTTTTATGGGCCCAGGAAATCGAGTCTTCTCAACATTGTATATGCTGTTTCTAGTTCTTTGGACCTTTTATGTTAACATGACAAAGGCAAAATACTTGATACTTCGTGATAACCTTCTTAATTTTTAAAAGGGGCTGATAATGAGGTCCATTTATATCTGGAAGGAGGGTGAATGCTGTTGAGTTGAGCTCTCAGAGTGGCTTGCTCACACCCGAGGTCTCAGTACATTTTACCTGTTTAATATTACAAGCTCTTGATTGTCTTTTATGTACCAAACTGATTCTGACCTCTGGAGATTCAAAGGTGCCTGAGACAAGGTCTTGACCCTTTGGAAGCACAATGAATAATAGGTAACAGACAATATAACGTAGTGTCTTATGAGCGTGCTGGAGGGTGCCCTGGGAGGAGGGTTGTGGAAGGTGTGAGGCACTTGGCCCAGACATGGGGGTAGGAGAGGAACCCCAGAGGAGAAAACTTTACAGAGTCTTGCTGAGAGAATTAATGTTACCTAGGCAGAAGAGGATAGGCCAAGCATTTTTTTTTTAAAGATTTTATTTATTTATTTGACAGACAGAGATCACAAGTAGGCAGAGAGGCAGGCAGAGAGAGAGAGAAGGGGAAGCAGGCTCCCCGCTGCCCAGAGAGCCCGATGTGGGGCTCGATCCCAGGACCCTGGGACCATGACCTGAGTTGAAGGCAGAGGCTTTAACCCACTGAGCCACCCAGGCTAGGCCAAGCATTTTTACAGAGGCAAAAGAGAGTGTTTAGTTTCAATTTGTAACTCTTCTGCAGGCTGAATTATGGTGTCCACGGTTAGGAAAAGCCAGAGGTGAGGCTGTGGAAGTAAGGTGTGGACCAGGTTATGAAGAACTCTGAAGGTCACATGAAGGAATCTAATTTTTAATCTAAAGAGAAATATTTTTTGGGTGCTTGGGTAGCTCAGTCGGTTAAGCATCTGTATTCAGATCAGGTCATGATCCCACGGTCCTGGGATCGAGTCCTGAATCGGGCTCCCTGCTTAGAGTAAGGTTTGCATCTCCCTCTGCCCCTCATGCTTGCCCCCTCTCATGCTTGCTTTCGCACACATGCTTTCTCTGTTGTGCACACATGCAAAAATAGATAAATAGAAAATCTTAAAAAAAAGAAAAGAAAAGCATTTATTAAATATTTCTGGAACACCTACTATGCACCAGGTCTGTTCTAGGCACTGAAGAGTCAGACATGAAGAAAATAGGTGATAGTCAGGCTCTCCCGGAGTTTACATTGTGCTCTGCAATACATACTATAAGCAAATGAAAATATATGTCAGGTGGGAAGGACTATGAAAAGGAGAGGAAACCAGAGTGACAGTGCAGGGTGCGATGCTGTTTTATGCAGGGTGGTCAGGGAGGTTTGCTCTGATGAGGTGATATTTGAACAAAGAGCTGGAGCAAATGAGTAGGGAGCCACGTGCAAATCTTCAGGAAGAAACTTCCAGGTCAAGGGAACGGTCAAAACAAAGGCTCCAGAGCAGAAACATGCTTGGTGTGTTCCAGGAATCTGAAGGAGGAAGAGCAGTGGGTCAGGGATGAGGTTCAAGATGAAGTCAGGGAGATAGTAGGGGACAGAGTGGCGGGGGATGTGTAGGCCACTGTGAGGACTTTGGCTTTTACTTGGAGTGAACTGAGATCCTGTTGGCAATTTTTAAGCAAAGGAGTGAATTGATCTGACAGATTTTAACACGATCACTCTGTTTGATATATGGAAGACAGGCCTCGGAGCAGGGCATAAGTGGAAAAGGAGAGAAGTTAGGAGGTTGTAGCAGTAGTCCGGGTAAGAGGTGATGGTGGCCTGGTTTGTAACATGATCAAAGGTTTGCATTTTAGAAAACTGACTCCCATAGTGGGTAGGAAAAAGAGTTGTGGGATCAAGAGTAGAACAGAAGCCAGTAGTTGCCCTGTTGAGGCAAGAAATGACATTTGTTGAACTAGACATTTGTTTACTGGTTAGCATTCCCTGCCATGAGTGCAGTCTGTTTGGGGAGGCAGAAGAAAATCAGGAGCCCATGTATTAAATATGGGGAAACTGGGGGCACCTCTGCTGGCTCACTGAGAAGAGAATAGGACTCGATCTCGGGGTTATGAGTTCGAGCCCCACATTAGATGTAGAGATAATTAATTAAAAATAATAGAGGTGCCTGGCTGGCTCTGTTGGAGGAACATGTGACTCTTGATCTCAGAGTTGTGAGTTCAAGCCCTACGTTGGGTGTAGAGATTATTTAAATAAATAAACATTTTTAAGTAATAATAATAAATTGATAGGAGGGACCAGTTAGGCAAAGGAATCCAAGTTAGCTGACAGCCAAAGGGGCTGTATGTTTACAGGACAGAGTAGGCAATGGGGAGAAAGTGTTATTTCTTACAACCTGACTTAAAATGCCTACCTTGATCCAACCCCTTTTACCCTGCTGGCCATGCCCATCCCAAGCCAAGCCTCTCTTTTCAAGCTTGGTAGTCCCCAGATTGGATTCCCACTTTCTTCTCCGATTCAAATGGTACTTACATCTTCAGGCCTAGCGCATAGCCAGCCTTAATCTCTTTCTTCCCTCATTTTCTGTCCTCTGCAGGCCTGTGGCACCTCGCTTTACTATGAATTGTCTCATACTGTGCTGTAATGAATAAAACATCTTAAAATAGACTGGAACCTACTCAAGGACTGCAGTGTTTTTCAGTTGTATATTTCTTTCTGCCACAGTGCATCTGGTAAAGCCAGGCACCTAGTGAATGTCTCCTGCCACCTTCCCTGGCACAGTCCAGATCCCTGATTTCTGTCAGAAAAATCTCCCACATTCCAGCACTTCCTTGTTCCTGCAGGGACACAGCCACAGTGCTGAGCAAGAATACGGTATGGAGGAGCCAGTGTTGGGTGTGGATGTGGTCATGATCCTCTCTCAACAGGAGGAGGGCCCTCTCCTGTCTTCTCTAGAATTCACAATTCTGTCAGGAAACCAGAGTTCAGTGTGAATCAGATACTTGCTGGGCACTGTGTTTTCAAGTTAAAGAAAAAAAGGTACAGTCTCTGCCCTCATAAAATGCTCAGCATCTAACTAGGAAAACAAGTATTAAATAGATTATTAGGTTTATTCGAATAGTCATAGGTGTACAAAATGGCTTAAAACACATAATACCAAACAAACAAAACAACAACAACAACAACAAAACAAACCCAAAACACACAATACAGGGATTGACCCTCCAGTGGGGGATCTGAAGACTTCACTGAGGATCTGTTAACCAAGACCTGAAGTATGAAATGGAATTAGCACAGGAAAGAAAGTGGGAAGGTGGGGAGAGAATGACACCCTGCAGGAAATTGAAGTAGCTCCAGATGAGCTATAGCGGAGCCTACAGAGAGATGGACACAAAATAAGGCGGAAACTTCCATGTAACCTTCCCTTACTGCTCCAGTTAACCCAGCTCTGCTCTCAGTGCCTTTTCACACTAATTATCTTTACCATATTTTACTGTATACATTTTGAGATCGAAATCCAACCAGGACCAAAGGAAATATTTCAGGTAGGGCCTGTTGACAGGTATCTCATAGCCTTAACAAGGCCTAGTAAGATAAGACAAAACTCAGTCCTTAAGTATTGGAACTGATGGAGAGGCATGGGGATCTTAGCTAGCCTAGGTTCAGTGGGTAGTGAGGAAGAAGTGATTGCAGGGGGTAAGAATCGGGAAAAGACCTTGACCTAGCAATTCCAATTCTAACTAGCTATATCTACAAAAAGGAGTTATTGTAGTAATGTTTGTAGGAGCAAAATACTGACTAATTGTCCACTAACAGGGGCTGGTTTATTCACTCACCAACTATTTTTTTAAGATTTTATTATTTAAGAGAGAGAGAGAGTGATAGAGCATAAGTGGGTTAGAGAGGAAGAAGCAGACTCCCCGCTGATCAGGGAGCCTGACATCAGGCTGGATCCCACGACCCCAGGATCATGATATGAGCTGAAGGCAGACACTAAACCGACTGAACCAGCTAGGCTCAGCGCAGCCCCCTCACCAAGCATTTCTTAAACATCCACTCTGTGCTGGACATATAAATGATTAAGATAGATAAAGTCCCTCTTCTTGTGGAGCTCATGGTGGCTGGGAATGGGGGGGGCAGAGAGGTTAACAAGTTAATCTCAGATTATTGTTGAAAGTACAGGTGTCCTTTTTACCTGAATGTGTTTGGTTCCTGAGTTCAAGTGGCAGGGATTCAGGCAGTGAGAGGTGCCTGTGTTTGGAGGAATATTAACATGGTAGTGCGATGGGAAGTAAATTGGGAGGGACATGCTAAGACAACTTCCCTGAGGGATGTGCTCAAGATGAGAACTGAGTAACTAGAAACTAGTTTTCCACCATGTGGAGATCCTAGGGAAGAGGGAGTGACAAGTATAAAAGCCCCAGGGTAGGAACAAGCTGGATGTATTCAGGGATCAGCAAGGGCAGCCTGGCCGGAGTCCAGTAAGTGGTGGGCATGTCCGGATCTCCTCCGTAGGACAATGGGGTGCTCTTGGTTTTAGGCAATGATTATGTTATGGTACTGTTGTCTGTGGAGTACTATGAGGCAGTTCAAAGGGATAAGGTGAAATTATTTGTACCCCTATGGGAGGATCCCCAAGATACATAGTTAAATGCAAAAAGCAAGTTGTAGAGCCATATGTAAGGTATTTCACAAAACAAGACTCTCTGTATGTGTGAATGAAGCACGGAGTAGGGACTCTTGAATGTATGTACCAAACTGTTCACAGTGCTTATTTCTAGGGAGCACAGTGAAATTGGTGAAAGGGGTGAAGGGGGGCCATTGTTCCCCCCCCCCATTATATTTGGATTTGGTAACAAAGGAAGTGCATGGGCAGTGAGGAATTGATGATTGTGTGACAAGGCTTGGCTTTCCAAGAAAACATGATAGCTAAGTAAGGATATGGGATTGCAGAACATGTTGCCCCTCATGACATTCCTGCCTGCCATACTGGATTCTTTACAAAATTATGTGAGCAGCTAGTGTATTTAACCCAACATCACCCCCTCAGGATATCAAATGTGTGATCACTGTTTCTGATAGCCCTGAAGTATGTTCCCAGTGTTGCCATGGGAACATTTGTGGTGTGGATCCCTAGTTGAACAGGAATGTGATCCTACAGGAATCAGTGACATTCAAAGATGTGGCTGTGGACTTCACCCAGGAAGAATGGCACCACGTGGACCCTGCTCAGAGGCGCTTGTACAGGGATGTGATGCTGGAGAACTATAGCCACCTGGTTTCTCTTGGTAAGGACTGAGTCAGTATCTTGCCTACTGGCAGGTTTTTTCTTTCTCAGGTGCTAAGATTGTGGGGCTCGTAGATCAGGTGGCCGTGAGCAGGGTTGCCTCACAACTAGAGCTTCTTCTTCTCTTTTGGACTCAGCTTTATAGTTCCCTGAGCCTGCTCTTTAGGTAAAGTTCTTTCTTTTGCAGAACCGGAAGTAGGTCATTTGATTGCATGACTCCTCAAGTTGCACCTTTTTTTTCCCTTCAGAGTTCCTGAAGATCAAGGACTAGTACTGACTTGTAGGAGGGGTCTTTGTCCACTTGCACAAACAACCAAATCTTGTGTATTTACCCATGAGCAGGGTATCAAGTTTCCAAGCCAGAGGTGATCTTCAAATTGGAACAAGGAGAAGAGCCATGGATATCAGAGGGAGAAATCCAAAGACCTTTCTGTCCAGGTAAATGAGGGGGAGTGAGGCACGCAGGCATCCGTGCGCGCAGTGGCACAGCTGGGGCGGCGCAGAGGAGGGAGCACCTTCATATTGGCGCCTTGGGAACTCCTAGACCTGCAGAGGAGACGGAGCCATCTCCCGGATGACACCTCTGTCTCCCTTCTCCAATAGGGTGTTCCTGCTGCTGGCAGGTCTCGGAGGAAAATGTACCCCTTTGTCCTACACAGAATACCATTTCTCCCTATACTGTGACCCGATTGCTGGATTTTCGCCTCTGGTGTCCTCTGTCTCTCATCATGATTGCAATCCATTTTCTTATTCATTGAGACATTAATTGAACTCTCATGTCCTCTTGTTTTGTCTTTCTGCTTTTACAGTCGGTGGCCCCAGACTTATAGGCAGTACCCATGGCTTTGATTCTCCATCTTTTCATAACTTGCCTTCAGACTTCTTCTCCTCACCACACTCCTACAACACCTCTCTGGGGAGGAGTGCCATCTTCCTTCCATCCTGTTTTCATGCCAGTTTGCTTCATTGCCTCCATGGTTCCTGCAGTATCATCCTTTCCTGGTCTCTGGGCTTACTAAGTGCTTTGTAGCTTTAGGTCTTTGACTTTGCTTCGTTTTCTCCCTAAGCGAGAGGGAGATGCTCCTCCCCTTTTCTTTCTGTATTAGCACCAAACAAGGGTGGTAGTTACAGAGCTTTATTCTATACTTTGGACCTAGAAATAATCCTTACTTGTACCCTGGTCATTTTTTTCCCTTCTCATAAGACCATTCCTTGTGGAAGTCCCATGCAATTAAATACCTAAAATCTAAATTAATCATCTTTCATCCCCAGCCAGCACATTTTGCTACCTTGCCCATTACTCGTTTCTCCCTTTGCCCATTAGAAACCACTGAATCTCTAATCCCTCAGTACAAACAGCCCACTCAGTTTAGACTTTTTCTTGCAGTTCAGTTTAGTTTCCTCTCAAACTAGGCCCCACTTGGAGATTACTACAATTCCCAGTTGAAATTGATCAGTCTTTTCTTTTATAAGCAATATTGGATTTTTAAAATCATAGCTTTTTTGAGATATAATTTAAATGCCATAAAATTCACCTTTTTAAAGTGTACAGTTTCGTGGTGTTTTAGATATTTACTGAGTTGTGCAACCATCACCATTATCTAACTGCAGAACATTTCAACACCCAAAAAGAAACCCCATACCCATTAGCGTCACTCTCCATTCCCCCCAACTCCTGCACCCATTAATCTTTATCTATCAATGGATTACCATTTCTGGATATTTTATGTAAATGGAGTCATATAATATGTAGCCTTTTGTGACTGGCTTCTTTCACTTAGCATAATATTTTCAGGGTTCATTCATGTTGTAGCATGTATTAGTACCTTCATATTTTGTATTGCTGAGTAATATTCCATTGTATGGACAAACCACCTTTTGTTTATCTACTCATCACTTGGTGGACCATATTGGATTTTAATGCTCTATCTTCATAAACCACTTACCTCTGACAAAACCTTGCTGTTACTCCCTATACCCCGTTATAGGAAATAAAAACTCCCCCTCGACTTACAGGTCCCCTATCATATCTTCCAGTATTCTCTTTCTGTTCCCACTAAAACAAGCTCCACTTGGGTTGAACTTTCTAATGTTTTCTGTAAGTAGTGTGCAGTTTCCCTAGTCAGGTGATACTCTCTACCTATCCAAAGCTGTCTATTCCTTAAGTTCAAGGTGTCTATTCGATCCATGAACTTACTATGTATTTATGTATTTATTTCTTCCTTCCCTGATCACAAATACCATTTATATCATCTTTACTGCCCAAGCTCAGATTTTAAGAATATACCATCTGATGGTTTTCCATTTTTATCAAAAGATTGATTCTTATTTCTAAGACTTCAGGCTCTTGGAGAAAGAGTCTATTGTATATCTATGTATTCGGTATTACAGAGCACATAGAAAGCAGTCAGGAATTACTTGATTGTTTTTTCATGTGATTGGGGAGAGAACTTTCTCATTCATTCATGTCAACATTTCTTGAATATCCCTCTGAGAAGTATTCTAGAAGAAATACAAAGCATTTTCTGTCATTTGGAAAATTAGAATTGAGTCTTGTTCCAGGGTAAGGAATTTTGAGGCTTAGGGTCCCTTGATTGTTGTTTTTTTCCCTCCTGACATTTTATGAATATTTTCAAATGTATAGGAAGTTGAAAAAATTATACAGTGAACACCATATACCTACCACCAAGATGCTATAGTTGTTAAAATATTATTACATTTGCTTTATCACATATTCATCTATCCCTTCTATCAATCTTTTTTTAAAATCTGTCATACTTTTTGATGCATTTCCAACTAAGTTGCCAACATAAGTACATTTCACTCCTATATTCCTGTGTATCATTAACCAGAGTTCAATATTTATGGGGTTTTTTTTTTTCAAGAAAGACATGCATACAGTAAGATATACAGCTCTTCTAAGTACCATCCAGTTGATTTTGACAAATGCACTCAGCCACCTAATCCAAATTCAGTTCAATATAGAACATGTCCATCACCTCAGAGCCCTCCTTCTCCTTAGTTTTTTAAAAATTACCGTTTTTAGAGGCTCCTGGGTGGCTCAGTCGTTAGGCGGCTGCCTTCGGCTCAGATCATGATCCCAGGGTCCTGGGATCAAGCCCCACATCAGGCTCCCTGATCAATAGGAAGTCTGCTTCTCCCTCTCCCACTCCCTCTAATTGTGTTCCCTCTCTCGCTGTATCTCTCTCTGTCAAATAAATAAAATCTTAAAAAAAAAAAATAAGAAACCTAGAAACTAATTGTCTGGTATTAATATTTTGAGGTTAAACAGGGGTTTGATTTTGGTTTTTATTTTTTGAGATTTTATTTATTTATTTGACAGCACCAGTGAGCATAAGCAGGGGGAGGGGCAGAGGTAGAGGAAAAAGCAGACTCCCCACTGAGCAAGGAGCCCGATGTGGGACTTGATCCCAGGACCCTGGGATCATGACCTGAGCCAAAGGCAGATGCTTAATAACTGAGCCACCGGGCACCCTGAAACAGGGGTTTAGAGATCAATTTATTAGACTAAGTAAAATCCTTTTTGCTCAAGAGAGATGATTAGTGTAGAACCAGAACTCCAATAGGCTAAAACCTTAGCCCTAATTATAAAAGCAATGATAATTTGCCTCCTAAAATATGACTTTATCTCAGCCTTTAAAGTATAGCACTTGGTCTCCAAGTAAGTCAAAGGATGATTTCCATTACATCAATTGCTGTGGATTTTCTCTATAGGATTTGAAGATTTGGAGCCTCAGAGGAGACTTTAAAGAAATTGTGAATTGGCTATATTAGGAAGACAGATTTGGGGATGATTTGTAAAATGGGCAGGAAGCATGAAAAACATACAGGATCTTGCAAGACAGACCATGGTTTTATTCCATTTGTGTCTGTGCTTAACATTCTCATGCTCACTTATTCCCTTACTTCCTAACCAGTCCTCCTAGAGGGGATTCCTCATTCTAGACTTACCATACCCTCTGGCTCGGCGGTCTGCGCTGTCACTTCTCCGTACTCTTCCTTTCCTTCATTGTGGGTCTTCTCTCCAAACTATAGGACTAATTGCAAAACAGAATCATGTATAGTTTATATTTCTTTCATTTCCCCATCCCTGCTGTAGCAGTTTGTTTCAGCAGGAGGGAATAGGGGACTTTTGCACTTCGGATTTTTTTTCAGACTGGAAGACCAGGCCCGAAGCCAGATCATCACATCTGCAAGAGAGCGTCTCTGCAGGATCCCGTAGCACAGATGGCCTTTCGCATGCCACCTTCCAAAGCACTTGGGGTGTTGGTAGCCAGTTTGAGAGGCACCAGGAAAACTGGAAAAGGTACTTGGGGCCAGATGCATCCAACCAGAAGAAAATAATCACGCCAGAAGAAAACTTCCAGCAAAATAAATTTGGTGAAAACTCTAGATTGAACACAGTCCTGGTTACACAACTGAATGGTCCTTCAAGGCCTAATGAATGTGATACACTCGGAAGCAGTTTGGGACATACTTCAGATATAATTAATCAGAATAATATCCTTGCAAAAAAGAAACCTTATAAATGTGACAAATGTAGAAAAGCCTTTATTCATAGATCATCACTTACTAAACATGAGAAAACTCATAAAGGAGAGGGAGCTTTCCCCAATGGTACAGATCAGGGTATTTATCCTGGAAAGAAACACCATGAATGTACTGACTGTGGGAAAACCTTCCTCTGGAAGACACAACTTACTGAGCATCAGAGAATTCACACTGGGGAGAAGCCCTTTGAATGTAATGTATGTGGAAAGGCCTTCAGGCATAGCTCATCCCTTGGTCAGCATGAGAATGCTCACACGGGAGAGAAGCCTTACCAGTGCAGTCTCTGTGGGAAAGCCTTCCAGCGCAGCTCCTCCCTTGTTCAACACCAGAGAATTCACACTGGAGAGAAACCCTATCGATGCAATTTATGTGGGAGATCTTTTAGGCATGGCACGTCCCTCACTCAGCATGAGGTCACACATAGTGGAGAGAAACCCTTCCAGTGTAAGGAATGTGGGAAAGCCTTTAGTCGATGTTCTTCCCTCGTCCAGCATGAAAGGACTCATACGGGAGAGAAACCTTTTGAATGTAGCATATGTGGGAGGGCTTTTGGTCAGAGTCCATCCCTTTATAAACATATGAGGATTCATAAGAGAGGCAAACCTTACCAAAGCAATAACTATAGCATAGATTTCAAGCACAGCTCATCTCTTACACAAGATGAAAGCACCGTCGCTGAAATGAAATCCTATCATTGTAATGACTGTGGGGAAGACTTCAGTCTCATTACTGACTTTACTGATCATCAGAGGATCCATTCCGGACAGAACCCCTATGAATGTGAGCAAAACTTTAGTCAACAACCTATTTCTCATCCTGGAGAGAAACCCTATCAGTGTAATGTATGTGGAAAAGCTTTCAAAAGGAGTACAAGCTTCATAGAGCATCACAGAATTCATACTGGAGAAAAACCCTACGAATGTAACGAATGTGGAGAAGCCTTTAGTCGGCGCTCATCGCTTACTCAGCATGAGAGAACGCACACTGGAGAGAAACCCTATGAATGTATTGACTGTGGGAAAGCCTTCAGTCAAAGTTCATCCCTCATTCAGCATGAGAGAACTCATACTGGAGAAAAACCCTATGAATGTCATGAATGTGGGCGAGCCTTTCGAAAGAAAACCAATCTTCACGATCATCAGAGAATTCATACCGGAGAAAAACCCTATGCTTGTAAGGAATGTGGGAAAAACTTCAGTAGAAGTTCAGCACTAACTAAACACCAGAGAATTCATGCACGAAATAAACTGTAGAAGCCCTGAAATTAAGGAATGTGCAGAAAATTTTAGCTAAAATATTGTTCTTATTTAGTATCTGAGGATTCTTACTAGAGAGGAAGCTTGAGAATGTAATGGCTCTGTGTGTGTGTGTGTGTGTGTGTGTGTGTGTGTGTGTGCGTGCGCGCGTGTGAAGAGAGCTCTGTGCTAGTGACAATGTTTTTAATAAATAGAAACCACCGTGTGTGTGTGTGTGAAGAGAGCTCTGTGCTAGTGACAATGTTTTTTTTTTTAATAAATAGAAACCACATTCTCAAATCTGATTATAGACTTTTGTAAAAACAACTACAAACATCATATATAACCAATTGGAAAGGATATGCCTATGTATGGGACTTTATAAAGCTTTTGAATATATGTATGCAGGAGATCATCAGCTTTGAACAGTTTGACTTGTAATTCTGTGTTTACAACCTTTTTTAATAAAGCTCCTGCAGTAATGACCAAAACTTACTTTTAAAATTGCTTGACAACTGTATTCAACTGCAGCTCTTACATTAAATTCGCCATGGAAACCAATTCCACCTCCCGGAATCCAACATTCAAAGAATGAGATCAGCTGGTCCAACCACTTCATTGTACAGATGAAGAAACCAAAAGCCAAAGATGTGAAGTGGTTCGCACGGTGTGATACAGCTTATAATGGCAAAGCTGGGCGGAGAAAGCAGGTCTCCTGGATCTGTGGCCCTGTGGTCTAGCCACTGAAAAGGTATTTAGGAATTCAGAGGGCTTTAGTGTAAATTTTAAAATAAATCAGATGCACAAACTAATGAGCACTCGGATACTCTAGGAATTCATAAAAGCATAAGAGGCAGCAAAATACAGAGGCAGATTTGTCACAGACATATTCAGAACAGCTTGTTGGAAGCTTACATACCAAAATGTTAACAAAAACTGTGAATAGTTCAACTGCTGGTGACTTTTTTTCCTTTTCCCAAGTGTAATATTTATACTCTCAACTATCATATGTCAGTTTCATAGACCTGTTAAGTCCTCTTACTGTTGTTGTTGTTTTTTTTTAATCACACTCCCATGAGAAAGCACTGCCCCAAGCTTCCTGTTATTAAACCAATGGGAAAACAGCACAAAACTAAAGAGGAAAAAATTTCCCCAAGTTAATTTTACTGTGGAGAAGTATAAATATAATTACCCATTGTCATAAAATCTTGTCTTTAAATCAGTTTTGAGAACCAATGTGATGACCCATTTTGTGTGCCAAGGAAATAGTTCATTATGAAAAATTCAACTTCTTTAGTTCTATGCTGCTCTTCCATCAGTAAGGCATGAGATCAGCATCAGTAGCCCAACCCAATCCCAATGTTCTCTCATGCCTCCCATGGATTATCCTAAAGGTGCCAACAGTGGAGATAAATTTGGAAGCAACTGTGGACCTTGACCCCTTTGACACAACAGCCTTTCCCAAGTAAATTTTTCCACCCTGATGAATCCTGGAGAGGAATGATATGGATGATGTTGATGGTAAACGTTTCCTATTGCCTTCTTTGCATGCCAAGTAGCAGGATCCATTATCCTTGTCTCATCCTGGACAACAGGAGGTAGCTCCCAAATATTCTTCATAATTCTTTGCAGGAAAAATGTGCATGGGGGCTGAAATGTGTGATGTCTAGCCCAATGAGTCCATCACAAGTGGAACAAGATGGGAATCTGCCCTTCCAAGACTTTAACCATTCAAAAATACCTTGTTTGTGATGTTCCATGCTTAACACACACACATGCTCACACACACAGTGCCAAGACCATGTGTTGTCTGATACATTGTTTGACAATGGGTAATTCTATACAGACTCCCGCCGTCCCCCAACCCCACCCCATGGCTATCATGCTTATCAAGAATAATTTGCTGCTGAGTATTTGGGGATCCCCCTAGTGGACTATTTGCAAGAATGACACAAATTGTAACCAGTTGAGTGCTATCCTACTTCTTTAGAAGTTTGTAAAGACTTAGGTCCAGAAGACTCAAAGAAAACCACTGGTTTTTGTGTGGAACTTGGCCTAGATCCAACCAGTCTCTGAATCTCCGCACATCGGCATTGACAGAGAAGGAGCCCAGAGTGTCCGTGGTATGTGTGGTTGATTGAACAGAGGATTTTCTAGTTCCAGCAACCGGGCACCATGCACTTAGGAACACCCAGCTTCCTAAGCAACATGAAATGGATCCTTGTAACATCATTGTATTATTTCAATAAATAGCCTTCTAAGTTGAACGGATGTCAGATTGTCTTTTTCAGTTTTCAGAACTTGGCTAAGATTAAAGTATGGTGCATCCAGGAGGAGGCATTAACTGCTAAACTCATCACGGTCAGGTGAGTTAATAATAGCTACCATTTATTCATGCTTACTACTAGAAAGAAATCATCTGAAATATTTCATAGCCGTCATTTCATTTAATCCTTACGACTCCTTGTTCTAGGTCTTATGGTGGCTCTTGTCTCTGCCCAGCTTTTTTCTCCCTCTTTTTCTTGTAACATTTCTGCTGTACTGACCCCAGGAACATAAGTCAACATCCCTGGGGCTTAATGATAGTTCTAGGGGCAAGCATGTGACATAATTGAGCCAGAGTCCTTTGCCAGAAAATGTTCAAAATAGATTTGGCAGGGACACTTTAATTTTGTGTTGCTAGACTGGAAAGGTGAAGGCCTAGAATTGCCTAGAGTCCAGTTCCTTACCAGAGAGGAAAGGTGCATTGGAGGAGGAGATGCAGCCAACACGTTGGTGTTCTCATTGCTAATCCTGAGGTCCTTGGACCTGGCTCAATTTCTGAAACTCTTCCTGGGGTTCAGCGGACTCCCACTGTGGTCCAGTTTACTCCTTTTTGATTAAGCTAATTTGTCAGATTTCTGTTGTTTATATTAGAGAAACCTAATACACATCTCCTCATTTTCTAATGGGAAATAAGAAATACTTTACCTCTGTGGCCTGGGAAGACAGGAAAATGTATGCCTGACAGTGGGCCTGGTTTTTTTCTTACTCAGCTGTTGAAATGAAAATGTCACGTCAGGTTCTGCTGCTCTCCCTTCACCGAATTGATCACCCTCTTTGAATTTCTCATAGTTTACTGTTAATGTGCTTTAGGTTACCACGGTCTGTATTTGTGATTATTTGGTTTTCTCCCCACTCTCACCTGAAACCAGATCATGATTTCCAGGAAAGCAGGGTCTCTGTCTCTTGATAATTTCTTTGTTCCCCTGCTTATCACAATGCCAGTCACATGGTAGGTACTTAAGGTAATCTCGCTAAGTGAGTGATGGAGTAGAGATCTGTTGGACAAAGAAGACTGGCTTATAAATGAAAGGGTGCTCGATCCTGAAACCAGAATTTTGCCAATGAAGGCAATAAGATGCTATTTCCTACCCATTAGGGTGGCAAAAATTTAGAAGCCTGTCTGGCGGGGGGGGGGGGGATGAGAACTTGGGTACACTGCTGGTGAGAGGATAAATTGATATAATAATTTTGAGGAGTAATTTGGCGATATGCAGTTAGAGTGAAGCTAAGCACATATCATGGCCCAGCAATTCCACTTCTAGATCTACACGCAGGACTAGAAATTCTCCTGTGTGAGCACAAAGACGTGCAAGGATGCTTATTGCTGCAGTGTCTGAAGGAGTAATGAGATGGACACAGCATAGATGTCTGTCAGTAAGTGAAAGGGCTAGTGTGGCATATTCTTATAATTTAATGCAATACATATTGAAATGAAAGAACCAGAGCATCTCACCAAAAAAAGAAAAAAAAGATTCTAGTTCTGCCTATACCACTCCTGTCCCCATGCGGCTAGCTGTGGCTGCAGAAAAACAGCTGCAGTGAGCAGCCCCACTTTAAATTCCTGACTGCTAACCTCAAGCATCTGTTTGCCTAGTGCATTGTCCCATCTCCTAGGTGCCATCCTCCTGAACTATAGTTTTATAGCTTCTCTCTTCAGCCTCCAGCATTTTACCCAGTCCTCAGCTGGTGACCTGCTTTCCTAGTTAACTGAGAAAAATTAAAGCAGCCAGAAGATAACTACTGTCACCTGTGTGCATCTCATCTATGTGCTCTTCCTTTTCTTCCTGTTAGTATTGGTGATACTTGGTTCCCTTATCTAAGGCCAACTTCTCTTGCATTAGATCCCATCCTTAAACTAGGACATCATTCCTACAAGTGTCCTCTCCTCTGCATCTTTTTTTTTTTTCTTGTCTATTGAATCTTTCCAGTAGCATAATTGTAGTTTTTCTCATCTTAAACATATGTATTTGTAAATATATGTCCTGCATCCCCCTCTGCCTGCCACTCCATTTCTTGCTTCACTTAGGAATATTCCTGTGCTTATTGTCTCCACTTCCTCTCCTTCTGTTCTCTCTCTCTCTTTTTTTTTAAGATTTTATTTATTTATTTGACAGACAGAGATCCCAAGCAGGCAGAGAGGCAGGCCGAGAGAGAGGAAGGGAAGCAGGCTTCTTGCTGAGCAGAGAGCCTAATGTGGGTCTCGATCCCAGGATCCTGGGATCACGACCTGAGCAGAAGGCAGAGGCCTTAACCCACTGAGCCACCCAGGTGCTGCTCCTTCTTGCAACCCTCCTAGTCAGGTCTTTATTTCTGTTCTTGCTGAAGGACACTAAGGCACTCCCTGTGGCTAAATGTACTTTTTTTCAGTTCTTTTACTTGACCTTTCGGCATTATTCGGTACAATTCATCACTTCTCACCCTTGACACCTTTTTTTCACTTGGCTTCTGGGCTATCACACTTTTCCTTGTACTTTATTGACAGCTACTTCTCCCAGTTTATTTTTTCTTTATTTCTTTACTCTAGACATGAAAATTCTTCTAGGGCTCAATCTTTAAACTTCTCTTTTCCTATGGTCAGCCCTCATTGTGGCCGTCACCCTGTCTCATGACTTTAAATATCTACTTGCTGGTAACTTCAAAGATTGTATCTCTAGCCCAGGATTCCAGACCCATGTAATCAACTGCATATGTGACTTCTCTGCTTGCATGCCTAACATATCTAGAATTTAATGTGTTCAAAGATGAACTAATTCATGGTATCTCCCTTCCACCCCTGTCATAATCATGTTCTTCCCCCAGTCCTTTCCTTCTGGGAAAAGAACCCCATTTTTCCAGTTGCTCAGGCCATAACCATGAGAACTGTTCTGGATTCTTTTGCTCCTCACTTCCAAGCTTCAGTAAGTCCTGTCGGCTAACTATCAGGATGAATGTGTATGATCACTTCTTGTTCCCTCTGCCACCCTCGCCCAAGTCCCCATCATCAGTCATCTCTGGTCCACATATTTGCAACAGCCTCCTAATTGGTTTCTCCGCTTCCATCCTTGCCTCCCTGGTGGCTGCAGTTTAGCAGCTAGAGTGATGCTTTAATACTCTGAGATCGTGTCATTCATCTGCTCAAAGTCCTGAAATAGCTTTCCATTTCACTGAAGAACAGCTAAAGTAAAAGCCCCACATAGTATCGCTACCACCTGCTGCCCTGTATTATCTCTCTGACTCCCCAGCTCTTCCTTCTCACTGCCCTGGGCCCACTGACCTCTCTGCTGCAGTAACTTACACACACAACGAGCTTCCACCTCCGAGCTTGTACTTTTGCTGTTCCCTTTGGTGGAATCCATTTGCCCTAGATGACACATAGTCTAGTCCCTCATCTCTTGCAAATCTTTGCCCACGATTTTCTTAACAGAGAGCCCTTTTTGTTGACTACCCTATCAAAATAGCATGCCTCTTCCATGGCACACCTCATCACTCTTCTCAGCTTCATTTTTTTTTCTGTAATACCACCACCTAAATATTTTACTTGTTTATCATATGTCCTCTGGAAGGTAGTAAGCTACCTAAGAGTAGGGATTTGGAAGGGAGGGTGGGGAGGCCCACTTTAATGAAGCATAACATAGAGAAAAATGCACACAAATAGCAAGTGGACAGCTTGGTGACACAGGGCAGTGATGTTTCTATCTCAGTGCTGTGTCCTCGGCATGGGAGTAAATATGTAGTAAATGGTTGCACTGGCTGTACATGTATTACTAAGGCTAACATTGAAAATAAAGTTGAGGGATACATAAATCATGATATAACTTTTAAAAAATCTATTAATACCTATTTTTAATAAACGCATGAGAAGTAAAAGTAGGAAAGCATTAAAAGACAGCTTCAGAGTGGTGGTTTCCTCGAGCTACAGGGGAGCCTGGTAGGAAGGAATAAAAGAAAGCTTAAACTGTCATTTTATTTCTCTTTTTTAATAGCAGACATGGGAAAACATTAACATTTGTTAAGAGAGGATGGTGCATAGATATCTGTCTTATGTGCATCTCTGAATGTTCAAACTCTTTTACAGTTAAAGTCGGCCTCCTTGCTCTTATTGGGTCTCTCAGCCCACAAAGCCACCTGCTTGGTTCCCCTCAGGGCAGGAGCCTGTTTGACCTGAACACCCAGCATACCCAAAGAATTTAGGAGAGGGAAAATAGGCATTCATTTTCTCAAGGGTGAGAAGCTGATCTAAGCCTAAGAATGAAGGAAAGGGTCTTGGCACTGTCAAGATCAAGCAAAGTCATTGCCACTCCCTATAAATATTTCTTTAGGGATCACTTAAAAAGAAGTGGGGGAGTGCACCTGGGTGGCTCAGTCGTTAAGCGTCTCCCTTTGGCTCAGATCATGATCCCAGGGTCCTGAGTTTGAGCCCCGCATCAGGTTCCCTGCTCTGCTGAAAGCCTGCTTCTCCCTCTGCCACTCTTCCTGCTTCTGTTCCCTCTCTCGTTGTCTCTCTGTCAAATAAATAAAATCTTTAAAAGTAAAAAAAAAAAAGGGGGCGCCTGGGTGGCTCAGTGGGTTAAAGCCTCTGCCTTCAGCTCAGGTCATGATCCCAGGGTCCTGGGATCGAGCCCACATCGGGCTCTCTGCTCAGTGGGGAACCTGCTTCCCCTCCTCTCTCTCTGCCTGCCTCTCTGCCTACTTGTGATCTCTGTCTGTCAAGTAAATAAATAAAATCTTTAAAAAAAGGAAAAGTTTAAAAAGGGGAGGGAGGGGAGAAGGGCAAGGGAACAGAGCAGAAGACTTCCTGTAGGAGATACAGAACCCAAGTGATTATTTGCAAGAATTGATGGAAGTAGAAAACTGTTTTTTCCTAAAAAATTTCAGTGAAAACCCTGTAATTTTGGAAAAAACACTTTTTGGGACACATTTTTTGAGGAAAATTTTAATGGATAAAAGAACTGAGAAATTTGGACCTAAAATATACATGGTATTTTGCTGTGCTAAGAACAGATAAGTATTAATTATAATAATTAATGGGGTTTTTGTTTTACTGTGTGCATTAAGAAACTAGCAATTAGCAATTGTTCTTGAATTGTAATGCTTGTTTTCAGAAGTTATCACAGGATTTTGACAGGAGCTTTTCTGTTGGCTTGGAGTTGCTGATAAAACCCCAAAAGCAAAATCTCAGTGTTCCCTGCATTTTAAAGGGTACCACGAGGCCTGGACACCCTGTCCCCCAGGAGTATCTAGGAGGTGTAAGATTTACAGAACCTCTTGTTCTTGGGCCTCCACTGACAGGTTAACATATAGCAAGGTTCAGATCCAGAGTGGAGGGGCCTTATAGTCCTGGGGTGAGGCCTCTGCCCTCTTCACAGGACTAGGGGACGCAGGTAATGAGAGAATAAGTGGAGATATTGGGGCATCTGAAATCACTGGAGCTTGGTGTGTACACTCCAGCAAAACTCCAGGCCCCTTCTTCTTGGGAGAGTTTTCCATGTACCCCTGGAAAGTGTATATGCAGTGGTAAGGGGGTGGGGAGGAACCAAACACAGGTAGGGGCCTGAAACTGGTGATTTCTGAAGGAGAGGCAGCTGCTGCTAGAGTAGCTTCTACCAGGAGAGCATGAAGCCCTCCAAGGGTCCGGGTTTGTATTGTGTCTAGGAAGCAAGAAATAGGACTCTACCTGTTTTCTTTGTTGACAAAGATCACAAGACGGGATTTCAGTAGATCCGGAAGAGCGTGACCAGGTAAGTGATGGTCAAAACCAAGACCCTTGAGAATGAATGGCGAGCTAACCAAAAGAGAAGCTGGAGCGGCGCTGGAAAATCGGAAAAACCTCTACTCTGTGCCTGGGGCTCCCAGAAAAAGGAGGATAGGGTGGCAGGAGCCATAAGGCTGTGTCCCAGTGACTACTAGGTGATGACCCACCTGGAGAAGGCACCTGGAGAAGGGTTAAAGGCGAGAACTGCATGGGGCCAAAGAGAAAGGAGACTGCCCAGTTGTGAATGAACTGGGGTAAAGCTCCCAGACAGCTATGCGTCTCCCAGGGAGGAGACTCCTGTCGGGCAAGCCACCGGGCCTTTAACAGGACCAAACTGGAGGACCCTCACTTTCCTTTTCCTTCACTCTCCCCTGACCCACGTGCGGAAGAGCCGCCAGGGCGTTCAGGCATCTGAGAATAAGGTACGAGTTTGGAGTTTTAAAGTGGTCTAGACGAAGTTTCTGTATCGGTAAGTAAGCACAAATTTGCTTTCCCTCAAGTTTAGGGATCCTACTGGGGGATCTGACAGCGTCGCGGGGTGAGAAGACCTCTTGGTGACACCACACAGGTTAGAAGGATTTGTAACACCAAATTTCGAGTAACAGGAGGACATGGGTGAGCCTTTTTTTTTTTTTTTTTTCAAGATTTTTTTTTTTTTTTTTTTTTAATTCACTTGACGAGAGAGCACAAATAGGCAGAGTGGCAGGCAGAAGGAGAAGCAGGCTACCCGCTGAGCAGGGAGCCCTATGTGGGGCTCAATTCCAGGACCCTGGGACCACAACCGTAGCCAAGGCAGACGCTTAACCAACTGAGCCACCCAGACGCCCCTGGGTGTGCCCTTTTGAAGAGGCGTCAAAGGAAGCCCATTTGCATCCCCCTCACAACTGAGGAGCGTTAGGTGGGAAGCGCAGTCCACTAGCCCTGAAACCCCTGGCCTATCAGAGCCCGGGTTGCGCCGCGGGATTGGAGACTACATTACCCGAAAGCCTTGGGGGCGGCGCACTTCCGCCTCCGTAGCTGACGTTTTCCGTCGCTATCGCCGGCGCTCGAGGGGGCGAAGTGAGGTTGCGGCAGTGGCGAGCTCAGTTCCAGTTTGTATGGGCTTGTGCACATCGCTCCGTGTACGGAGTGCAGAGGATCAAGAGCATGAATGGTTGTGCGAACTGCGCCCAGCGTCCGACTGCCAGGGCCAGGCCACCCACCTCCAGTGGCCGGTGTCCCACGGCCAGAACATAGCAGGCCGTCCCCGCCGGTCTTCTCCCGCGCTTTGCCCTGTAGTTGAGCACTGCCGTCTCCTATCATGTGACCTACCCGACAAAATGGGGATAAATTGAATCAAATGAGACTGTCTAGGTAAGTGGAGAAACTCCAGGTAACCATATCTTATCTCTCTGAAAAAGTCTGGCTTTTCCTGAGGAAGCGTGTTTCTACTCCACTGAAACAAGGTCCTAAAACCAGAGACACGATATCTTCCGCCTCCTTTCTGCTCCCCTATTCTAGATAGGAGCGGTCCCGTGCAGGTAGGCCGGAGGGAAAATGATGAAGCCTTAAGTGAAGGACTACACTCCCAATAATAGTGGACTAGGTAATTAGGACAGCTCTTCCATAGAATATAAGCTAAGCTGGTTGGAATGTTTTTGAAACGACAGCCTTCCAAAGAGCTAACAAGAGAGTGAAGAATTAGGAGTTAAACTCTGGGAGAAGCAAGAGACTGAGTTCATTAAACCCGTCACTCAAACTGCTTTTGCTTGAAGGCATGTGCTGATGGGAAGAGACACCTGAGAATCCCAGCTGTAAGGCTGGTGGACTTACAGTCAAGTATACTTGGATATATATATTATATAATATTATATATGTATGTTTGTGCTTATGTATATGTATACGTGTATACAGGGGTACAAGTATAGGGGCACCTGGATGGCTCAATTAAGCGCCTGACTCCTAAATTTGGCTCAGGTCATGATCTCAGTGTTGTGAGATTGAGCCTCACATCAGGCTCTGTGCTGGGTGTGGAGCCTGCTTAAGAGTCTCTCTCTCATTCTCCCTCTGCCCCTCTTCTGCTCTCTCTCTCTCTCAACAAAAGTATAAAAGTGCTGAAACCTGGGAGTTTGAATAATCACCCCACATTTGAACAGAGAACCCCAAAATGAAGGTACCCTCAAGAAAATGTTGAACTGGAGGTAAACCCTAGCATAGACATGTATCCCAAATTCAGGTTATCTTGGAGGTGTAAGGAACCTGAGCCTTCAGTATGGACCATCTAGTGGTGTGCTGCTAGGTGTTGACAAAAGCAAATGAAAATACAGTACCTTATAGAAATACCTTAGGGAAAGGTATTGTTATCTTAGACATCAGAGTGTTCACACACACCTCTTTTCTTAGTAACTTCGAGCACATTCTCAAAGATAACCAGATCAACAAGGAAATAAGGCATCATGAAAAAACATGTAGAGATAACAGAAAACAAATACGCAAAAATTCCAGATTCTAGATTTATCAGAAAGAGTATAAAATAGCAATTTTTTTGTAATTTTTAGAGAGAAAAAACAAGTTAGAAAATATCTATAAAACCAAGAAAGCTTAAGAAGTTGACATATCAGATTTGTAAAAGTGACCAAACAACATTAAAAAATAGCTAATTAAAAATAAGAAAACTGTGTTTTAACAGCAAATTAAACAAAAGAATTAATCAGCTGGAGTATAGATAAGAATTGTGCAGAAACTCATGGGCAGAGACAGTGAGATGAAGAGAGAGAAGAGGCAGAAACATGACTAAGTAAAACACATGAAATCATTGGCCAGGAAAGTCTAACATAAGTTGGATTCCCAGAGAAAAATAAAGAAAAACTATAAGAAATATTTGGAGAGTTAATGACTAAGAGTTTTCCAGAACTGATGAAAGACATACCACGCTACAGATTCAAGAAGCCCAATGAAACCCAAAGATGATAAAAAAATAAGCCCAAAACTATATACATCCTGGTGAAACAATAGAATATAAAGGGTAAGTAACATCTTAAAAGCAATTAGACAAAAAGATCAATTAACTTCAGAGAAGTAACATCGGACATCCCATTAGCATTAGTGGAAGCCATATGAATGAGGAATGATATCTTCATTGTACTTAAAAGAAAATATGTGCCGGGGCACCTGGGTGGCTCAGTGGGTTAAGCCTCTGCCTTCGGCTCAGGTCATGATCGCAGGATCCTGGGATCGAGCCCCACATCGGGCTCTCTGCTCAGCGGGGAGCCTGCTTCCCCCTCTCTCTCTGCCTGCCTCTCTGCCTACTTGTGATCTCTGTCAGATAAATAAATAAAATCTTAAAAAAAAAAAAAAAGAAAATATGTGCCTACCGAGAGCTCTGTACAGCAAAAGTCGTTCAGGAATGGAGACACAAGTCCCTTTTACACAACTACAAACAGAAATTTCATCATGAGTAGACCCTAACTAAGGAAAGGAAATTCTAAATGCTGTGTTTCATATGAAAGATAAATAATCCCAGATGGATGGTCAGAGACACAAAGATAAAAGCCCAAAGAAAGTGGCCAAATGTGAATCAACTAAATGGTTAACTGTACAAGACAACAATATTATTTAAAAGTTTTAACTTTTAAACAATAGAGAATTAAAATCTAAATGTAGAGAATTAAAATCCAAGACAGTGATGCTTCCATTGCTAGCTATAACAGAATAGCTTGTCATAAACTAACATTTCTAATAGAAATAGCTAGAAGAGCTGGATAAAATACAAATACACACACACACACACACACACAGATAAAAAACAAAATAAATAAAAAGTCTCCAAAGCACTGGAGAGCTCCCAAAGCAGCCAGGAATGAGGATCCAAGATACCAAAGAGAAGGGAAGCTCACTGAGATAAGCCCAACATTCTCCATGCCCCTCTGGGAGAGTTGACAGTACCTACTCACATCATTATAAAATGACTGAAAAACAAAAGACTAGGAAATATTAAAAGCAGCAAAAGGGAAAAAAAATACATTTTACCTTTGCAGAGAAAATACTGGAAGAATGGTCAAAACAAAATGCCACAGGTATCTAGCAAGCTAATGGAGAGAACAAAATAAATATTAATTCAGAAGGTGAGAAAGAACTTGTCAAGAGCCTCCTGAACACCCACAAGTGCAGCAAATCCAGCTGAGGAGTCACAGTGGGCAATTTGACTCTTGGTTGAGCAGTCATTGGAGGGTTGAAATTTCGTCTTTGACCTGGGCTTGAACCAGAGGGTAATGGGCTGGATGCCATCTCTAGCCCAGAGAAAACCCAGAATGCCACAGCCACAGACACCTGCCTCACCAGCTCCAACCTAACCTAGAAGCAGTTCTTCAGCTTCTGGAAAGAGGTGGCTTTCACCTACTGCACTTCTGCCCAAAAATAGTCCCTGTGTCCTCCAGAGTGGGTGGCCAGGGACTGGAGTCCATCGAGGAAACTGAGCCAGAGGCAGGGAGAGAAAAGCACTCCTTTGCCTCCCCTCTTAGTGTGTGACGTTCCCCAGAAGTTGACAGGTCAGTGGCATTTCCTGGTGCGTGGATCCAATTCAGAGGTAGGGGTGACTTCACCGAGCAGAACAGCAGTGGTAAGTCTGCCAAGAAAGTTGTGGCCTTGGGGCCCTCCCATGGGACAAAACAGCTTCCATATTGGGAGCTTCGTGAACCACCTGTAGGCCCTGTGGGGTTCTGCATGTCCTCCTCCACCTGCACAGTCTCTGTCATCTGCCACTGAGGTCCTTGAAGAGGCATCTAGGACTCAAAAGGAGGTGATGACCTCTGCTGTTGAGTCAGCAGCTGGAGACCCAGGAGCTTATGTCAGGGATGGGGGAGGCGGGGAGTAAAAAGGTGGAGCTGGAGAAAAAGGGCCCTAATGGTCAGAAGGAGAGCAGGAAGGGATGGGGAGAGGTGGACAAGGAACAGAGGGGTGGGAGCCAGAAAAACACCCCCAGGGAACCCTTCTCGGGCGCTCTGGGGTGCTCAGTTAAGGGGGATCTCAAGCACGCTACAGGAACCCTTTCCTCCATGCCCACCACTCCTACCTTTAGCCAGGGCAAATCAGCTGGCAGGAAGGACATTTTGGTTCTTTCCCCTTTCAAGTTATTTTCCAATTTCACAACACAAACACTTTGGGGGGTGGGGATTAAGAAACCACATCCCTGACATTGCTCAACCCATTTGGATGTGTCTAATTCACACTACCTGTTACTCCAAGGAGAGATGGGTGGGAAAACTCTGTCCCCACACCAGGCTCCTCATTCCACTATTCCTGAAACACAAGTAAGTGTTGTTATGACTAGGGAAATATAAATTCATTTTTTTTAAAGATTTTATTTATTTATTTGACAGGGACAGATCACAAGTAGGCAGAGAGTCAGGCAGAGAGAGAGAGAGAGGGAAGCAGGCTCCTTGCTGAGCAGAGAGCCCGATGCGGGACTTGATCCCAGGACCCTGAGATCATGACCTGAGCCGAAGGCAGTGGCTTAACCCACTGAGCCACCCAGGTGCCCCATAAATTCATTTTTTAAAAAGATTTTTATTTATTTGACAAAGACACAGCAAGAGAGGGAACAGCAGGGGGAGTAAGAGGGAGAAGCAGGCTTCCCGCTAAGCAGGGAGCCTGACGCAGGGCTCAGTCCCAGGGCTGGGGATCACGACCTGAGCCAAAGGCAGACACTTAACCACTGAGCCACCCAGGCACCCCATAAATTCATTTTTTTTTTAAATGTCACTGAACTCACAGGAGATTTGGTCATTGTGTAGGACAGTGGTTTTCAAATTTGAACATACGTGAGAATCTTGGAGCACTGGTTGAAACAGATTTCTGGGCCCCAGCCTGCTGTTTTCTTTTTCAGCAGGTCTGATCTGGAGCATCTGCAGTTCTAAAAAGTTCCCCGATGATGCTGACACTGCTGGTTCAGGGACCACACTCTGAGTACTGTTCATCTAGGTTATCAGAAATACAGCTACTTTCAGGGATGCTCTGTTTTATTTTTCAAGCATTCCCCTCTAGTTTATTCAAACTCTTAGCCATTTTTTCTAGCCTTATCCCTTCCTCAAATATGTCCAAACTACATCTCATGGAGGATGTAGACCAAAATAATAAGAATAACAAGAATGAAAATGATACTCCAGACCCTTAAATACAGAGAACAAACTGGTTGTTGCCAGAGGGGAGAGGGGGATGGGGACAATAGATGAGGATTAAGAGATACAAACTTCCAGTTATAAAATAAGTTAGGGAGGGGCACCTGGGTGGCTCAGTTGGCTGAGTGTCTGCCTTTGGCTGAGATCATGTCCCTGGGTCCTGGGATGGAGCCCGGTGTCGAGCTCCCTACTCCGTGCAGAGCTTGCTTCTCCACCAACCCCTGCCTGCTGCTTCCCCTGCTCATGCTCTCTCACTCTCTCAAATAAATAAATAAAATCTTAAAAATAAGGGAAATGAAAACTACGGTATAAAGAATATAGTCTATAATATTGTAATAATGTTATAGGTGACTACACTAACGGAGGTTAGCACAGAATTAATATGCTGCACACCTGAAAACTAATAAAACACTAACATTGTATGTCAATTATATTTCAATAAAAAGAACGTGACACTCAAA
The DNA here is from genome assembly GCF_002288905.1 of Enhydra lutris kenyoni. NCBI lineage: Eukaryota > Metazoa > Chordata > Mammalia > Carnivora > Mustelidae > Enhydra > Enhydra lutris. Next base: position 5,462,048 of record NW_019154114.1, read on the forward strand.
CTCAACATATTGTATACATTATGGAAAGCTAAAGTATGCCAGTAATACCTTAATAAAGTGTGTTTTTTTAAATGAAAATAAGACCTTGTGCCTGTCATTTTTCTACGAAATTTCTACAAGTATCTTGCTTGACTACTTAAGCTGAAAAGAAAAAAGTGTGTTGGCAGGGAGGGGTGGTGCTGGGCTGAGCCTGACAGTGTGCTCCAGTCCCAGCCTCAGCAGCTCTGTAGTGTGGGTGACTTCATGGTCTAGCTCTAGACCCGGTTTCTTAGATGGTCCCTTTGCCCTGGGGTCTCGCCCAAGTAAGAAGGGTGTATCTCTGACCACGGACCAGCAGGCCCAAGTCTGGAGTCTTCCTGAGAAGTCCTGTGCAGTAGCAGGCTTGGGACGCACTGGAAGGAAGGAGAGGTTAGGTGTCCAGGCAAGAGGACAGGGGGCGTATGTAGAATCGGAGAGGGGAGTCTCAGAGCCCCTCAGGGCAGCTGCTCTGCACAGGCCCCAAGCTTGGCAGTGAGGTTTGGTTGCAGATGGTGGTCAAATGGCATTCTCTGAAAGTCAGATTGACACACCAGATTGTGTTTTTTAGGAGTACGAATTTTAATCCATGTGTAAAATGCAACTTCTGGGGCATCTGGGTGGCTCAGTTGGTTAAGCAGCCAACTCTTGATTTCAGCTCAGGTCATGATCTCAGGATCATGAGGTCAGCCCTAGATCATGGGCTCCGCTGTGGGGTGAAGCCTCCTTGAGATTCTGTCTTTCGCTCTCCCTTCGCTCCTCTCCTGCTCTATAAATAAATAGATAGATAGATAGATAGATAGATAGATGAAGCCTCCTTGAGATTCTCTCTTTCGCTCTCCCTTCGCTCCTCTCCTGCTCTATAAATAAATGATAGATAGATAGATAGATAGGAAGGAAGGAAGGAAGAAAGAAAAGGGGGTCACCTGGGTGACTCGGTTGAGTGTCTGACTCTTGGTTTTGGCTTGGGTCATGATGGCAGGGTTGTGAGATTCAGCCCCACGTGGGGCTCTGTGCTCAACACTGAGTCTGCTTGAGATTCCCCCTTTCCCCTCCCGCATCCCAGTAAAAATATAAATACAGTAAGTCTTTAAAAAAAAAAAAAGATAAAATGCTCTCCTTTTCTGAATTTCTGAGAATTGGCAGTGCCCTATTTTACTTTTCTTCAAAGCAAATGTTCAGCCAAGCCTTAAATTAGGACTTAACACTGTGTTACCTCTGCTAGCAGGTTGCAGTGAGAATGTATGTATGTCCTTAAACTATCCTGTTCTCCCCCAGAAGTGGTCAGTTTCAAGTTTTTTTTTTTTTTTTCTGACGATCTTAAACCATTTTCCTTGTTGAGGATCTCATTTTCTGTAATACATTTTTTGTAAATAGATGTGTTCTTTTTTAAAAAAAAAAAAAGATTTTATTTATTTATTTGACAGAGATCACAAGTAGGCAGAGAGGCAGGCAGAGAAAGGGGGGGAAGCAGGCTCCCCACTGAGCAGAGAGCCTGATGCGGGGCTCCCAGGACCCCGAGATCACAACCCGAGCCAAAAGCAGAGGCTTTAACTCACTGAGCCACCCAGGCACCCCATTCTTTGTAATTTTTAAAAAAGGTCTTATTTACTTGACAGAGAGATGACAAATAGGCAGAGAGGAAAGGGGAATCAGGCTCCCTGCTGAGCAGAGAGCCCGATGATGCGGGGCTCCATCCCAGGACCCTGAGATCATGACCTGAGGTGAAGGCAGAGGCTTAACCCATGGATCCACCCAGGTGCCCTTGTTCTTTAATTTTTTTCATGTTTCAAGGTAATAGCATTGTTTTATCTTCCTCTGTGCTGCACACTCGGGTCTTAGCTCATGGTCCTGCACCTAGCAAGTGCTCAAAAGATTTATGAACGGAGCTAATGGACAATTCCAAGTCTCCCCGATGCCTTCCCAGTCAGTACTATTTGCTCCCTCGAGTGACCTGGGATAAATTTTTTAGTACTCTTCTGTACCTCAATTTAAAATGGGCACATTGCTAGAGCCTACCCCCTAGGGTTGTTGTGGACTAAATGAGTTAACATGTTGGGTAGTATGTGGCTCATAACATTGTAGATGTGTCTTGCTACTATTTTGTTGTAATTAATCATCACATCATCATCATTGGAAGGAACTGGGATGTATTGGGCACAGCATTGGACCTGAGTTAGAAAATGTGACACTAGGGGTGCCTGGGTGACTCAGTCGTTAAGCATCTGCCTTCAGCTCAGGTCATGATCCGGGGGTCCTAGAATGGAGCCTTGCATTGGGCTCCCTGCTCAGTGGGGAGCCTGTTTCTCCCTCTCCCTCTGCCCCTCCCCCTGCTTGTGTATGCTCTTTATCTCTCTGTCAGATAAATTAAAAAAGAAAGAAAATGTGACATTAGTTGTACAGTCTTTTGGGCACTTCACCTCCCCTCCCTGCTTCTCAGTTTGTCCTTAAAATGGGGGCTGCCATAGTCCCACCTGTAAGGGCTGATGTGATGCTGTGAGATTTTACTGAGTTAACATCTATAAAGCACTTTGCACCATGCTGGGAATGCTTTAAAATGTGCAGTCCTGGAGCCCCCTGGGTGGTGCAGTCAGTTGAACTTCCCAATCTTGGTTTTTGATCAGGACATGATCTCAGCTTCGTGAGATCCAGCCCCACATGTGGTTCTGAGCTCAGCGAGGAGTCCGCCAGTTTCTTCATCTCCCGCTGCTCCTCCCTGCTCTCTCTCTCTCTCTCTCTCAAGTGAATAAATAAATCTTAAAAAAAAAAAAAGTGTGGTCCCAAGTCAGCCTAGGATTATTGGGGCGCTAGCCTTCAGTCGGGGATGCGGGGAGCTCTCCCCAGGAGCGCCCTGGTAGGAGCGAGGGCTGCAAGGCCCTGCCCACCTCCTGGCGGGGTGCGGATGCATGCCGGCGGCCACCAGGGGGCGGTGCTAAACTGCAGAGGGCGCCAGGGACGAGGCAGCGACTAGACCCGTGTGAGCCAGTGGCCAGCCTTCCTCTCCTTTTCTTCCTTCTCCAGTGTTTGGAATTTCACAGCGTTGGCCTCTAACCATGGCTTCTGCAGCTGGGGTGGGCGAGCGGAAGTACTCGGCAAGAAGGGAGATCGGCATCAGTGTCAGCTATGGTTAGGACCCTGAACCGATAGAAATATTTTTAAAATTGTGCAATGAACAAACATCCTTTCATGGTTAGATTCAGGTACATCCCTTTAGGTAAAATATTACATAGGCCTTGCTATCTATTTCCCGTTACATCATTATCAGGAAGGCCGTCTTGTAGACTCGTAGCACTCTGGTGACACTAAGTTTGGGCACTGGGCTGCATATGAACTTTCTGTCCTTGCTTTTATCGCCCCACCGAAACACTGAATCAGATCAAGACACTATTCGAAGCAACCAGCTAAATCCAGGATGTGACAAATATCACAGTTTCTCTAGTAATCTATGTTATGGTATGTGTGGGGAGGAGAAGAAAAGAAGCAGAAGAATTGCTGGGTCATATACTAATTCTATTTTTTTTATTTTTTTTTTTTTGAGGAGACTCTATACTGTTTTTCACAGAGGCTGTACCATTTTACATTCCCACCAATAGTGCACAAATGTTCCAAGTTCTCCATACCCTCACCAATACCTGTTGTTATTGTTGTTTTAAAGATTTATTTATTTTTAAAAAAAGATTTATTTATTTTAGAGAGAGCAAGCAGGGGAGGGACAGAGGGAATTGGGGGGAGAGAGAGAGTATCCTCAAGCACGCTACCTGCTGAGCGTGAAGCTTGCCGTGGGGGTCAATTCCAGGGTCCTAAGATCCTGACCGGAGCGGAAATCCAGAGCCGGCTACTTAACTGACTGAGCCACCCAGATGCCCCAACACCTGTTGTTTTGTAATAGTAGCTGTGCTAATGGATGTGAGGTGGTGTCTCTTTGTAGCTGTGATCTGAGTTTCCCTAATGGTTAGTGATGTTGAGCATCTTTTCATGTGCTTATTGGCCATTCATGTATCTTCTTTGCAGAAACGTCTGTTCAAGTCCTTTGCCCACTTTGAGGCTGTTTGGTTTTTTTATTGTTGACTTTCAGGAGTTCTCTGTATATTCTGGATATTCATCCCTTATCAGATTTATTTATTTATTTCCTGAAAAACAGTGCTAGAGATTGTTTACAGATACATGCACAAAGAGTGGAAATATAAAGCCATGTACAGGAATGACCAATGTCATCCAGGAGTGACATTTGAAGCAGGGGATTAGGATAGGGAAAGGCACATAGGAGGCTTCACTCAACAGCTGTTGGGTTTTATTTCTTAGAGTAGGTCATAGTTAAATAGTGCTCACTGTGTTATCAACTTTCCTTTTTTTGTGTTCTCCTGAGAATATTTCACACATTTAGAAAAATAAGGTATAGCAGGCACTTGGCTGGCTCAGTCAGTAGAGCATGCAACTCTTGATTGCAGAGTTGTGAGTTCGAGCCCTGCTTTGGGTACAAAGACTACTTTAGAAAATAAATAAATAAATAAATAAATAAAACGTAGCTTCTTAAAGAAAAAAAAATGGCCTTAATTCATTAAGCAAGTCTTTGCCATGAACTACTAGGTTCAAAAAGATCAACATACATAATTGACTTTAATCATCACCTCATTTCTCTCCTCATCTGCCACCACTCTGCCTTTTGTCCACCTCAATCATACTGGGCTCCCTACTGCCTTTTTTAAGAGTGTGGCATTGTCCTGCTACAAGACCTTTGCACTTGCTGTTTCTTCCACTTGGAATCTCTTCCCTATGAAGAGCACAGTTTCCTCCCTCACCTCCTTCAGGTGTTTTCTCAAAGAGCACCTTTCAGAGGGCACCTGGGTGGCTCAGTTAGTTGGATGACTGCCTTTGGCTCAGGTTGTGGTCCTGGAGTCCTGGGATGGAGTCTCGCGGCAGTCTCCGGGCTTGATGGGGAGTCTGCTTCTCCTTTTGACCCTCCCCCTCTCTCATGCTCTCTCTCTCTCTCAAATAAATAAAATCTTTAAAAAAAAAAAAAAGAGAGGGGCGCCTGGGTGGCTCAGTGGGTTAGGCCGCTGCCTTCGGCTCGGGTCATGATCTCGGAGTCCTGGGATCGAGCCCCGCATCGGGCTCTCTGCTCCGCGGGGAGCCTGCTTCCTCCTCTCTCTCTGCCTGTCTCTCTGCCTGCTTGTGATCTCTCTCTGTCAAATAAATAAATAAAATCTTTAAAAAAAAAAAAAAAAGAGAGAGAGAAAGAGAGAACACCTTTCCAGCAAAGCCTTCCTTGACTAACCTATCTCCCTTACCCTGCTCTACTTTTTCCTCACCTTCTGACAGATCCCAAAATTTATTGGCTTACTATGTCCGTCTCTCCTCAATAGGATGTAAACACCATAAGAGCAGGGATTTTTGTCTGCTTTATTCACTGCTGTACTCCCAGCACCTCAGACAACTTGGCACGTGGTATAGCCCTTAATACATATATGCTGAACCAGCAAATGGATGGATTTGTTATCTATTAGTGTGTTACAAATTACAACTTCAACCACAAGCATTCACTCACATCGTTTCTGAGGGTCATGCATATAGGAGCAGCTTAGCTGGGTGGTTCAAGCTCAGGTTTCCCCAAGAGACTGCAGTCAAGCTGTTAGTCAGAGCTGTAGCAGTCACAAGGCCTGGCTGGGGCTGTCAATCCCACTTCCAAGCTCACACACATGGTTGGTGGCCAGCCTCGTTCCTCACTGGCTGTTGGCCAGGAGTTTCAGTTCCTAGCTACATGGGCCTCTCCACAGGGCTGTCTCATGTCATGGCAGCTGGCTTCCCCCAAGGTGATGAAAGCATGAAAAGAAAGAAGGGGGAGAGACAGAGTGGAAATGAGGCAGAGAAGAGAAAGAAAGAAAAAGAGAAAAGAGGGAGGGAGGGGACAAAATCACTTGCGACAAAAGACACAGTGTTTTACAGTCTTTTATTACCTTATCACAAAAGTGACTTACCATCTGTAGCAAACAAAATAATGGTCTCCAAAGATGTTCAAGTCCGAATCCCTAGAACCTGTGAATATGTTACCTGACATGGCAAAGGGATTCAGCAGATTCCGTTAAGGATTTTGTTAAAGTGAGGGAGATTATCCTGCATTAGCCCCATGGGCCCAAAGTAATCACGGAGTCCTTATTAGGGAAGGAGGGAGCAGAACAAAAAAGCAGAGGTGACTGTGGGAGCAGAGGTTGGAGTGATCTGAAGATGAGGAAGGGAACATGAGCAGAAGAACTCAGGCATCCTCTACAGGCTGGAAAAGGCAAGGAAATGGATTCCCCCTGGAAACTTCCAGAAGGAACACAGCCCTGTGGACAACTTGACTTTGGCCCAGTAAGACCCATGTTGATGTCTGACCTCCAGAATTCCAAAGTCGTAGCTGTGTGCTGTTTGAAGCCATGAAGTTTGTGGTGATTATTTTCCAGTTGGAAGAGGAAATGATTATACCATCACGTCGGCCCCATTGGACTGGTTAGAAGTGAATCAACCAACATTCACAGGTTGTGAACACCAGGACGCACGATTGTTGGGGGGTGCTTTGGAGGCTGCCTACTCCAATGAATGAGTTATTATTAACCCTACTTTATAGATAGGTAAACTGAGGCTCAGAGGAGTGAAGCAACTTGCCTGAGATCATATAACAATGATGGCGGAGCTGGTCCCATCTGATGCTCAGAACAAATTCCAGACTCTTGACAAATAGCTAGGGGCGACTGTCTGATCCGGGGCCTGCCAGCCTCCCTCATCTGCACAAACACAGCCCATTGATTCCCACCACAGGGCTCTTACACCTGCTGTTTCTTCTCCAAAATTGCTCTTCAGTGAGTTGGCTCTTTCTCAACTTCAGGTCTCAGTTCAAATACAAGTCTTCCCTGATAACAAAATAACTCTTCTTCACCCCTTTTTACTTTATCTTTACTTTGTTTGTCTATTTGTTTACTGTCCCATGTCTGTTCCCATTACTCTGAGCTTTTCTGAGGGCAGGGGTTTTCCCCGCTGTGTCCACTGCTGTATCCCCAGCCTTGACACGTAGTAGGTCCTCAGTAAGTCTTTGCTGAATGGATGAATGAGTGAATTTACAGGGAGGTAAAACAATCTATTCAACTCTCTTCTCTAGGCATCTTGAAATAACGGTTCTTGGGTGCCTGGGTTGCTTAGTGGGTTAAGCTGCTGCCTTCGGCTCAGGTCATGATCTCAAGGTCCTGGGATCGAGCCCCGCATCGGGCTGTCTGCTCAGCAGGGAGCCTGCTTCCCTTCCTCTCTCTCTGCCTGCCTCTCTGTCTACTTGTGATCTCTGTCAAATAAATAAATAAAAATCTTAAAAAAAAAAAAAAAGAAATAACGGTTCTTACCTGGCCAGCTTATGAAGACTAAAAGAAAGAAATAAAAGAAGTCACAAGGCCTCGAGCCACAAGATATATATTTTTTTAAATGAGAGTTTCAGTTCTCCAACCACCAACAGGCTGGACTTGGGGGTGTTCATGGGGCTTTGGGCTGTGAGAGTCCTTTGTCTCCAGAGAAGGCAGAATCCTGACAGGAAGGGTGAGCAATCCACCAGCACCACTATTTGGGTAATAACTAAGCCTTTTCTTCCCAGGCTGGTTCTTCTGGTTCCCACACCCCTTCCCTCAGGCAAAAGTCCTCCCTACTTAGCCAGGAACTGGAGCTCTCTGAAGACTTTGCAGGTCAACCCTGAATTGAATGAGGGTTGTTGGGGTGGGGGGAGACTGGGTTAGGGAGGCTGAGTTCTTTTTCTTTCTTTCTTTTTTTTTAAAGATTTTATTTATTTGACAGAGAAAAACACAGCAAGAGAGAGAACACAGGCAGAGGAGTGGGAGAGGGAGAAGCAGGCTTCCTGCTGAGCAGGGAGCCCATGTGGGGCTCCATCCCATGATCATGACCCAAGCTGAAGGCAGACATTTAACTACTGAGCCACCCAGGCACCCTGGGCAGTTGGATTCTTATGATCTTGGACAAAGAACCTGTTTTCTCAATCTCTCTCCCTCTTTTGGGGGGAAGGGAGAACTTGAGGAAAGAGAGTTGAATTAATTATCTGAGTTCACTCTCATTGTTGGTTTGTGTAGGACTCCCCACCTCCCCAGCTCTGTTTAGTAAACATTTTTTTTTTTTTAAGTTTTATTTATTTATGTGAGAGAGAGAGAGAACAAGTGAAGGGGAGGGGCGGAGAAAGAGGGAGAAGCAGGCTCCCCATGCAGAGCTTCATCCCAGGACTTGGGAATCAGGACCTGAGCTGAAGTCAGACTCTTAACTTACTGAGCCACCCAGGATGGCCCTGAATTTCGTAGCATTTTTATGTGTTACAAAATATTCTCTTAATTTTTGCCCCACCATTTAACAATGTAATAATCATTCTTAGCTCATGAGCCAAGCTGCACAAAGACAGGTGAAAAGTCAAACTTGGCCCACAGGCCTGTGTGGGTTGAGTGCTGGTCTGTTTCATTGTTTTGGTCTATTTCGTTATTTTGAACCACTGCATAATTACTCCATAGTTCCAAAATATCCCGTACCTTGCATATCGGTTCCCACTGAGGGGCATTTGTTTCTCTCCTACTCCCAGCTACCACAAGCAACAGCTGCTGGGAACTTCCTTGGTTATGTGGGAAGATCCCCAGAATATTTGCCTCAAATTGCTGGGTTTTGGGGTATTGGTTTACACTCCACAGTAGAGCACGGAAGCCCCATTTCCTCCACATCCTCCTGACACGTGGTGTTTTTCTAACGTTCTAACATTTGCTGATCTGAATTGGTATCTCATCCTTGTTTTGGCTTGGATTTCCCTAATAGCTAATGAATGTGAACATCTCTTGGTATGCTAGCCTCCAAGTAAGTTCCTGCTCTCAATTATCCGTGTTCTTCACACATTTTTCCATTAGTTTCTGACTTCTTATTGGGAAGACTTCCCCTTCCTGGGCCTGTTTCCCCACCAAGCACCACCGTTACCTACAGAGCTTTTCTGAAATGCTATTTCTGAAAATCTCAATGTTTCAAATACTGAGAATTGGGCCTTGGGTTGGGTTTTTATGTATATTATCTCATTGTAGAAGTCCAATACTCAGGGACTATAACTGAGACTCCTGGTTCTGGGAGGTTGATTACCAGCCCAGGACCACCCAGGGGGATTATGGGCTTGAGCAGATGCTGAAGCTGAGCACCGCTAGGAAGAGCTTGGACTGCGAATCGGAGTAAGACAGCAAACGGCACTTCTGGGTCAAATTGAAAATGTTTCTAAACGATGAGAGGCAAGATGCTGGAGAGAACGGGGCCTTCTTTTTCCAGCTGGTGCAAGGGAAACTAGTTCTAAACCTTTCCAAATGGCTGTTTGACCATTATGTGGCAGAAGCCTTCAACACCTGCTTTTGACTCAGCAAATTTCCTAGGAGTTTGTCCTGAAACAGTAATTGATGAAAGGCCAGGAGAAACGTGTTTGGTGGTTAGGGGGGAAAACAATCACTCCCCAACTTCCCACTTTAGGGGATGGACTTCTACATGTGCTATCTTTTTTTTTTTTTTTTAAAGATTTTATTTGTTTATTTGACAGAGAGAGTAGGCAGAGTAGGCAGAGAGAGGTGGGGGCGGTGGGGGGAAGCAGGCTCCCTGCGGAGCAGAGAGCCGGATGTGGGGCTCGATCCCAGGACCCTGAGATCACGACCCGAGCAGAACGCAGAGGCTTAACCCACTGAGCCACCCAGGTGCCCCTACATGTGCTATCTTAAGAAAGATATTCTAGGGGCACCTGGGTGGCTCAGTGGGTTAAGCCTCTGCCTTCGGCTCGGGTCATGATCCCAGGGTCCTGGGATCGAGCCCCTCGTTGGGCTCTCTGCTCAGTGGGGAGCCTGCTTCCTCCTCTCTCTCTCTCTCTCTCTCTCTGCCTGCCTCTCTGCCTACTTGTGATCTCTGTCTGTCAAATAAATAAATAAAATCTTTAAAAAAAAAGATATTCTATAGGACTTCTAATACTATGGAAAAAAATTTAATAATTCACTTAAGATGGGAGGGAGAGATCCAGAGTGGATACAGAATAACCCCCTTTTTATAAGGAAAATATATAGGTGAGTAGAAAACACTGGGAAGATGTATTAATGTATTGCTATGGGCTGTGGACTGTTTTTAGTGCTTTACAACTTCACCTAATTCTCACACAACAATTTGGCTGTTGTTATTCCCATTTTACAGGTGACGAAACTGAGGTCAAGAGACAAAATGAACTGCCCAGGATCACACAGATGGTAAGCGATGAGCCCAGGATTTGAACCCAGGCAGCGAGCTCACCACAAATTACTCCCCAAAGTCATCTGCATCTTCACTCCTGGGGAGTGAGACCAGGGTGATCCTTATTTACTTTGTCCTTATTTCCTGATTCGTCTACAATTAATTTTTTAGAAAGGATTCTCCCCACCCTAGCCCCCTTGTAGTGATTGAGGCCTTTAGAAAATAAAATCAGGAGATGTTGGGGTAAGGAGTATTGTGGGGAAAAGAATTAGGAATAGGATGGAGTTTTGCTTACCTCAGGTCCTACCCCAGCCCCAAACTCTCTCTCTCTATTCGTTCATGTCAAGGAAATCAAAGGTCAGGTATCAGCTATACAACGTTGGACCCATTCCTTACCCTTCCCAGGTCCTTTTCCAGATATGTCATACAGGCTGAATTTCTGCAGAAGCCTCCCTCTTTTCCATCCATTCCCAGCACCCTGAGTCAGGCAGAAGGAGGAGAGCCTTGCTCAGAAGTGCTGGGAAGGAAAGAAGGGAGAGGGGCGTGGCAGAGGAGCGAGAACAGGGAGTGGCAGGTCTGGGGAGGGGTCTGCTCCGGTCACCTCCTCTCCGCTGGGGCTTGGAGGAGTAACTACCTCGGCTCTGAACGTAGTAACTGGGAAGAGACCTGGGCTCTGCGCATACCTCTGGGATGTTACCTACATCCTTGAACAAGTCAGTCACTCCTCGGGCCTTGGCTTTTTCAGAGACGGAAGGGATTCATGCCTGGCTGTTTGTGACATCAGGAGGAAAGGTGCTTTGTGAAAGTCTAAACAAGGACAGGCCGCCTCCGGGGTCAGCAAATGACGATGCACCTCCCGTCAGGCCTCTCTCACGGCCTCATGGAGACCTAATTCACTTACCATTCAGTTCACCTGTTTGGAGTATATATGTCCGTGGATTTTAGTATATTCACAGAGCTGTGCTACCATCACCACAATCAGTTTTGGAACTTTTTACCACCCCAAAGGAAACCCCATGTGCTTCAGCCATCACCCCCCGGGCCCTCACCCCCTCAGCCCCAGTGACAACTCCTATGCCTTCTGTCGCTACAGACATTTCCTCTCCATGTAATCCTACAATATGCCCTTTGTCCTTTCACTTAGCATATTTTCAAGGCTCATCCGTATTGTAGCATATACACTTAAAACTCATTCCTTTTTACAGCTGAACAGTATTCCATTGTATGGCTTTACCTTATTTTGCTTCTCTGTTCATTACTTGATGGGCATGTGTGTTTTTTTCTACTCTTTGGCTATTGTGAGTAGCACGGCTCTAAACTTTGAGGCACACCTTTTGTCTTCATTTCTTTTGGATAGAGGAGTGGAATTGCTGGGTCAAACAGTAATTATGTATCACATTTTGAGGCAACCCCTGTTTTATACAGTCCAGGAATTAAGAATGGTGTTGGGTTTTTTTTTTTTTTAATGTTTTTAAATGGTTGGGGAAATCAAAAGGAGAATGATATTTTGCAACACTGAAAATTAGACAGACATCAAATTTCAGTGGCCACGAATAAAGTTTCACTGAACAGCTATGTCATTCCTTCACGTGTCGTCTGTGGTGCTTTTGAGCTACAGTGGCCGAACTGAGTAATGTGACAGGCCTGCAAAGCCTAAAATATTTACTATCTGATCTTTTATAGAAAATGTTTGCCAACTCCTGAACTCTAGATCGGTGTTGTTATTATTAATTATTTATTGTTTGGTGGAGGCAGCTCTGGGAGGTACTACCTCAGTGGGAACAGGACTCATGTTGCCAGCCCCTCTCTGCCAGGTCCTGACCAAGGAGCATAAAGGCATGAGAGCTCACAGCCCCATTTTCTGGACTGAGATACTGAGTCCTGTGAAAGGGCTCAGGCTCTTGCAAGATGAGGAGGAAGCGAGGGCTTCTGGTTCTTCTCCTGGGCAGCCTCCTCCCGTCTTGCTAAGAAGACCAGCTGTGAATAATTCATGGTTGGAGTTTGCAGAGCACTCTGTCTTTTCAGAGCACTTTGATCATCATTAATTAGTCAGAACCTGGCTCCAGCTGTCGCCTGTTAAAACGCAAACAGCAGTGGCTTTGATGGCTCCATCCCGAAACCTGGAAGCTTCCATCTCCATTCCAAGGCTTTGTACCAGAGAGAGTCCTTCTCTCTGCCCATCACACATCACCTCTTAAAGCCCTAGAATCCACTGAATTAGCCCCAAATCAGGTTTCTTGGAGGAAAAAGGCCAGTGCCAGGATTGGAGCCCTACACTCATAGATGGTGTCTTCTGAGAAGTCACGTCCCCTCTCTGCCCCTCAGCATCTTCATCGGGAAGGTACAGGTAAGGATGCCTGTCTCTGGGGTTGTTGTGGGGATTAACCAAGTTTGTACTTATAAAAGTGTTTTGGAAGGAACCCTCAGACACTGCTGACAGAAAGGTAAAATGACACAGCCACTTTGGAAAAAATTCTGAGTTCCTCAAATGATTAAATGTGAAGTCACCGTATGACCCAGTAATTCCACTCCTAGGTATGTATTCAAGAGAAATGAAAAACCTGTACACAAACATTCATAGCAACATTATTCAGAATAGCCGAAGAGTAGAAATGGCTCAAATGTCCATCAGCTGAAGACAAAATGTGGTATATCCATGCACTGGAGAATTACTCAGCCATAAAAAGTAATGAAGTTTGGGAACAGATAACTTGCCTCAATGGAGACAAACCTGAAAACATGATGTTAAGTGAAAAAAGCCACGCACAAAGAGGCCACATGTGGTGTGACTGCGTTTATATGAAACGTCCAGAGTAGGCAAATCCATGGAGACAGAAAATAGAGTAGTGGTTGCCAGGGGCTGGGGAGGGGATGAGAGTAACTGTGAATGGGCATGAGCCTCTGTGTGGGGTGATGGAAACGTTCTAAAATGGATCGTGGTAATGTTCACCCAACTCGGTGAATATATTAAGAACCAGCGAATGGCATGCTTCACATGGACAAATTTTATATGTAAGTGATACCTTAATAAAGCTGTTTTTTAAGAGGGCTCTGAAAACTGTAAAGCGATGAGCCCAGTGATACTCACCGGCATCTCGGGTCATCTAGCCTAATGGACGGAGCTGAGTGTTCTGACCAGTCGGTTTAGGGTAGTTCTTGAGACTGGAAATCAGAGACACCTGGATATCTTGCAATCTATGACCTCGGGCAAATCATTTAACTCTCTGATCCTCAGGTTGCCTATCAGTAAAACTGGATGATAATCTCTGTGTGGAGGCACCTGAGTGGCTTAGTCAGTTAAGTGACTGATTCCTGATTTCAGCTCAGGTCACGATCTCAGGGTCCTGAGTTCAAGCCCCACATTGGGCTCCATTCTGAGTGTGGAGTCTACTTTAAAAAAAAAATAATAACATAGAATAATCTCTGTCTCTTAGGACTGTTGTAACAATATTATAGGAACATGCTGAGCTTGCTACAGGACACCTAGTAGGTATCTGGTGAATGATTTCCTTGTGGAGTTCCCTGACCCTCCCCACTGCTCCCAGCTGCTCCAGGGAGCGAGTCCACGCCACTCCAGCCCCTCAGAATCTACTGTTTCCAAAAATGGCCTGATTGTAGAAATTATCTGCAGCATCTGTTAAAAATACAGATTCCAGGGGCGCCTGGGTGGCTCAGTGGATTAAAGCCTCTGCCTTCGGCTCGGGTCATGATCCCAGGGTCCTGGGATCGAGCTCCGCATCGGGCTCTCTGCTCGGCAGGGAGCTTGCTTCCTCCTCTCTCTCTCTCTGCCTGCCTCTCTACTTGTGATCTCTATCTGTCAAATAAAATAAAATCTAAAAAAAAAAAAAAAATACAGATTCCAGGGGCGCCTGGGTGGCTCAGTGGGTTAAGCCTCTGCCTTTGGCTCAGGTCATGATCTCAGTGTTCTGGGATCGAGCTCCACACCAGGCTCTCTGCTCACAGGGAGCCTGCTTACCCCTCTCTCTCTGCCTGCCTCTCTGCTTACTTGTGATCTCTGTCTGTCAAATAAATAAAATCTTAAAAAAACAAAACCAGATGCTAGCACCCCACTTCAGACCCAGTGATCAGAATTTATATTTTTAAAAACTCTCCAGGTGAGTCCTGTAATCAGGAAAGTTTGGGAAATGGGGGTGGTCCAACTTGACGTTGTTTTCCTTCTTATTTTTTTTTTTAATATTTTATTTATTTGACAAAGAGCGAAAGAGAGAACACAAGCAGGGGAAGTAGGAGAGGGAGAAGCAGGCTTCCTGCTGAGCAGGGAGCCTGATGTGGGGCGTGATCCCAGGACCCTGGGATCATGACTGGAGCCAAAGGCAGAGGCTTAACCCACTGAGCCACCCAGGCGCCCTCCTTCTTATTTATACCCTTCCCCACAAATGTTTAAACTTCCATGGTTTGCTATTTCACTCTGACTTGGCACTGTGTCCCTATTTAAGAGCTCATGCTCTTGACTTAAGTGACACTTGAAAATTTGTAACTTCTTCATACTTTAATTCCGGGCTAGAATTGGTAACATTAATAACAGCCGCCGTGGTGAACTGGCACGTGCTTGGCCCTTGACACCTTCGTGTCCTCACAGTAGCCTTGCTATTAGGCTTAAGTAAGTTAAATAACTTACCCGAGGGTTTTAGGAGAGTGAGTGGCAGAGTAAGAATTGAAACTCAGTTCTACATGACCCCAAAGCCAGTCTAATTAACCTTACACTATACAGTATGCTGCATATGAGCAAACAGGAGCTCAGAGACATCAAAGTACTTTTCAGGGGCGCCTGGGTGGCTCAGTGGGTTAAAGCCTCTGCCTTCAGCTCAGGTCATGATCCCAGGGTTCTGGGATCGAGCCCCGCATCGGGCTCTCTGCTCCGCGGGGAGCCTGCTTCCTCCTCTCTCTCTCTGCCTGCCTCTCTGCCTACTTGTGATCTCTGTCTGTCAAATAAATAAATAAAATATTTAAAAAAAAAAAAAAAAAACCAAAGTACTTTTCAAAGATCGCACAGCAGCTCCTTCACTAACAAGTCGAGGCTGGGGTTCAGACCTCTGTGCCCCGCAGTCTGGGCCTTCCTCACTCTGTCATATCGTGACATGAATCCCACTCAGTGACTTTACCGACAAATACCATACAGAAAGGAAAAAACCTGAATGCCTTTTGGGATCAACTGAATATGCTTTTTTGTTTCTTTTCGAAAATATTCCCAGTGACTCATAATAGTGGTTAACACTTGCTGAGCATTTCCCTTGTGCCAAGCATTGTTTTAATCACTGTATTTCTATTAACACACTTAGATCCTTACAACAGATGACATGGGTGCCATTATCATGATTATCTTCCCCCCCATTTTATAGATGGGGAGACTGAGTCTCCAAACCATGAAGCAGTTTGCCTGAAGTCAGAGAGCGTTAGATTCAGGATTGATATCCCAGCAGGGTAGCTTTGAGACCTGTGCTGCTGCTTGTTTGGGAGGATGTTCATAAACGGTATGATTGATTATATGGAAAAATGGAAAACAGGCTACATGCCCAAACACAGGGCCCTGACAAGACAAATCATGGTGCACTTTTTGAATGAAATACTCTGAAATCATTAAGTATGATGCTGGGGCAAAACTTTCAATGATCTAGAAAGTGAAAAAGCCAGGTTTAAAAAAAAGCCAGTATTGCTCACTGTACAAGTTACAAGTCTATTTATATAAAGCACAAAATTAGACAAAACTAATTTCTATTTTATTATTTTTAATTTTTTTAAAGATTTTATTTATTCATTTGACAGAGATCACAGGTAGGCAGAGAGGCAGGCAGAGAGAGAGGAGGAAGCAGGCTCCCTGCTGAGCAGAGAGCCCTATGCAATGTGGGGCTCTATCCTAGGACCCTGGGATCATGACCTGAGCTGAAGGCAGAGACTTTAACCCACTGAGCCACAAAGGTGCCCCACTAATTTCTATTTTAAAAGTCAAGTTAGTAGTTACCCTTGGATTGGGCAATGGTTAGGGATTGGGGGAGGGCGCAGGATGCTTCTGGGGCAGGTCATGCTTAGATCCTTATTCTGGGTATCGGTAACATATGTGTTCACTGTTACTTATGATCTGTTCACTTTTCTGTATTTGTGTTATACTTCAATGAAAAGTTTAAAAATCAGGGGCGCCTGGGTGGTTCAGTGGGTTAAAGCCTCTGCCTTCGGCTCGGGTCATGATCCCAGGGTCCTGGGATCGAGCCCCGCATCGGGCTCTCTGCTCAGCAGAGAGCCTGCTTCCCATTCTCTCTCTCTCTCTCTGCCTACTTGTGATCTCTGTCTAATCAATAAATAAAAAATCTTTTTAAAAAAATCATAGCACTACTGTGCGATACTAATTTTTAAAGTATGTATGTTTTCGTTTGCATAGAAAAAGAGACCTAAATTGAGGATAGAGATTGCATAGAAAAAGGGACCTAAACTGAGGAACATTTTGTAAAAATAACTGGACTGCATCATTAAAAATGTCAAAGTCAGGGGCACCTGGGTGGCTCAGTGGGTTAAAGCCTCTGCCTTCGGCTCAGGTCATGATCCCAGGGTCCTGGGATGGAGCCCTGCATTGGGCTCTCTGCTTTGCAGGGAGTCTGCTTCCTCCTCTCTCTCTCTGCCTGCCTCTCTGCCTACTTGTGATCTCTGTCTGTCAAATAAATAAATAAAATCTTAAAAAAAAACCAAAACGTCAAAGTCAAGAAAGTAAAAGACTGAGACACTGTTCCCCTTTAAAGGAGGTTGAAACAATATGACAACTACATGCCAAGCAAGATCCAGTTAGATACTGGCATGGGAAAAGGTTATATAAATAGAGAGAGAGCTGATTGATTGGTTTAAATATGGACTGTAGATTAGTACTGTTAATAATAGTACTGTTGCAATATTAAATGCCCTGAGTTTGCTAATTGGTCTGTGGTTATGGATGGAAATCTCTTAGGAAATTCACACTGCAGTATTTAGGGGTTAAAGGGTATGATGTCTCCAGTTTAATCTCAGATTGTTCAGAAAAATGCACATGCCCATATACATATTTACACTGATAGAGAAAATGATAATGCAAATGGCAAACGACTGGTTAATATAGGCAAGAGAGTTTCTGGGAGTTTATTGTACTATTCTTACAACTTTTGAATAGGCTTGAAGTTATATCAAAATTGTAAATTACTAAAGTAGGCATGGAAGGGAACACACGCACATAAACTAACACTTCTGGGAATAGTACTACAAAAGAAGATACAAGAAAGACAAGCTTTTTCAAACAGCCCTTGAAAGGTAATAAAATGGTGGTATGCTTTCCTGAAAGTGAAAGAAAATGGAGGGCAGTATACCAAGTATCAGGGGCGTCCAGGAGGTACTGGGACGCAGTGGTGACATGTGAGGCCTCAGGCCCTAGGGAGCTTGGATGGAATCCACACTCTGCTGTTTAAAAGAAATGACACCCTACATGGGTTACTTACAGTCTCTGTGTCCCTGTTCCCGGCCTCCCCTGTGCAGTGGGGAGAGCAGTGCCTACTGGAAGGGGAGTCACGTGAGTCACTGGAGTATAAAGCCTTTGGGACCATGTGGCCTCAGGCCCCTGAGGCTCACGTAAATATCAGCCATTAGATGGGATGGTGGGTGAAGTAGTTGATGTATTTTTTACTGAGATGTAATTGATGTATAGCATTATATTAGTTTCAGGTGTACAACAGAATGATTCAGCATTTGTACGTTCTGAGCTGTGATCACCAAAACAATCCCAGGTGACATCTATCACTACACGTAGCTACACATTTTTTTCCTCAGGAGAACTTTTAGGATATATTCCCTTAGCAACTTTCAAATACACAGTACAGTATTAGCTATAGTTATCGTGCTGTACAGCACAGGCCTTACAACTAAAAGCATGTGTGTTGTGACCTCCTCACCCGTTTTGCCTACCCTACATCTGACAACCGCCTATGTGTTCCCTGTATCTATGAGTTCGGTTTTGCTTTTGTTTTTAGGCTCCACGTATAAGTGAGAGCACATGGTATTTGTCATTCTGTGACTTATTTGACTTAGCATAATGCCCTCAGTGGATGTATTTTTTAAACTCCTTAAAGGGAGCACACACTAATTTTGTAAGCAGAGCAACATAACATGAAAGAAAAATATCATGAATATATATTTTTTAGAGGGTGAGGGGAGATGCCTTTCCAATGGCTCAGCTTTTCCTTTTTAGACCTCCCTCTCTCTCTCTCCCCTCCTCTTGCCCTTCCCCCCAGACCCCTTCCCTCTCCCCACCATATTGCATTCCTCACTTTTTCTCCCCAAAGAACTATCATTAAGCTCTTACTCTGTAATTGCCATTTCATGGTTCCCCATCTGAAATCACAGTCCTGCTTAGCCTGCTTTCCATCTCCTCAGCCTTGGGAAGCAGAGGTGGGTAGGATTCAGCACAATGCAGGATGGGCCTGTGCTCTAAGAATGTGACCTCTTTGTTGAATATGTGCTCTTTGTGCCCTGGGCACCTTGCGCGTGCTCAGCCCTTTCCCTGCATAACCTTGTTTAATCCCCACAACAACCTGCGAGGAAACCGAAGCTCCGGGATGTAGAGTAGGTCACCCACAGACCTCACAGGTAGTTGATGGAGCTGGCATTTAAATCCAGTTTGATCTGGCCTCAAAACTGGGAAACTGGGAGGTGACACTCCTGTTACCTGAAGGGGCTTGTATATTCTGAACTCCCCACAGGAGACACCAGTGCTGTAGTGGTAGTTTGATATCGAAACTGGCCGTCCTGATCCCTCCCCGTGACTTCTTCCTCCATGAGATGACTTTGCAGCTCCTCCGTCTTAAAGGGAGAGTCTATTTCTGCAGCCCTTGAATCCAGACCAGACTCAGAGTCTAGGGGTAGGGATGGTGGACCACACCTCAGCCCCGGGAAACCTTGCCTACTTCTGCTTTCTCTCTGCACACTGCTTCTTCTGTGAAAACAGTCCCAGGCTAGACTGTTGGAGCATCGTGACCCAGTCAGCCCTGCTGCCCACCCAGAAGCCACATGTGTAGACGAGGCCATCCTGGACCCACCAGCCACCAGCGACCTGCTGGCTGCCTGTAGATACATGAGTGGGCCTGGTAGGGATTAGGTAAAGTTGCTCCGGTCAGCAGAATTACCCATCTGGCCCACAGATTCACGAGCAATTGTTTCCAGCCACTGAGTTTGGGGATGGCTTATTGTACAGTAATAGCTACCCAATACAGCCCGTTAGAGAGGAGACAGGGTGGGAGGTGGCTGGGATGACCCCAGTGTTCCAGAGGAAAGAACACCCTTAGCAAACATCTATTTAATGCTTGCTGTGTGCTGAGCATTTTAATTCAGTCATCACAGCAACCTTAATGGCGTAGGTTCTTCTATTGCCTCATTCTATATAATGTATTTTTATTTTATTCTGTTTTAAGTAGGCCTATGCTCAACGTGGGGTTTGAACTCATGACTCTGAGATTAAGAGTTGCCTACTCTATCAACTGAGCCAACCAGTTGTCCCCATTCTATAAATGGGGAGACTGAGGCAGAGAGGTAAATAATTTGCTCAAAATCTCACAGCTAGTAAATGACAGGCATTTAGTTAATTAACAAGATGTAGAAAATAGAGAGGAGTGCTACCTTGTGAACATACTGGGGATAAAAGTTGGACATTCAGAAACCTTGATGATGGAGGGGCACCTGGGGGCACTCGGTTAAATATCTGACTCTTGATCTCAGCTCAAGTCTTGATCTCAGGGTCATGAGTTCAAGCCCCAAGTTAGGCTCCATGCTGGATGGGGAGCCTACTTAAAAAAAAAAAAAAAAAAAAAAAAGGAGGGGCACCTGGGTGGCTCAGTCATTAAGCGTCTGCCTTCAGCTCAGGTCCTGATCCTAGGGTCCTGGGATCGAGCCCCACATCGAGCCCCACATTGGGCTCCCTGCCCTGTGGCAAGCCGGCTTCTTCTTCCGCTCCCCCTGCTGGTGTTCCCTCTCTCACTGTGTCTCTCTCTGTCAAATAAATAAATAAAATCTTAAAAAAAAAAAAGAAAGAAAGAAAGAAAGAAAGAAACCTGAATGATGAAGGTACTTCCCCACTGAACAGTCAGTTGGAAAGTAGTACTTTGGGAAAATAGGTCTTTTAAAAAAAAAAAACAAACATGTAATGTATTATTTGTTTCAGCGGCACAGGTCTGTGATTCATCAGTCTTACACAATTTATAGCGCTCAGCATAGCACATACCCTCCCCAATATCTATCACCCAGCCACCCCGTCCCTCCCACCCCCCTTCACTCTAGCAAACCTCAGTTTATTTCCTGAGATTAAGAATCTCTTATGGTTTTTCTCCCTCTCTCATTTCATCTTATTTCATTTTTCCCTCCCTATGATCCTCTGTTTTGTTCCTCAAATTCTCCATATCAGTGAGATCATATGATAATTGTCTTTCTCTGATTTATTTCACTTAACATAATACCCTCTAGTTCCATCCACGTTGTTGCAAATGTCAAGATTTCACTTTTTGATGTCTGCAGAGTATTCCATTGTGTATATATACCACATTTTCTTTATCCATTCATCTGTTGATGGACATCTAGGCTCTTTCCTTAGTTTGGCTATTGTGGACATTGCTGCTATAAACATTTGGGTGCACGTGTCCTTTCGGATCACTACATTTATATCTTTGGGATAAATACCCAATAGTGCAATTGCTGGGTTGTAGGGTAGTTCTATTTTCAACTTTTTGAGGAACCTCCGTGCTGTTTTCCAGAGTGGCTGCACCAGCTTGCATTCCCACCAACAGTGTAGGAGGGTTCCCCTTTCTCCGCATCCTCGCCAACACCTGCCGTTTCCTGACTTGCTAATTTTAGCCATTCTGACTGGTGTGAGGTGGTATCTCACTGTGGTTTTGATTTGTATTTCCCTGATGCCGAGTGATGTTGAGCACTTTTTCATGTGTCTGTTAGCCATCTGGAGGTCTTCTTTGCAGAAATATCTGTTCGTGTCTTCTGTCCATTTCTTTTTTTTTTTTTTAAAGATTTTATTTATTTATTTGACAGACAGAGAGAGATCACAGTAGGCAGAGAGGCAGGGAGAGAGAGAGAGGAGGAAGCAGGCTCGCTGAGCAGAGAGCCCAATGCAGGGCTCTATCCCAGGACCCCGGGATCATGACCTGAGCCAAAGGCAGAGGCTTAACCCACTGAGCCACCCAGGCGCCCCTCTTCTGTCCATTTCTTGATTAGATTATTTGTTCTTTGGGTGTTGAGTTTGATAAATTCTTTATAGATTTTGGATACTACCCCTTTATCTGATATGTTGTTTGCAAATATCTTCTCCCATTCTGTCGGTTGTCTTTTGGTTTTGTTGACTGTTTCCTTTGCTGTGCAAAAGCTTTTGGTCTTGATGAAGTCCCAATAGTTCATTTTTGCCCTTGCTTCCCTTGCCTTTGGCGATGTTTCTAGGAAGAAGTTGCTGCTGCTGAGATCAAAGAGGTTGCTGCCTGTGTTCTCTTCAAGGATTTTGATGGATTCCTGTCTCACATTGAGGTCTTTCATCCATTTTGAGTCTATTTTTGTGTGTGGTGTAAGGAAATGGTCCAGTTTCATTATTCTGCATGTGGCTGTCCGATTTTCCCAACACCATTTGTTGAAGAGACTTTTTTCCATTGTACATTCTTTCCTGCTTTGTCTAAGATTTGTTGACCACAGACTTGAGGGTCCATTTCTGGGCTCTCTGTTCTGTTCCATCGATCTGTGTTTATGTGCCACTACCATACTGCCTTGATGATTACAGCTTTGTAATAGAGCTTGAAGTCCGGAATTGTAATGCCACTAGCGTTGGTTTCCTTTTTCTTTTTTAATAACTATTTTCTTAAGATTTTATTTATTTATTTGAGAGAGCAAGAGAGAACACAAACGGGGGAACAGCACACAGAGGGAAAAGCAGGCTTCCCACTGAGCAAGGAGCCCAACACGGGGCTCAATCCCAGAATCCTGGGATCATGACCTGAACTGAAGGCAGACACTTAACCCACTGAGCCACCCAGGGTGCCCCTGGTTTCCTTTTTCAATATGCCTCTGGCTATTTGGAGTCTTTTTTGGTTCCATACAAGGGGAAATGGGCTCTTAAGAGAATAATAATTCAATTTATAAATATTGTGTATTTGAAAAAATATTGTCTATTTATTAAATTTTTTATTTATTGAATAAATAAGAATTTCTCCAGAGGCCAGTGAGTAGGAACAAACAAGGGCATGCAGTTAGATACTGTCGTAGTCAAGGTTCTTCAGAGAAATTGAACTAATTGGATGTGAATATGCATAGAAAGAGATTTCTCTTAAGGAATTGGCTCACACAATAGCAAAGGCTTGGTGACTCCAAAATCTGTTGGGAGAACCAGCTGGCTGGAGACACAGGAAAGATTTGCAGTTCAAGTCCAAAGGCAGTCTGCTGGCAAACCAGGAGGAGCCAGTGTTGTGCATGAAATCCAAAGGCAGTCTGATGTCAGAATTTCCTCTTGCTCAGGAGAGGTCAACAATTTGTTTTATTCAGGCCTTTAACTGCTGGGATGAGGTCCACCTAAATTATGGAGAGCAATCTGCTTTACTCAGAGTCTACTGATTTATAGGTAAAGCTCATCCAAAACCACTCTCACAGAAACATCCAGAATAATGTATCTGGGTACTATCGGCCTAGCCAAGTTAACTCGTAAAATTCACCATCACAGATGCCACGAAAGGTTAATGCCACTGAGAAGCAAAGTCAGAGCTAACAGAGAAGTGACCTCTGGGTGGGCGGCATGGCGGTTGTTGGTTGCCAGAGTGGATTCAATGCAACAGAGAAGTCAAAGTTAGCCAGTGCAGAGTGAAGAAAGAAGGAGGAGAGAGGGACTTCCCTGTGGGCAGAAGCTCTTTTGTGAAAGGGAAGCATGCTATGAGCCAGGAGCTCAAGGAAAAAGTGAGGTTGAAGGAGGACTACTTAGTTCACTTTTCCTGATGGGGATACTAGAGTAGTGTGTGTTTCAAAGTGTGGGTTTTGGTTCTCTATCAGGTCAATTCAGTGGGTGATGACCAGCACTTTAAAAAAGAAGGAAAGAAATAGAACCAAAAAGAAACAATAGAACACATCACACGTAATGAGAGTAAGCACTGTTCCATGAAACTTTTGTATCCTGACTTCTAACACCGTAGATTAGTTTTGCCTATACTTAGATTTATGTAAATGGAATCATAAGGCTACGTGGAATGGAATCATAAGCCTTCTGTGTCTGGCTTCTGTCACTCAACCTTAGGTCTGCGAGATTCATCCATGTTACTACACGGCCTTGTAACCCATTCATCTTGCTGCCCTGCAGTGTTCCACAGACTGACTGAATCTATTGATTTATCCATTCTGCTATGGATGCCCTTGAAGAGATGCAGTCTTGGCGGTGGCCCAAAAAATGAATGGAATAATGTGCAGCAGGTGTTACTACCTGAGTCACCAGGCCCTACCCACCCGAGGGTAAAGACAGAGTCTCCAGGATATGTGTGGGATATAGAATAGGGAGGATTTGGATGAGAGGGGATGAGGACGTGACCAGGAAGGTGGATGCTTCCTGAAGATCCTATAGCTCCCTGGGATTACCTTTATCCTACTGTTTACCATGTATCATAGAAAATGTCTGTTAGGGGCGCTTGGGTGGCTCAGTGGGTTAAAGCCTCTGCCTTCAGCTCAAGTCATGATCCCAGGGTCCTGGGATTGAGCCCTGCATTGGGCTCTCTGCTTTGCAGGGAGCCTGCTTCCTCCTCTCTCTCTCTGCCTGCCTCTCTGCCTACTTGTGATCTCTGTCTGTCAAATAAATAAATAAAATCGTTAAAAAAAAAAGAAAAAGAAAAAGAAAATGGCTGTTAATCCGTCTGACCTCCCTCTAGATGGTGGAGGAGACTGCGGCTTATTCATTGCTGAATCTCCATCCCTGAGCCAAGCCCGAGGCTGGCGCACAGTGGGCACTAGGGAAATGCCTGCTGAGCCCGCCAGGTTTGGGCCCGTTTAGGGAGCCTTCACTGCCAGGAATTGGGACTCAATACTCAAGGGAGATGGGAGCTGTAGGTTTTTGAGCATGAATGGGTCATAATCTGAAGAGTGTTTTATTAAAATTAACCTGAGCAGCAGCAGTGAGAAGGAGGATGTTTTGGAGAGAGGAAAACTGTAAGTAGGATGGCAGGCAGGGAGCTGGTTAAGAAGTTTAAGAAGCTGTCACAGAAATGAATAAGGACCTGAATTGGGGTCATGGAGGAGGGAACAGAAAGGAAAAGGACCAGTTTGGGCCACACCACTTTTTTCAAAATATGGAATATGATCTCATTTTTATAAAACCATGTATTATCTGTGTGTGTGTTCTAAAAAGATATACAAAGACTCTTATAAATCTCTAAGCTTGACAATAGCCAGTCAGAGAGGCTTCTGGGGAAATGGTGTTGTGTGTGGGCATTTGTGCTTTCTTTAAATAACCGTGTATTATTTTTATCTTTACAAAAGACCCTGTAAGGGAGGATGTTGCCAGCTTCACTTTATAGGTGAAGAAACTAAGGTTCAGAGAGAGTTGGAATCACGTGCTCAAGGTTATACAACCAGTACTCTTACCACTCCAGTAGTAGGCCTTCCCCAGAAATACTCTGAAGGAATAATTGAGGACCCTTCATGATTAATTGGATGAGGGAGGGGAGGAAGGGAAAAGACAGGATGGGATTAAAAATGACTAGGACAGGGGCACCTGGGTGGCTCAGTTGGTTAAGTGGCTGCCTTCGGCTCAGGTCATGATTCCAGGGTCCTGGGATCGAGCCCCGTATCAGGCTCCCTGCTTAGCAGAGAGCCTGCTTCTCTCTCTCCCTCTGCCTATCGCTCTGCTTACTTGCGTGCTCTCTCTGTCAAATAAATAAATAAAATCTTTAAAAAAAAAATGACTAGGACACTTTGAGCCTGACCAAGTGGAAAATAATAACGAAGTCAGGAGGCAGTAATCGGTTTCTGGGGGAAGGTTTAAGCCAAAGGAATGAATATCTAATGATGGAATTTGGTAAAAAAAAAAAAAAATGACAGAGTTTGGTACATCAGATCAGAACTTAGAGGAAAGCCCTAAGTATACTTCTTATTAGCTGGTGCTACTACTGAGCACCTGAGCCCCCCTAGGAACTGGGCATTTTCAAGAGAAGAAAAAAAATTCAGCCCCACACTTCCAGGCAGGCAGTATGTTCCTCTGAGTACTTGGGTCCTTCTGCATCAGCAGCTTGTACTTTCCTTGGCTCTATGTGGCCTGATTGATTGACCAGGCTTAAAAGGCCTGCTGTTGAATTGGAGAACTCAGGCTTCCAGCCTCTATAGGTCATCAGCAAAGACCTAAAGGCCTGGCATGAACACAAGGTTATTATTCACCCAAGAAGACATTATAAACCACAAGAACACAAGCCCAGCAGGTAGGAATGGCCACCCAGCTCACTGGGCACATTGTGTCCTCATCCATCCATCCAGCATGATTCATAATTAAATCTGCAGCAGGCAGGAGGCCAACTAGACTTTGTATAAACTGGTGCTGGGGAAGCACTTTGACTACAATTTAACTTCAAAGTTCTAGAGCTCCAGAACTTGAAATGCTTGTGACATTCTGAGTTGAAGCTATTCCTCCCTACTCTTCCCTGGGAACATCCATTTGCGGGGAGATGACCCAAAGGGGGAAAAATGTTGTCTGGTCATTTAGTGTATTAGTTAAAATTCTCTAGAGAAACATACCCAATAGAATGAGGCGTGTTTTTGTTTTTGTTTTTTGTTTTTAAGTAGGCTCTATGCTGGACATGGAGCCCAATGCAGGGCTTGAACTCATGACCCTGAGAGCAAGCCCTGAGCTGAGCTCAAGAGTCAGATGCTTAACTGACTGAGCCACCCAAGTGCCCCTAGAATGAGATTTATTATGAGGAATTGGCTCATGTATTTATGGAGGCTGAGAAGTCCCATGGTCTGCCGTCTGTACTCTGGGGCTCAGGAAAGCTGGTGATGTGGCTCCAGTTCTGAACCCAAAGGTCTGAGAAGTGGGAAGGGGCAATGGTGTAAGTCCCAGTTTGAGTGCAGAGGCCTGAGAACCAGGAGGGCAGATACCTGAAGGCAGGAGAAGATGGAGGTCTCTAGCTCAAGTAGAAAGCAAATTCACCCTTTCTCTGCATTTTGTTCTAGTCAGGCCCGGGGTGAATTCAATGATATCCACCAGCACTGGTGAGGACAGTCTTCCTTACTCAGTCTGTTGATTCAAATGCTAATCCCTTCCAGAAACACACTCAGAGACACGTCTAGAAGTAATATTTTACCAGCTCTTTGGACATCCCTTCACCAAGTTGACAAAATTAACCATCACACTAGGTAAGATTTAGATTTGGAAAACTGTGGTACTGAGATGTCACACAGGCCCCATGTGTTTCCTGTTAAATATATTGTGAAAAAAGGAAGCCAGGATGTGGGCAAAGTACATGAAGAATTCACAAAAGGAAATGCAAATGGTATGTAACCATATTACACAACTCCAGGGGGCAGCATTCACGAGGAACTCTATTGACAGAGATGCACATTGTGATGGTCTATCAGAGAGGACAGTCAGCCTCTCCCATAAATAAGAGAAATGCCAATTAAAACAACAAGGTACTGTTTTTCATGTGTTAGATTGGTAAAGCTCAAAGAGGTAATAGGTTCTGTGTTGCTGGGAGTGAGATACGGTGTCATGTCTACGGAGGATTGGCTCTCCAAATGACTCGTCCACCTGCTTCTAGTTGGAGATGTAGGAAAGCTAAACCCTACTCTTCCCAAACTCACTCTCTTTTTTTTTTTTAATAAAGATCTTATTTATTTGACGGAAAGGGAACACAATGCGGGGAAGCGGGAGAGGGAGAAGCAGGCTTCCCCCTGAGCAGGGAGCCTGCTGATGTGGGGGCTCAATCCCAGGATTCTGGGATCATGACCTGAGCCAAAGGCAGACACTTAACCACTGAGCCACCCGCTTGCCAAACTCTCTTGCAGTGAGGGTTCTATCCTCACAAAGAAGACTCCTTCTGTGGCTCCATATCCTTGTCGGCATTCGGTGTTATCAGCATTCTGCCTGTGGGCCATACTGATAGGTGTGTAGTGTTATCCTGTTTTTAATTTGCATTTCCAGGATACCTGGGTGGCTCAGTCTGTTAAGCATCTGCCTTCAGGTCAGGTCAAAATCCCAGGACCCCTGCTCAGCGACAAGTCTGCTCCTCCCTCTCCCTCTGCCCCTCCCCCCCAACTAGTGCTTTCTCTCTCTCAATCTCCCTCTCTCACTGTCAAATAAATAAATAAAATCTTTAAGAAAAAAAATTTGCATTTCCCTGATGACAGGATGTGAAGCATCTTTTTATATGCTCATTTCCCAGCTGTTTATCTTCTTCTCAGGTCTTTTCTTGTTGAATTTTAAGAACTTTTTTTTTTAAAAGATTTTATTTATTTATTTGACACAGAGGGAGAGAAATCACAAGTAGGCAGAGAGGCAGGCAGAGAGAGGAGGAAGCAGGCTCCCTGCTGAGCAGAGAGCCCGATGATGATGATGATGCTGCTGCTGCTGCTGCTGCTGCTGCTGCTGCTGCTGCTGCTGCGATGTGGGCCTTGATCTCAGGACCCTGAGATCATGACCTGAACTGAAGGCAGAGGCTTAACCCTCTGAGCCACCCAGGTATCCCAAGATCTTTTTCTATATTTTAGATAAGAGCTGTTTATCAGATATATCTTTTACAAATACAGTCTGTGACTTGTGTGTTCATTTTCTTCAAGAAGTCTTTCATGGAGCAGAACTTTTTTAATTTTAGTGAAGTGTAGCCTATCAATTCTATCTTTCATGGATCATGGCTTTGCTATTGTATCTGTAAAATCATTGCCAAACCTATAGCCATTCAGATTTCCTCCTATGTTATCTTCTGGGATGGTTTTACAGTGTTACTTTTTACCCTTAGGTCTGTGATACATTCTCAGTTAATTTTTGTGAAGGGTGTAAGGTCCGTGTCTATATCCATTTATTTTTCACATGTGGATGTCCAGTTGTCCCAGCACCATTTGTTGAAAAGACTGTTGTTTTCTCCATTGTATTGCCTTTGCTCCTTTGTCAAAAATCAATTGACTATTTTTATGTGGGTCTGTTTCTAGGCTCTCTGTTCTGTTCTATTGATCTATTTGTCCATGCTTTGGCTAATATCACACTGTCTTGATTGCTGTAGATTAATAGTAAGTCTTGAAGTCAGTATCAGTCCTCCAGCTTTGTTCTTTTCCTTCAATATTGTGTTGACTATTCTGGGTCTTTTCAAAGCAGGGTGGCTGGGCCCAAAACCCAGTGGGGGTCCTGCAGGACCAGCCAAGAGGATTCTTGGCGTCCCCCAGGATGGGAGTCAAATGCAAAGTGAGAGGAAATGAGAACAGAGTTTATTAAAGAGAAAGCAGCGTCTCGGTGCTGCGTCCTCTCAGAGCCCGTGCGGTCCTTTAGCCAAGATGCCTGAGGAAACCCAGACCCAAGACCAGCCGATGGAGGAGGAGGAGGTGGAGATGTTCGCCTTCCAGGCGGAGATCGCACAGTTGATGTCGCTGATCATCAACACCTTCTACTCGAACAAGTAGTTCGAGTTTTAGTTTTTATTCTTTATCTTTGGCTTTCTATAGTTTGAAAATGATATTTCTTTTTTTTTTTTTAAGATTTTATTTATTTATTTATTTGACAGACAGAGATCACAAGTAGGCAGAGAGGCAGGCAGAGAGACAGGGGGAAGCAGGCTCCCTGCTGAGCAGAGAGCGTGATGTGGGGCTCGATCCCAGGACCCTGGGATCATGACCTGAACCGAAGGCAGAGGCTTTAACCCACTGAGCCACCCAGGTGCCCCAAGAATTTTTATCATTAATGGGTGTTGAATATTTTTTGAAGATTTTATTTATTTATCTGAGAGAGAGAGAATGTGTGTGCACAAAAGAGAGAGCATGAGCAGGGAAAGTGGCAGAAGAAGAGGGAGAAGCAGACTCCCCACTGGGCAGGGAGCCCATGAGGGACTCAATCCCAGGATCCTGGGATCATGACCTGAGCTGACGGCAGACACTTAACCAACTGAGCCGCCCAGGTGCAATGGGAGTTGAATTTTGTCAAATGCTTTTTCTGCATTTATTGATGCAACTATGTAATTTTTCTTCTTCAGCCTGTTATGATGGATTACATTAATTGATTCTTGAATTTTTATTTAAGATTTTATTTACCTATTTGTCAGAGACAGAGAGAGAGAGAGAGCATAAGCAGGGGGAGTGGCAGGTAGGGGAGAAGCAGGCTTCTTACGGAGCAGGGAGCCTCACGTGGGGTTTGATACCAGGACCCTAGGATCATGACTTGAGCCAAAGGCAGATGCTTAACTGACTGAGCCACCCAGGCATCCCGATTCTTGAATGTTGAACCAGCTTTGCATACCTGGAATAAATCCCAATTGCTCATGATGTATAATTGTAACACATTGTTGAATTTGACTTCCAAATGTTTTGTTGAGGATTTTTGCATCTATGTCCATGAGAGATACTTGTCTTTACTTTCCTTTTCTTGTATCTTTGTCTGGTTTTGGTATTAATATTGGCTTCACAGAATGAGGTAGGAAGTATTCTCTCTGCTTCTGTCTTCCTCTGGAAAAGTTTGTGGTGAATTGGTGTAATTGTTTCCTTAAACGTTGGATAGAATTCACCATTGAACCCATCTTAGGCTGATGCTTTATGTTTTCAGGGTTTTAATTATTGATTCAATTTTAAAAATTGATATAGGTCTATTCAGATTGTCTGTTTCTTGTATGGATTTTCGCAGGTTGCATCTTTGGGAATTGGTTAATTTCATCTGGTTATTATATTTGTGGGTATTGGTTTGCTCACAGTATTTCTTGATTATCCTTTTAATGTCCATGGGATCTGTAGTGATGTCCCCTCATTTACTTCTTATATAAGTAATTTGTACCCTCTCTCTTTTTCTTAGTTAGCTTGACTATAGTCTTATTGATCTTATTCATCTTTTCAACAAACCGGCTTTTGGTTATATTGACTTTTCTCTTTGATTTCCTATTTGTAATTCATTGATTTCTGCTCTAATTTTTACTATTTCTTTTCTTCTCCTTGTTTTGGATTTAAAATTCTCTTTTATTTTTCTAGTTTCTTAAGATGGAAGCCTAGATGATTGGTTTTAAATCTTTCTTCTTTTCTTTCCTTTTTTTTTTTTTCCAAGATTTTATTTCTTTATTTGCAGACAGAGATCACAAGTAGGCAAAGGCAGGCAGAGATAGAGGAGGAAGCAGGCTCCCTGCAAAGCAGAGAGCCCGATGTGGGCCTTGATCCCAGGACCCTGGGATCATGACCTGAGCTGAAGGCAGAGGCTTTAACTCACTGAGCCACTCAGGTGCCCCCTTTCTTCTTTTCTAATATGTGATTCAATATAATAAATCTCCCTTTAAGCACTACTTTTGCTGCATCTAACAAATTTTGGTAAGTTATGTTTTCACTTTTATTTAATTCAAAATATTTTAAAATTTGTCTTGAGATTTCTTCTTTGACTCATGTGTTATCTAGAAGTATGTTGTCTAATCTCCAAGTTTTGGGGAATTTTCCAGCCATCTCTGTGTCGTCGAGATCTCATTTTAATTCCATGTGGTCTAAAAAGAGTAGGATTTCTATGTTTTTAAATTTGTTAAGGTGTGTTATTTGGTCCAGAATGTGGCCTACCTTCGTGAATGTTTCATATGAGCTTGATAATGCTATAGATGTTGGATAAAGTAGTCTATAGATGTCCATTATATGAGTTGATTGATAGTCATGTTGAGTTCAGCGATGTACTGACTGGTTTTCTGACTGCTGGGTCTGTCCATTTTTGATAGAGGAGTGTTCAAGTCTTCAACTATAATCTGGATTCATCTGCTTCTCCCTGAAGTTTTATCAGTTATTACCTCACATATGTTGATGCTCTGTTGTTAGACATCTATATAGTAAGGATTGTTCTTTCTTCTTGGGGAATTGACCCTTTATCATTATGCAGTGCCTCTCTTTACACTTGAAAACTTTTTTTAACAGTTAAATTGCTTTTATTATGCCAGTGTTGTGCACACATGTGTGCATGCACACACACACATCACATACATCACACAATTTATTTATTTTATTATTTTTTAAAGATTTTATTTATTTATTTATTTGACAGAGAGAGAGATCACAAGTAGGCAGAGAGGCAGGCAGAGAGGGGAAAGCAGGCTCCCCACTGAGCAGAGAGCCCGATTCAGGACTCGATCCCAGGACCTTGAGATCATGACCTGAGCTGAAGGCAGAGGCTTTAACCCACTGAGCCACCCAGGCGCCCCTAGATTCTTTTTTTATAAAAGATTTTATTTATTCATTTGACAGAGAGAGAGCACAAGGAGGAGGAGCAGCAGGCAGAGGGAGACGGAGAAGCAGGCTCCCCACAGAATGGGGAGCCCTACGGGGGACTTGATCCCAGGACCCTGGGATCATGATCTGAACACAACGCTGTCACTGAAATGACTGAGCCACCCAGGGGCCCCTTTAAATTAGAGTCTATCATTATCTCCAACTTATGAGAAAACTGAAACACAAAGCCGTTACTTGCCCAAAGTTACAAAGTTGGGAAGTAATGGAGTCTGTCCCCAGATTCTATGGTCTTAATTAATATATTAATATAGCTCATTCATAAAAGCACAGATCCTTTTCTTAAAATGTTTTCTTTAACAGTTCTTATAGTTTGGGTTTACTGGTGATGAATTCTTTCAATTTTTGTATGCCTGAAAATATTTTTATTTTGCTTTCATTTTTTTCCAGATATATTCACTAGGTACAGAATTCTATAATACCAGCTTTTTTGGTTTGTTTTCTCCAGTACTTTTTTTTTTTTAGTTTTAGTGTTTCTTTCCTTCCAAGATTTGTTTAAATTCAAGTTAGTTAACATATAGTATAATATTGGTTTTAGGAGTAGAATTTAGTGATCATGGGGCACTTGAGTGGCTCAGTCAGTTGGGTATCTGACTCTTAATTTTGGCTCAGGTCATAATCTTGGGGTGTGGGATTGAGCCCTGTATTGGGCTCCACACTCAGCTCAGAGTCTGTTAGAAATGCTCCCTCTCCCTCTGCCTTTCCCTCTCTCAGTCTCATGTGTACTCTCTAAATATGTACATACATTCGTACATAAAATCTTTTTAAAAAAGTTAGTGATTCATTACTTACATAGCAGCTAGTACTCATCACAACACATACCATCCTTAATGCCCATCACCCATTTAGCCCAACCCCCCACACCTCTCCTACAGCAACCCTCAGTTTGTTCTCTGTAGTTGAGAGTCCCTTATGGTTGGCCTCCCTCTCTGTTTTTATCTTTTTAATTTTTCTTTCCCTTCCCCTTTGCATCTGTTTTGTTCCTTAAATTCTTTTTTTTTTTTTACAATTTTTAAAAAATTTATTTGTTTGATAGAGATCACAAGTAGGCAGGGAGGCAGGTGGGGTGGGGGGAAGCAGGCTCCCTGCTGAGCAGAGAGCCTGATGCGGGGCTTGATCCCAGGACCTGAGCTAAAGGCAGAGGCTTAACCCACTGAGCCACCCAAGCGCCCCTTGTTCCTTGAATCCTACATGTGAGTGAAATCATATGGTATTGGTCTTTCTCTGACTGATTTATTTCACTTAGCATAATACACTTATTCCATTCACGTTATTGCAAATAGCAAGATTTCATTCTTTTGATGGCTGAGTAATATCCCATTGTGTGTGTGTGTATGTATATATATGTGTATATATGTGCATATGTGTGTGTGTACACCACATCTTCATCAGTTCATCAGTTCATGGACCTTTGGGCTCTTTCCATAATTTGGCTGTTACTGATAGTGCTGCTATAAACATTGGAATGCATGTGCCCCTTTGAATCAGTATTTTTGTATCCTTTGGATAAATACCTAGTAGTGCAATTACTGGGTTGTAAGGTAGTTCTATTTCTAACTTTTTGAGAACCTCCATGCTGTTTTCCAGAGTGGCTACACCATCCCTGAACAATTTCTTTGCTCTTATGTCTATTCTGTCTAAAGCTAATAGAGCTACTCCTGCTTTCTTTTAATTAGTGTTAGTGTGGTATACAGTTCTCCATCCATTTACTTTTTTTTTTTTAATTTTTTTAAAAATTTATTTGACAGACAGAGACCACAAGTAGGCAGAGAGGCAGGCAGAGAGAGAGGAAGAAGCAGGCTCCCCGCTGAGCAGAGAGCCCGATGCGGGGCTCGATCCCAGGACCCTGAGATCATGACCTGAGCCGAAGGCAGAGGCCTTAAACCACTGAGCCACCCAGGCGCCCTCCATCCATTTACTTTTAATCTATCTATATATATATCTTTATATTTAAAGAGGAGGGTTCTTGGGGCGCCTGGGTGGCTCAGTGGGTTGGGGCCTCTGCCTTCGGCTCAGGTCATGTTCCCAGGGTCCTGGGATCAAGCCCCACATCGGGCTCTCTGCTCGGCAGGGAGCCTGCTTCCTCTTCTCTCTCTCTGCCTGCCTCTCTGCCTACTTGTGATCCGTCTGTCAAATAAATAAATAAATAAATCTTTAAAAAAAAAATAAAGAGGAGGGTTCTCATAGATGACATATATTTGCATCTTGTTTTTTGATCCTCCCTGACAATCTGTCTTTTAATTGGTATATTTAGTCCATTGATGTTCAATGTAATTATTGATATAGTTGGAATAATATCTGTCATATTTGCTACTGTTTTTTTTAAGATTTTATTTATTTATTTGACAGATAGAAATCACAAGTAGGCAGAGAGGCAGGCAGAGAGAGAGGAGGAAGCAGGCTCCCCGCTGAGCAGAGAGCCTGATGTGGGGCTCGATCCCAGGACCCTGGGATCATGACCCGAGCCAAAGGCAGAGGCTTTAACCCACTGAGCCACCCAGGCACCCCTATTTGCTACTGTTTTATATTTGCTCTCCTTGTTCTTTGTTCTTATTTTTGTCTTCCACTCTTTTTCTGCCTTTGTGGGTTTTATTGGGCTTTTTATATGATTCCATTTTCTTTCCTTTCTTAGCATATTAGTTTACTTCTTTTTTTTAACCTTTTTTAGTAGTTGCTCTTGAGTTTGCAATACACATTTATACCTAATCCAAGTTTACCTTCAAATAACAGCATACTGCTCTACAGGTTGTGCCTTATAATAATAAAATAATCTTTTTTAAAAATCATTAGTTTTTTATTTTTTTACTTAAAATGTAGGTAGTTAGGGGCACCTGGGTGGCTCAGTGGGTTAAAGCCTCTGCCTTCAGCTCAGGTCATAATCCCAGTGTCCTAGGATCAAGCCTCACATCTGGCTCTCTGCTTGGCAGGGAGCCTGCTTCCCTTCCTCTCTCTCTGCCTTCCTCTCTGCCTACTTGTGATCTGTCAAATAAATAAACTAATTATTTTTTTAAAAATGTAGGTAGTTAATGTGCAGTACAATACTGGTTTCTAGAATAGAATTCAGTGATTCATCACTTATATACAACACGCAGTGCTCATAACAAGTGCCCTCCTTAATACCCATCACCCATCTAGACCATACCCCATAACAAAATAATCTTAATCTTCCTTCTTGTTCCTTGCATCACTGATGTTATTTATTTGATATATATATAAGCATACACAACTGACTACATTGTTGTTATTTATTATTTTGAACAAACTCTAATCTGTAGATCAATTAAGAATAAGAAAAACAAAAGTTTTTATTTTACTTTCACTGATTCCTTCTTTGATGCTCTTTCTTTCTTTACATAAATCTGGGCTTCTGACCTATATAATTTTCCTTCCTTTTTTTTTATTCTATTTTTTATAGATTTTATTTATTCATGTATAAGAAATAAATCTAAATAAATAGATTTATTTAATTATATTTACTTATTTATACTCTCTCTCTTTTTTAAAAGATTTTATTTATTTATTTGACAGAGATCACAAGTAGGCAGAGAGGCAGGCAGAGAGAGAGGAGGAAGCAGGCTCCCCACTGAGCAGAGAGCCCGATGTGGGGTTCGATCCTAGGACCCTGGGATCATGACCTGAGCCGAAGGCTTAACCCACTGAGCCACCC
This sequence comes from Enhydra lutris kenyoni, assembly GCF_002288905.1. Classification (NCBI taxonomy): domain Eukaryota; kingdom Metazoa; phylum Chordata; class Mammalia; order Carnivora; family Mustelidae; genus Enhydra; species Enhydra lutris. Next base: position 5,497,446 of record NW_019154114.1, read on the forward strand.
AAGCGCCCCTATACTCTCTCTTATTAAGAGAGAGTATGTGCATGAGAACAAGTGACAGGAGGGCAGGAGGGGAGGGAGAGGAAGAGAGGCAACCCCAAGCAGATTCTGTGCTGAGTGCAGAGCCCAACACGGGGCTCTATCTCATGACCACAAGATAATGACCCAATCCGAAACCAAGAGTCTGACACGTACTTGACTGAGGCACCCAGGCATGCTTATAGTATTCCTTCTCTCTAAAGAAACTCTTTTAACATTTCTTGCAAAGCAGGCTCTACTGGCAGCAAATTCTCAATTTTTGTTTGTCAAAGAAAAACCTTATTTTTCCTTTACTTTTGAAAAGATAATTTCAGAGTGTACAGAATTCTACACTGGTGGAGTTTTTCCCTCAACTCTGTAAATATTTCACTACTCTCTTCTTGTTTGAATGGTTCTGAGGAAATGTTGAATTTAGTTCTTAAGTTTGATCCTGTATAAGTAAGGTATTTTCCCCCCCTCTGGCTACTTTTAGAATTTGTCTGCTTATTTTTTAGTTTTTATTCTTTATCTTTGGCTTTCTATAGTTTGAAAATGATATTTCTTTTTTTTTTTTTTTAAGATTTTATTTATTTATTTATTTGACAGACAGAGATCACAAGCAGGCAGAGAGGCAGGCAGAGAGAGAGAGGGGAGAAGCAGGCTCCCTGCTGAGCAGAGAGCCCGACGTGGGGCTCGATCCCAGGACCCTGGGATCATGACCCGAGCGGAAGGCAGAGGCTTTAACCCACTGAGCCACCCAGGCGCCCCTGAAAATGATATTTCTTTTTTTTTTTTTAAAGATGTCATTTATTTGATAGAGAGAGATCACAAGTAGACAGAGAGGCAGGCAGAGAGAGCGAGGGAAGCAGGCTCCCTGCTGAGCAGAGAGCCTGATGCGGGACTCGATCCCAGGACCCTGAGATCATGACCTGAGCCGAAGGCAGCGGCTTAACCCACTGAGCCACCCAGGCGCCCTGAAAATGATATTTCTTGATGTAACTTTTTGGGGGCATTTATTCTTTGTGGTCCCCTATTAAGAATATACTCAGTAATGCATTACATAGTAGATCATTTGCAAAGATGTTCACAATTATTCTTCCCATCATTGCACAAATGCCTTTTGCAATATGACATTGTTGCTTTTCCCATCAAGCTGTGGAGTCTGTCCACTCCTTTTGAATCTGGGATGGCCTTGTGATATGCTTTGAGTAATAGAATATAGGAGAAGTGAAGCAGGAGTTCCAAGTCCAGAACTCAAGGAGCCATGTAGCTTTTGCTCTTGGCCTTTCCCATCTAAGCAAGCTCTTACAGGGTGCCTGGGTGGCACAGTTGGTTAACCAACCAGCTCTTGGTTTCAGCTGAGGTCATGATCTCAGGTTTGTGATATTGAGCCCCGCATCTGGCTTCATGCTCATTGGGGAGTCTGCTTAAGATTCTTTCTCCTTCTCCCTCTGCTTCTCTGGAGGCTCGTGTACGTGCACTCTCTCTCAAATAAATTAATTAATTAAGGAAAAAGAAGTCCTGGGGTACCTGGGTGGCTCAGTAGTTAGGGGTCTGCCTTCAGCTCAGGTCATGATCCCAAGGTCCTGGGATCAAGCCTTGTGTGGGGCTCCCCGCTTGGCAGGAAGCCTGCTTTTCCCTTTCCCATCCCCCCTGCTTGTGTTCCCTCTCTTGCTGTTTCTCTGTCAAATAAATTAATTAATTAAATCTTAAAGAAAAAAAAAAGAAGAAGAAGAAGTTCTTCCATTACTATGTAAAGAATCCCAGGCCAGCCTTCCTGAAAATTAGAGATCTTTGGGAGAGAGGGTCCCAGCCAATAGCTAGCACCAACCACCAGACATGTGGATGAGGCCATCTTAGGTTCTACAGTCCCTTTCCAGTTGCTAGGTAACTGTGACTGCCTGACCGATGCCAGGTGATACTGACAGAAGAATCACCCAGCTGATGGGAGCCTAAGTTGCTGTCCCACAGAAGCATAAGTTAACAAAATGGTTATTGTTTTAAGAACTGAATTTTGGGGGGCGCCTGGGTGGCTCAGTGGGTTAAAGCCTCTGCCTTCGGCTCAGGTCATGATTCCCAGGATCCTGGGATCGAGCCCCGCATCGGGCTCTCTGCTCCGCAAGGAGCCTGCTTCCCCCTCCTCTATGCCAGCCTCTCTGCCTACTTGTGATCTCTGTCTGTCAAATAAATAAATAAAATCTTTAAAAAAAAAAAAAAAAAGAACAATTTTGGGAGTGCCTGGGTGGCTCAGTCGGTTAAGCATCTGACTCTTGAATCTGGATCAGGTCAGGATCTGAAGGTCATGGGATCAAGCCCCGTATGGGGTTCCATGCTCAGTTGGGAGTCTTTTTGAGATTCTCTCTCTCTCCCTGTCCATCTTTCCCTATCCTCCCAACACATTCTCTTCAAATAAATAAATCAATAAATCTTTTTAAAAATCCCTTAATTTGGGGGTGGTTTGTTATAATAACTAACTGGTACATAGCATATACGTACAAATGTACTATACACTTCTCTTTTTTATGAGAATCTGGTGAAATAAAATTTATCAGAATGCTTGTGTTTAAATCTCTTGCTATTTGATACAATAGGCAGGCATTGATTAAAATAACCTAAAACTTGGAACATGCCATTCCTGTCACTTCGAAGATTAGTGACTACACAAGCAAAATTCAAAACACCCTGAAGGGGTGCCTGGGTGGCTCAGTGGGTTAAAGCTTCTGCCTTTGGCTCAGGTCATGATCCCAGGGTCCTGGGATCGAGCCCCGCATCGGGCTCTCTGCTCAGCGGGGAGCCTGCTTCTTCCTCTCTCTCTCTGCCTGCCTCTCTGCCTACTTGTGATCTCTGTCTGTCAAATAAATAAATCTTTAAAAAAAAAACCACCCTGAAATTATTCAGTTCATATATGAAAGAAATTTAGTAAAGTTGTCCCAAATTCGACAATCCAAAAATTTACTCATTTTTAATATGAAAAGTATTAAAAATTTTTGATATATGAAATAACAAAAATTGACTTATTAAAAATGAGCAGGAAACCTTCTTAAACTGTTAGTGATAATTAACAATTTTTGATCAACCATTCTAGAAAAAGACTAAATTATCTTTCTATTCTCTCAATAGAGAATATTACAAAATGGCCATCATATGAAGAGGTGAATGAAGAGTTTGCAACCAAAAACTGCATGAGAAAAGGTGAGAAGAAGTTGTCAACCCATTAATTAATAAAAATCACATTTTGGGGTGCCTGGGTGGCTCAGCGGGTTAAGCCTCTGCCTTCGGCTCAGGTCATGATCTCAGGGTCCTGGGATTGAGCCCCACATCAGGCTCCCTGCTCATCAGGGAGCCTGCTTCTCCCTCTGCCTGCTCTGCCTGCCACTCCCACCACTTGTGCTCCCTCTCAAATAAGTAAATAAAAATCTTTTTTTAAAAAATTACATTTTTCTAAAATGTTGTAATGTTTATGGTATAAGTTTTTTCTAAATTTGTGGTTGGTAGTGGTTTATTTTCTCATTCTGAATAAATACAAAGTTAGGTACCTACTTTTGTACTTGTAATTTTGGGGGGTTGGTTTAAAGAGGAGCTCCCCAGTTATAGATTCTTCAGGCTCCTAAAACCCAGATCTGTGAATGAATGAATGAACCCAAGTTTTTTGTTTATAGAAATGTATGTAGGAAGAACCTCAGGGCCTCTTCCTCAGTAGGTGGCTCTGGGTATGATAGTTTTACTCTCCCCTGTGCAGCTGACATGCCCACAGGGCAGGCAGATGGTAAACACAAATGTGAGACTTCCTGTATGAAAACATTAAACCCTTACACCAAAGTGGAGCTTGAAAGGAGGTTTCAGGCGCTGCCCCCAGGTAGGAAATTAGCTGGTCTGAGAGTGGGGATCTGAAAACGAAGGACCTAAGAGTGTCCTTAAGACAGAGAGAAACGGAGGAAAGAGAGCAACTTGGAATGGGCTGATCCCACCAAGTGAGTTGGTCATTCATTCAACAGTGCCAGGTCTGTTCCAGAGTCTGGGGAAAAAAACACTCAAAAATCTCAGCCTTCCCTGGGCTGACTTGGCAAGAGTGCAGATGGCAGAGTGGGAGGAGGGGAAAACAATGAACATAATAAAAGGTAAATGATATTACATTAGCAAGTGAGAAACTAAAGCAGGGTGAGGGAGTTGGAAAGTAGCAAATGATGTGATGAGGGCACCACGTTCAATAGGGAAGTCAGAGAAGTCCTCAGTGGAAGGAAGTCAAAACCTGAAGGACGTCCTCAAGTGTCAAGAGTGTGACGGACAAGTGGGGACAGCATGGGCAAAGGCCCTGTGGCAGGGGTATACTCTAGCTTGCTTGAGAACAGTTCTAAGGCCCATGTATGAAAAGGAGTGAATGAGAAGGAAGTAGAAGAACCCTGACAGGTAACAGAGATGAAATCTCATAAGACCTTGTAACCATTGCAAGGATTTGGGCTTTTGCACCAAGGAGGATAGAAGCCATAGGAGGGACTTGAGCAGAGCAGTGACGTGATCTGGCCATTGTGGGGAGAACAGACTAGGGACCAGAAACAGGAAGACCATTGGAGACCATTGTCATAATCCAGGGTGAAAGGGGCTTGACTTCTGGTTGTATTTTGAAGATAGAACCAACAGGATTTGCTTGGATTAGGATGTGAAGGAAAGAAAAGAGGGGAGTGGGAACCACCTCAAGGTTTGTGGCCTGAACTATAGTACTGAATTGCCATTGCTGAGATGGGGACGACCACAGTGGGAACAGAACAAGGCTAAATCTGGAATAGCTGGGGTTAGCTAGAAAGGTAACTGGGCTGCTGGTGTGCCAGGGGCTGATGCAGTCAGGGTATAATCAGTGGAGAATGGGTGACTCCTTGCCCGGAGAAACCATTTCTACCTCAGTCTCCCACTTGTAGTTTGTGAATGAACCCACTGCCAAAACATTTTTCAGCTGTTTGTTAAAGGAAATGCTTTTGAACATTTTTGAATGTAAAAGGTTGAATTGGACATGGACAGAGATTGTCTTAGAAGAAGCAATGCTTATATACCATATAAAAAATCAAACACAGGTCTGTATTAGGACCTGGCATATAAATACTCATAGCAGCATTATTTTTAATAGCCAAAAACAACCCAAATGTCGATCAACGCATGAATGGGAGAATAAATGTGGTATATCCATACAATGGAATATGACTTGAAAATAAAAAGAAATAAGAAAGTACTGGTATATGCTACAACATGGGTAATTATGCCTTCAGATGGTAAAGTGAAAGAAGATGGCCTGTAAAGGCCACATGTTGTATGATTCCATTTAGATGAAATATCCAGAAAAGGTGAAGGTGATGAAAATATTCCAAAATCGATTATGGTGATGGTTGTTCAAGTCTGTGAATACACAGAATATTCTGACTTGTGCACTTTAAATTGGGCAATTATATGGTAGATTAATTACATCACAGATAAAGCTGCTATTTCTTAGAAGCTTAAAAAGAAAAGCACATACCATTTTCCCTAAGGGAGCTGTTACAGCAGAACACCTCATGTGAGCATGTGTCACGGCCTGACACCGAAACCAATCAGACCACAAGTGACTCCAGCCAATCACACTTGGCAATGCTTGGTCACGCTCTGATCACACGGAGCTGTTGGTACTTAATACTGATCATGGGAGTTTGGGCTGACGGAGCTAATTATGCATAGCATGTACAACAGTAGCTAAGGGCATAGGCTCTGCAATGAGACGAACCTGATTTTGAACCTCGGCTCTGTCTTAAAGACCACCAGCAATTCAGCCTCTCTCAACCTTCATTTCCTCTTCTGCAAACTAGAGATGATAATACCTCCCCATAGCGTGGGTAAGGGGATTAAATGAAATACTATTGTAGAACGATTAACACGGTGCCTACAGCTGGCTAAAGGTTCAGTAAATGGTAGCTAATGCATATATAAATCACAGAGCACTGTGCCTGGCTTATAGGAAGTGCTCAGAACGTGAAATGAGAAAAGTTATACTTTTCACCAGAAAAATGTTTATGAGACAGAATAAACTTTACAGATAAGGACAGAGAATTTGAATTCTGCTGCTTAATGACCAAAGTAGGTGACTTTGGAAGGCTGTTTCTTGCTCTGCCCCTGACTTTCATCTGGCTCCTCTGGAAAATACGTAGCCTAAAGCCCTGGGGTCTGCCCTGGAGCCTCTCAGCCACCCCCACCACATCACTAATGAGCAAATCCAAGCTTCCGGAAACTTCTAAGAGAACATTTCAACTAAGAAACTGGAATTTTTGATGAGGACGCAGAACAGGAAACAACATTGACCCTCCAAAGCATGATCGGAGACAGGGAGATAGAAAAGGAACTCAGACTAGAAAATAATTGCCATTAATTGTCCCAGGATTGCAGAAGCCTTTCACCAACAGATAATCTATTAATGTAATACACTACATGGCATGGTTAAAAGAGAAAAATCTGATCACCTCAATAACCCCAGAAAAAAGTAGGTGATAAAATTCAATAGTCATTTATGATTAAGCATTAATAAATACAAATTAAAGAGAAATTCTTGTGCCTGATAATACACATATCAAACAGCATACATAATGGTGAAATAATAGAATTATTCCCAGACTAGGAACAAGGCAAGGATGCTGGCTGATACTTGTAATGTTTGATATTGTAATGGTACCCAGGTGATTTTCAATAATGATCCCAAGACAACCCGATAGGGAGAGAGGAGTCTTTTCAGCAAATGGTATTGGATATCCAAGGAAATGAGGCTGGACCCTTACCTCACACCATATTTAAGAATGAACTAAAATTGGATCAAAGACCTACATGTAAGAGCTAAAATTGTAAAACTTTGAGAAGAAAACATGAGTGTAACTTTTCATAACCTAGGTTTAAGTAATGATTTCTTGGATATGACACTAAAAGCATGAGCAATCAAAGAAAAAATAGATAATTTGGACTTCATGAATATAAAAACTTCTGTGTTTTAAAGGATACTGTTGAGAAAGTGAAAAGACAACCCACAGAATGGGAAAAAAAAGTATCTGCACATCATATATTTGACTGGGGTCTAATACCCAGAATATATAAAGAATTCTTACAGAGGCCCCTGGTTGGCTCAGTTGGTTAAGCATCTGCCCTCAGCTCAGATCATGATCCCAGAGTCCTGGGATCGAGCCCCACATTGGGCTCCTTGCTCAGTGGGGAGCCTGCTTTTCCCTCTTCCTCTGCCTGCTTCTGCTTCTCCCTTTGCCTCTGCCCGCTGCTCCCCCTGCTTGTGCTCTCTCTCTGTCAAATAAATAAATAAAATCTTAAAGGAAAAAAGAACTCTTAAAATTCAACAATAAAAAGACAACCCATTCTAAAAGTGGACAAAGGATTTCAGTAGACCTTTCTCCAAAGAAGACATGCCAATGGCCAATAAACGCATGAAAAAATGCTCCACATCATTAATCATTAGAGAAATGCAAATCAAAATCACAACAAAATAGCACTTTACACTCACGAGAATGGCTATAATTTTTTTAATGGAAAATAGCAAGTGTTGGCAAAGATTTGGAGAAATTGGAAACCTCATGAATTGTTGGTAAAAACGTAAAATGGTTCAGCCACTGTGGAAACTAGTTTGGCACTTCCTCAAAAAGTTAAACATAGAATTACTGTATGACCCAGCAATTCTACTCTAAGGTATATATCCCAGAGAAGAGAAAATGTGTGTTTGTACAAAAACTTGTGCATGAACATTCATAATAGTATTATTCATAGCAGCTAAAAAGCAGAAACAACATAAATGTCTATCAGCTGATGAATAGATAAACAAATTGTGGTTAATCAATACAGTGGAATATTATTCAGCCATAAAAAAAGGAATGAAGGAATTATACATGCTACAATGTAGATGAACCTGAAAACATTATGCCAAGTTTAAGAAGCCAGATACAAAACATCACATGTTATATGATTCCATTTATATGAAATGCTCAAAATAGTTAAATCTATAGGTGTTTGCCAGGGGCTAAGGAGGAGGGAAGTGAAGATTGACTACTAATGAGTTAGGAGGGTCCTTTTGGGTTAAAGAAATGTCCTGGAATTAGATAATAGTGATGGTTGCACAACCTAAAAAGTCTTGAATACACCCTTTTAAAATGGTGAATTTTATGATATATGGATTATATTGCAATAAAAAATCTTTGAGTAACTAAAAAACTCAAGTTGGAAAACCCAGTTCTGACAATTCTACTTCTTGGTACACACTTTAGAGACACACACACTGCCTATATAGCAGGGGTATATATAAGGATGGCTACTTTAGTAGATTTTTTTTTTTTAAGATTTTATTTATCTGACAGAAAGAGTCACAGCAAGAGAGGGAACACAAGCAGGGGGAGTGGGAGAGGGAGAAGCAAGTTTCCCACTGAGCAAGGAACCTGATGCAGGGCTCGATCTCAGGACCGAAGGCAGATGCTTAATTACTGAGCCACCCAGGCGCCCTAACTATAATAGATTAAAGGTGGCCACAAATTCTTTGCATTCCCTCCCATCTAAGATGGGGTCTGTTTTCCCACCCTTTGAATCGAAGCTGGTTTTGTGACTTTCTTTAACAGAAAGAATGCAGCAGAAGGGGCTGTTGCCAAGACCTTACCGCTTCTGCTCTCACTCTCTTGGAACATTTCCACCACCTTCTGAAGAAGTCCAGCTGGAAGAGAAGGCCAGAAATCCCAGCTGAGGCTCCAGACATATGAATGAAGCCATCGTAGGCCAACCAGCCAAGCTGCCAGCTGACCACAGCTACTGAGTGAGTCCAGGTAAGATCAGAAGACCCATCTTGTCAACCCACAGAATCATGAGAAATAACAGTTATTGTTTTAAACCACTACATTTTGGGGATGGTTTGTTTCCAGCAATAGTTAATTTATACAGTACTGGGTCCACTTGCCTGAAACATTAAAGCTTGTGAAGCCACCCAAGGACAGGCTGGATGGTGCAATAGAGAGGACCCTGAACTTTGGTGCAGACTTGGGCCCCAAATCCTACCCTGTCACTTAGCAGCTGTGTGACAATGAGAAATTTGATTTATCCCTATGTCCTCCTAGGTGAAGAATTCAAGGGGACTCGTGATCCTTTCTGAGGACTTGGGATCCTTTCTGGTAGAGAGGCATCCTATTAAGTGTTGGCTCTTGGTATCCCATAGCCACCAGCAAAATGTGGTCTATGCATGTGCTGGAGGAGGAGTACAATTCTTAAAAATAAGATTGTATAGAAAAAGCAAGTTGTCGGGACACCTGGGTGGCTCAGTTGGTTAGGCAGCTGCCTTCGGCTCAGGTCATGATCCCAGCGTCCTGGGATCGAGTCCCACATCGGGCTCCTTGCTCGTCAGGGAACCTGCTTCTCCCTCTGCCTCTGCCTGCCATTCTGTCTGCCTGTGCTCGCTCTCTCCCTCTCTCTCTCTGACAAATAAATAAATAAAATCTTTAAAAAAAAAAAAAAGAAAGAAAAAGCAAGTTGTCATGCTGCTACAATTATGTAAAAGTATTTTTAAATGTAGGGAGGAGCACATAAACCACCTTGGAGAGTTTGCCTCTTTGAAGGTAAAGATAGGAGTGGATTTCTAAGTAGATATCAAGTGTTTTTTTTTACTTTAATCACAATGTTCTTATTTCTTATACAAAAACGACACTGGTTGCATCCTTTTGGGAGCAAAAGCTAAGACTCAACATTGGTTAATTTGGCTCGGTGGAATGTTTTTTTCTTCCTTGTCTTTTACTTCTACCCCATACGCCACAAATTCCTGTAATTAATTTAATTACAATGGTTCCAAATTCTTCCTTCCTGCATTCAGCGTGGGGACCTGGCCTTCTCCAGCCAGCCCTGACACCTGTCTGGTCGCAGGCAGGCCCGACCGGGTGTGCACAGCCCCTGGTAGCACTCTCCAGGGTCTCCCAGCTTGGGCCCACCCATGCCCACAGATGTCTGTATCCTTGCCAGAGTTTCACATCTCTGACTTTGATCCTCAACGTGCTTGGGGAATATCAACTCATTAGTTTCGCTTGTCTGAATATAAAGGGCTTTTCCATTCTACAACTCCTCCCGCGAAGGGCCCTGACACCCTCCTACCAGCAGCTGAGGGTAAACCTCAGGGAGGGGGGTTTGTACAGAAGATGTCTGGAAAAGGGAAAACAACAGAGGCACAGGCCCCAAGCGATTTCCTTTTGTGGCAGATGCCAAATGGAGGACTGTATCAGACTCTTTAAATTTTTAAAGACTTATGGGTGATGTTTTGTCTTGCTGTCCCTGTTTTAGTGAATTGGTTCTGGTGTCCTTAACTATTGTGTATGAGGGTGTGAGAGCAAAGACCCACAAAATACAGATTAGTAGCTAGGGGGAGGCTTGGAATCAGGATACCCACTCCTGGATGCTCCTGTTTGGACACGTCTCTCTTCTCCGTCTAGGGCTTAACATCCAAAGGGAGATCCTGATGTTCTTTCTGGTTTTCATTGATAAGTTCTAGATTAGACACTCTGGAAAATTGGAGTTCAAATAAGACTGGTGTTTTTTTTTTTTTCAAAGACTTTATTTTTAAGTAATCTCTATCCCCAATGTGGGGTTCAAATTCACAACCCCAAGATCAAGAACCAACTGGACCAGACAGGTGCCCTGGATAGGACTTTTTTTTTTTAATTTTATTTTTTTAAAGATTTTTAAAAATTTATTTGAGAGAGAATGAAAGAACAAGTATGAAGAGGGAAAGTCAAATGGAGAAGCAGACCCCCTGCTGAGATGGGAGGCCCATGTGGGACTTGATCCCAGGACTCCAGGATCATGACCTGAGCTGAAGGCAGTTGCTCAACTAACGAGCCACCCAGGAGCCCTAGGACTTGGTTTTTTAACTCATAAATAACACATGTTCTTTGTAGAAAACTAATAAGAAAAAAAGAAAAAAGAGAGGGTACCACACTAGCACTGTGCTAGGCACTAGGAATATTATGAGGCGCAAACTGTTGATTCCATGAGGACTTTGCTATGTTTGAAGGCTGACCCTGGCCTCCTTGGTAGAAAAGTCTTGAGTTTGGGACATCTGGGTGGCTCCATGGGTTAAGCATCTGCCTTCAGGGAGGTGGGGACCCTGCTTCTCCTTCTGCCTGTTTGTACATGCTCACTCTCTCTCTCTCTCTCTCTCTCTCTCTCTGACAAATAAATAAATAAAATCTTAAAGGAAGGAAGGAAAAGAAAGAAAGAAAACTCTTTCGCTTGAACTGTGTGATACACTGGTATATACCTATGCAAAAATTATTCGAGCTCTACATTTAAGATCTGCTCACTCAACCAAGCATAAGTTATTTCTCAACGACAAAAGAAAAGAAATGTTCTAGGAAGTGTTTCTCAGAATATAATCCCAGTATTAGGTGGTTTTAAATCACATGGACCATAACCAAAAAAATTGTTTTTTCTTTGAAATTCCAACTGAGCCATCCAGACACCCCTAAAATTGAGTTAATTTTAAGACTAATTTTAAGGGGTGCCTGGATGGCTCAGTCGTTAAGCGTCTGCCTTTGGCTCAAGTCATGATCCTAGGATCCTGGGATTGAGCCCCACATTGGGCTCCCTGCTTAGTGGGAAGCCTGCTTCTCACTCTCCACTCCCCCTGCTTGTGTTCCCTCTCTCACTGTCTCTGTCAAATAAGTAAATAAAATCTTTTTTAAAAATAAGACGAATTTTAAATTTAGAGTACCTGTGGTGTAAGGATGGGGCAGAAACAAAGACAATTCTTCAATGACTGAAGTTTGGAGAACATGACTCTAGTAAATTCTATCTAAAAAAACAAACCCTCACTTGTCTCCACACACACCAGCAGCTACACCCCCGCTGAAGGAAAACTTGAAAATAATTGTCTGTACATGCTTCCTCACCTCTAATTTACCGTTCTGTCTAATCCAATCTAGTTTCTGGCGTGATTCTCTCATGAAACTGTGCTTCCAATGACCTCAAACAGCCAAATTCAATGGACATATCCCTGACCACACCTTTCATGGCCTCCCAGCATCTTTGACCGAGCTGGTCACCTCCTCTTTTTGGAAACACTTTCTTCTGTGGACTTCAATCTTCTGGTTTTCCTTTTACCTCTCTTAGTCCCTCCTCTTCTGCCCAGTCTTCAAATGTCAGAGCACATCAGGGCTAATCTATTGTGTTTAAGTATCATCTCTTTGGAGATACCCACCCATGGTCCATGGTGAACTCAGTATCTGCGTCTGCCTAGCTCCAACTTCCCAATCCAGATGGAACTCTTGATTCCTCCTGCACCTGATTCTTCCTCCATAAATAGCACCATCGCCTCCTCCCCTTCATCCTCCAGACGTCTATCATCCATTCTTGTCAATTTCACCTGGAAGCTCTATCGGGAATCTGACCACTCTACTCCATCTCTCCTATGGTCCCAGCAAGCTTGTCTTCTCTTTTCTGGGCCTAGCACCAGCCTCCTCTCTTGTCCCTTACTTTCATTCCTCCTGTCCCCAATTCATTTTCACACGGGAGCTAGAAGGATTGTTACAAAATATAAATCAGCTCATATTCCTCCTCTGTTTAGTAGCTTTTTTTTTTTTTTTTTTTTTTGTCATGGAATAGAAGACCAGTTTCTATAGTTGCAGAGCCCTATATGATCTGGCTCTCACCTACTTCTCCAGTCTTACCTCATCTCTCTCTCTCTGACTCATTCTACTTCTGCCACAACTGTCTACTTTGTTCCTGGTTTCTAGAAGTTGCTTACCTCAGCAAAGGTATTTGCACATGCTGGTCCTTCTGCCTGGAATACTTTCTCCCAACTTTTCCATGACTGGCTTCTTTTCAACCTTCAGGTCTTAGCTTCAGTGTTGCCTTCTTAGAATATCTGTCCTGACCATTCCCCAGAGACTATCTTGTTACTTTATTCCCATCTTAGCTCACTCTTTCATTCTTTCTTAAGGATTTTATTTCTTTATTTGACAGAGAGATAGTAGCAGAGGCAAAGAGAGAAGCATGGAGAAGGGAGCCCGATGCAGGACTCAATCCCAGAACTCTGGGATCATGACCTGAGCCAAAGGCCGATGCTTAACTGACTGAGCCACCCAAGACTTGGCAGTTTTAAATGATCAGTCTGACAGTAATGCAGAAAACAGGTTGGAGGGAGACTAAAAAAGGCTATTGCAGTGGTCCAGGAGAGTGGTAATAGAATAAGATGCGCAAAGCGTTTAGCATTTAATGATATGGAAAAAGAGAGAGTTACTATTACTAATAAAGCAGGCAAGCAAGGGCTGCTTGAACTAATGACTAAGCAAAGTTCAGAGTCCAGAGATAGATTTGTGTATCCTCTGGAATTTTTGAGCCTCCAATATCCTCCTCCAGTGAAATGCTAGAATTTCTTACCCTTGTTAGCTTTTTTGAGCTGAAGTCTGATAGTTTATTCTTCATTCGTATTTGCATCTTCCCACTTGTGTTCCTCCTCATCACCATCAGCTGGGAGAGGAGAATTTCACAGAGCTTCTAACACTTATCCTAGCTATGTGATCTGATAAGTCACCTTGTCTCTCTGAACTCAGTTTTATTTTCTGTAAAATGAGGATCCTAGTATCTATTCTGTCTATTGTGGGGATCAGGGAATAATGGTACAGAAAACATTTTCAAAATGCAAGAAAAAATATTATTATTATTTCATTCAATAAATATTTATTAAGCTGCTACTGTGTGCCAGGCACTGTCGTTGGTGCTGGGAATACAGCAATGGGGAATGGGGAGGAGACAAAAATCCAACCCTTATGGGGTTGGTTATTACAAACTCCATTTAGATTCTGGGCTTTTTGGATTTTTATCATATTTTCCAAATTGTCAGATTACCTTAGGCCCCTGTTAAAAAGTATGAATTCTTGGCCCAACCACAGTCTTGGTCAGAATGGGGAAGGTTAGAATAGAGGAAGGAGGGACGCCTGGGTGGCTCAGTTGGTTAAGCAGCTGCCTTCAGCTCAGGTCATGATCCCAGTGTCCTGGGATCGAGTCCCACATCGGGCTCCTTGCTCGGCAGGGAGCCTGCTTCTCCCTCTGCCTCTGCCTGCCATTCTGTCTGCCTGTGCTTGCTCTCTCTCCCTCTCTCTCTCTGACAAATAAATAAATAAAATCTTTAAAAAAAAAAAAAAAGAATAGAGGAAGGATTAACGAACTTATTCAGAAAGGACTGAAAATAAGACTAAGGGGATGAAACTGCCTCTTTTTTTCTTTTCCAAACACTGATCAGCCGCTCAGCAATCCTGCACATGTCTGTTTACACGCTGAATTTTCCAAAACATTTCTAATAATAAGTGGCTTCAGATGGCTCCTAGGGAAAACGAGTCCAAACATTAGAAACCAGCCATGTGACCTTGAAGTTGCTGTCCTTGGCAGTGTTCTTGTCTCCTATAGAGTTTGCTGTGCAACCATGGGCAGGTCACTTTACTGATCTGGATCTACGCGTCCTCATCACCAAAACAAGGTCAGGGTTTCCTGAATACCAGTTCATGGAGGGGTGCTGGGTTAGTTGCATCAGAATCACCTGGGAAGCTTTTAAATATCCAGATTTCTGGGCCCCAGGGACTGGCAGGTCTGATTCAGTAGGGCTAGGATGGTGTCCATCACCTGCTGTAACTTTAATTGGCTTCCTGGGCAATTTTTTTTTTCATTGTAGCATTTTTTTTTAAAAAGATTTTATTTATTTGACAGAGATCACAAGTAGGCAGAGAGGCAGGCAGAGAGAGAGGAGGAAGAAGGCTCCCTGCTGAGCAGAGAGCCTGATGTGGGGCTCGATCCCAGGACCCTGGAATCATGACCTGAGCCAAAGGCAGAGGCTTTAACCCACTGAGCCACCCAGGTGCCCCTATTGTAGCATTTTTAATAATATCCTTAAGTTTAAAATTACCCAGTCCTACAGGAGGAAAAGGGTTAACAAATGTTGATCTAACAGTAGACATCAGAAATTATATTTATGATGAATTTTTTTTGTTTTTAGATTTTATTTATTTATTTGACAAAGAGATAGAGAGCACAAGCAGGCAGAGTGGCAGGCAGAGGGGGAAGCAAACTCCCCACTGAGCAGGGAGCTTGACACGGGGCTCAATCCCAGGACCTGAGGATCATGACCTGAGCCAAAGGCAGTCGCTTAACTGACTGAGCCACCCAGGCGCCTTATGTTGAATCTTTAGTAACACTAAATATCCTTTTTTTTGTTAAGTAAAAAAAAGTTAGATATAATAATTTTACAAGTTTTTTTTTTAAGGTTTTATTTACTTATTTGACAGAGAGAGAGAGAGAGGCAGTGAGAGAGGGAACATAAGCAGGGGGAGTGGGAGAGGGAGAAGTAGACTCCCCTGCTGAGCAGGGAGCCCAATGCAGAGCTCGATCCCAGGATCCCGGGATCATGACCTGAGCCAACGGCAGACATTTAACAACTGAGCCACCCAGGTGCCCCTATTTTTATAAGATTTAAAACTATGTTGTTTTACTTAAAATGTTTAATTTTAATTTTGTTTCATATGTTTACAATCATAAACTATATAAAAGAATATGGTACTTTCGAAATGTTACTTTTTTTCTGACTCATTTTAGGGGAAAAAATTAACTCTTCACAAACATCTTGAAAACAGTGTCTTTTTCTTTGCTAAATGCCATTTTACAAACTGGATCTTTCTTGACATGTATACACACAGAAGAGTATAAAACCATGGATTTATTGCTCCATAAATTTCCTCTAAGTGAGCACAGACATGTATACACCACCCAGAACAAGAAATCAAACATTGGGACGCCTGGGTGGCTCAGTTGGTTGAGCAGCTGCCTTTGGCTCAGGTTGTGATCCCAGCGTCCTGGGATCGAGTCCCACATCGGGCTCCTTTCTCGTCAGGGAGCCTGCTTCTCCCTCTGCCTCTGCCTGCCATTCTGTCTGCCTGTGCTCACTCTCTCTCTCTGACAAATAACTAAATAAAATCTTAAAAAAAAAAAAAAAAAGAAATCAAACATTGCTGGCATCTCCTGGGCAGTTTCTGATATGCATCCAGATTTGGGGTGTTACTTAGAGTAGATGAAACTCTAAGTGCCTCAGTTTTGTAAGATGTAAATTTAAACTATTATCTGTAAAATGTAATCATTCCTCAGATGGTGGAATTGAGTAAGTTAATTTGTGTAATGTATCTAGAACACTGTCTCACCCATAGCAAGTACTGTGTTTTAACTCTCCTATCAATCAACATCCAATACGGAAAGCAAAACCACCGTGAGTCTTTGGAGGGAACTTAATTGCAGAGGGGATGGAGAGGCTGAGAAGTCAAATAGGGGACAGTGATGCAACCTATAGATTAGGCAGCAAGAAGTCATCCACCACTTAGCAGGAAGAAGAGAAGGGAAAGGTGGTGTTACTAGAACCTGGACCCACAGCTAGAGCTATAGACAAGATACAGCCATTGCCAAGACACTGATGCAGGAGAATAAATACCCTGGCTTTTTTCATTGTCCTGCCTCCAATCTTCCTAGTGCTTCCCATTGACTGATCCCAGCAGGAAGTCCTCTCTCAAGTGAGCCTGGGAAACCTAATCCAAGGGTCACCAGTGCCTCTCAGGGGAAGGATGAAGAATGCCTTTGAGGACAGATTATTGTTATGTTGTTGTTGTTGTTGTTGTTGTTTTCTTCAAGGCCCTTTTCCAGCCCTATATTACTCAAAGTTTCTAGACCCTAGCCAACCACGGGTCTTCAGGGTTTTGTGAGTGCTTATTGATTAATTGATTCTGTGTGCTCATTGTACACACATACGTAAATGCTTGGCTGCTGGTCTTTGGAAACTGACAGCTCAGGCCTTGGCAGAAATTCACTGATGCTAAAGGCAGCACAGCCCCTCCCAAGACTCAAGGAAAGGGAAGGTATATGGATCAGGTTTCTTGCTGGGGTCAGCTGCCTCAGCACCTTGCAGTCTTCAGAAGTGATAGATGGAAGGAGCTAGCCAGTGACATCACCAGACAAAAAGGAGGGTCCCAGAGAAATCAAGAACAAATATAAAGAAGCAAGACTATGGAATCATTTGTGCAGAGCACTTGGCAGTGGAGGGGAGGGACAGGAAATAGGACCCCACCCAGTTTTAAGGCTCCTTCCTAGAAAAAGACTGCAAAATACCCGCTTGTCTTTGGGACACATCCCCCTAAGTGTGCTGTGTGGGAGGGGAGATCTGGGAATTTTGCTACCGAAAATGGGCAGAAAAGCTCTTTCTAAATGTTTCTTGCAGGACCCAGAATTTAACCTTGAATCAGGGGCAAACATGTTTATTTTAAGAGATTTTTAAGAGAAAGGATCGGATATTATGGAATTCTTCCTAATATACCAAAGACCTGCTTCACAAACTCATTCTTCCAGCAAATATTGACAGATAGCAGCTTGGCAACTGGTTCAGACAGTGAGTTTTGGAGTGAGGCAGAACTGGGCTACACTGTGGCTTTGCTTCTGCCTTAGTGTGTGGTCTTAGGCAAGGGACTTACCCTGTTTTCTCATCAGTGAAAAGTAATAATATGAATGACTGTGTAGAGTTGTGAGGATTCGAATGAGTTCATGCATGAAAAGTAATTAGTACAGAATCTGAACCTGGTGTGTGCTCAGGAAATGGTAGTAGTTGATTTTATTATGACTTGTATTATTTGTATGATTCTTTGCTAAATACTTAGCCCTATGTTAGCTCGTTGGATCTCTCCTCAGCTCTGTGAGGTGCGTCAGGCAACCCACACGAGTTTTGCTTCTACTGTGCATCTAGCACCCTGTAAGATGCTTATAAGTTGCATCTTGTTGATTTCATCCATTCAATAGATATTTGAGTATTTTATGCTAGGCTGTTTTTGTTTTTGTTTTTAAGATTTTATTTATTTATTTATTTATTTAACAGAGACGGAGATCACAAGTAGGCAGAGAGCCAGGCAGAGGGGGGAGGGGGAAGCAGGCTCCTTGCTGAGCAGAGAGACCGATTCGGGGCTCCATCCCAGGATGCTGAGATCACAACCCAAGACGAAGGCAGAGGCCCAACCCACTGATCCAAACAGGCGCCCCTATGCTAGGCTGTTCTATGCACTGTGAACAAAGCAGGTAAAAACTATCTTTCATTGAGGAAATCCTCAATGAAAGGAGAGGGACAATTAATACAATTTAACACTTATGTTTATCATGTTCTAAAGTGTTTTACAAAAATAGTGACATAACCTAGGAGGAAGGTGTTACTATATTTATCCCATTTTATAGATGAGAATATTGGAGCACAAGAGAGTAGAAAGTCACCTGCCTAAGTTCTCATATATCAGAAGAGCTGGATTCAGGATTTATTAATTTTTTTAAAGATTTTATTTATTTATTTGGGAGAAAGAGCATAAGCAGAAGGAGCTGCAGAGGGAGAGGGAGAGGGAGAAGCAGACTTCCCGCTGAGCAGAGACCCTGACACAGGGCTTGATCTCAAGGCCCTGAGATCATGACCTGAGCTGAAGGAAGACACCCAACCGACTGAGCCACCCAGGCACCCCTGGATTCAGGATTTAAAGCCAGACAGTGGGACTTTGGAGTCCTTGTCCTTTATTTTTCTTTTTTTAAGATTTTGTTTGTCAGAGAGTGAGAGAGAGAGAGAGAGAGAGAGAGAGCAGGTAGGAAGGCTCCCAGGTGAGCAAGGAGCCAACGAAGGGCCCCATCCCAGGGCACCGGGATTATGATCTGAGCCGAAGGCAGATGCTTAACGACTTGAGCTACCCAGGCATCCCTCAGATTTTTAAGATTTTATTTATTTCAGAGAGAACAAGCCTGAGTGTTAGGTAAGGGCAGAGAGAGAAGCAGACTCCCTGCTGAGCTAATGCCAGGCTCAATCCCATGACCCTGGGACCCAAGCTGAAGGCAGATGCCCAACTGATTGAGCCACACAGGTGCCCCAGATTTTTAAATTTATTTACTTGAGAGAGAGACAGAGAGAACACAAGCAGGGGGAGGAACAGTGGGAGAGGGAGAAGCGAGTCCCTGCTGAGTGGGGAGACTGTCATGGGGCTTGATCCCAGGACCCTGAGATCATGACCTGAGCTGAAGTCAGGGGCTTAACTGATTGAGCCACTCAGGTGCCCCCCTCCCCCCCCATTTTTTTAAAAGTAGGCTCCACACCCAAAATGGAGTCCGGTACAGGGCATGAACTCATGACCCTGGGCACTTCCTTGCAAGGGCAAACGGACCCCAAGAGTCGATGGGCAGGTCTCTGAAGAGAGTCACATGTGCAGGGTACTAGGAGCATCAGCTCACAGAAGCTGAGAAAGGGGAGCTCAGAAAACTTTAAAGGGATCCCAGGGAGGGTCTGAGCAGTACCCTGATAGTGTTACTACACATACCTTCCCAAACTCAAGAAATGGCATTGCTATCCTGCTGGTTGCTGAGGCCCCAAAGGCTGGAGTCATCTTTGACCTACTCTTTCTCTTGCACCCACAGCCAATCCTTTGGGTAGTAGTATTGTTGGCAATATCTTTATTTAAAAAAAAAATTTTTTTTAAAGATTTTATTTATTTATTTGAGAGAAAATGAGAGAGAGAGAGAGCGAGAGAGAAAGCATGAGGGGGGGAAGGTCAGAGGGAGAAGCAGACTCTCCGCCAAGCCGGGAGCCTGATGCAGGACTTGATCCTGGGACTCCAGGATCATGACCTGAGCTGAAGGCAGTTGCTTAACCAACTGAACCACCCAGTTTCCCTAAAAAAAAATTTTTAAGTCTTCTTCATGCCCAACTTGGGCTCTATCTCCCAACCCCAAGATCAAGAGCCTCATGTTCTACTAACTGAGCCAGCCGGGCACCCTGGCAATAGCTTTAAAATACACCCAGAATCTAAAATCTAAAATCACTTTTTTAGAAACTTTTTGAAAGTCATGGTAAAATTCGTATACAGTTCAGTGGCATTAAGTACATTCACACTGTCATGCCACCATCACCACTATCTATCCACAGAACTCATTTCATCATGCAAAACTGAAACTCTGTACCTAGTGAACATTTTGTTTAATTCATTCATCTGTGGATGGACACTTGGATTGCTCCTGCCTCTTGGCTATTGCAAATAATGTTGCTATGAGCATGGATGTTCAAATATCTCTGTGCGTCCCTGCTCTCAATTCTTTTGAGTATGTAACCAGAAGTGGAATTGCTATATCATCTGGAAATCCTATTTTTAATTTTTTTAGTAACCGCCATGCTGTTTTCCATGGTGGCTGCACCATTTTCCATTTCCACCCACAGTGCACAAGCGTTCCAATTTTTTAACATCCTCGCCAACACTTGTTATTTTCTGGGTGCTTTTTAATCTGATAATTTCTTATCCCTTCTACAATGTCTACCCTAAACCAAGCTGTTTCCGCTTCTGTGTGGATGATTGCAGTAGGATCCCCGTTGACCTCCCGACTTCTACCCTCATTCCCTGTGGTCTCAAGGCCACGCCTCTGCTTACAGCCTCCAGGGTCTTCCTCCCCTCCCACTCAGTAGGTTTTTACAATGGCCTATGATGCTCTGTAAGATTTGTTCCCCACCCTCCCAACTCTGACTCATTTCCTACTTGTCACTCTACTCCAGACATTCTAGCTTTTATTTTTTTTAATTTTTTTCTGTCCCAAGTAATCCACTGCCTCAGGGCCTTTGCTTGGGTTTGTCAGCCTGGAATACTCTTTCTTCAGATATCCTTACTGTAACTTGTTTCTTCACTTCCTTGTATTGTTCAAATGTTCAAATGTATTGTTCAAATGTCCATTTCTCAGTGAGGCCTCTTGGCTTTCCCCATTGCTCGCCTACCCCTCATCCATTTTCTGTTTTCTCCATCCTGCCCTGTGACTGGAGAAATGACCCCTAGAGACCATACCACCTGGGCTTTCCTGCCCACAGGCTTCTGGGTGGGTTAGGCCCATAGGAAGTGCTGCTGGGAGATGAATGGCAAAAGGAGAAAGATGTTGGGAGTTTTCCTGCATCCTACCTGCTTGCCCTGGCCAGATAGCAGCTACATTTGGGAGGGGGAGTCCTTCCTCTACTCTCCAGCTCTCCCCAACTCCCAACTTTCAGTGACATCATTTCCTCCCCTTGCCCTTCAGTCCTCAAAGTTCTAAGGCCTCTCTGTTGTTGTTGGTCCCCAGCGCCTCAATATCCCTTTTGATTCTCTGAACCCTGCCCATTCCTCTAGGCCCCCCAGTAAGACTTGAACCCTCTGGCTTGGATTCTGTCTCTTCCTGGATTCTGTTGGAAACACCTTCTGGATCACGTTATGTACAATTTCCAACCCTACCTTCCATCTCATGTGTTTTTGATTTTTGTTTTTTTTAAGTTGTCTCTTTGCCTATTGCAGGCCTTCAACTCACGACCCTGAAATCAAGAGTTGCAGGCTCAGGACACCTGGGTGGCTCAGATGGTTAAGCATCTGCCTTCAGCTCTGGTCATGATCTCAGAGTCCTGGGATAGAGCCCCGTGTTGGGCTCCCTGCTCAGTAGGGTGTCTGCTTCTCCATCTGCCACTCCCCCTGCTTGTGCTCTCTCAAATAAATAAATAAATCTAAAAAAAAAAAAAAAAAGTCACAGGATCCCACCAACTGAGCCAACCAGGCGCCCCTACTTTCTGTCTCACGAATTTGCACTTCCCATGTCATCTTTGTTCATGCACACAGCACGTATTATCTAACATTTACTTACTTGGTTATTTTCCTCAACCCGGCCCCCCACCCCCGCGCTTGCGCACACAGAGTCTGGGATGGATGGTCTAAGGGGGTGGGGGGGCGGGGGAGGAGGGTTGCTTGCTTTGTTCACCATTGTAATCTCCAGTGCTTGGCACATAGCAGGCTACCAGCGAGTATTTACTGAATGAATGAATGAATGAACGAACGAAGGAGCGAGTGAGCGACAAGGGGGAGCCTCGGAGAAGACAGCAGCGTGGTCCAAGTTGAAGGCAGAAGAGCTGACTCTCAATTTCTCTTCTCCTCTCCTCGCCCCTCGCCCAGAATGCTGAATGCCCTAGAAGGAGGCGGAAATGAGCGAGTTCAACGGCCATCCAGCCGGGTGTTTACTTAATTAGGGCTTGTATCTCGAGGCTCGTCTGTGTTTAACGGTCCACTTAATAGCTTCATCTAGTTCCGCGCGGGCTCAGCGGAACCTGTGAGGCGAGGCTAGGCGGAGCCACTGGGTACCATCTGGGGCCTTCTCTGCCACGATGCGCCCCTGCACGCATAGCTAACCTCCCCACGGGCAAAGAAAGCGACCCCTGCTGTAGATCGAGGCTAGAGAGGTGCAGAGCTCAGCGAGCTGCCTCTGGCTTTTCCAGTGCATCGTCCCTGGCCAACTCCCAGCCGCTGGGACCATAAGCCAGTTAACCGAGCTCTCCCTTAATACCAGATGCCAATACAAAACATCAGCGGTGAAATTGAAGGGTTACATTTCTTAGTTTGGGGAATGCGAGGGTGCTAAGGAGGACAGAAACCACTCACGAGGCAGAGGACTATTAAGCCAAGATCTTAAAGCAATACCAGGCAATGTCTGGCACTTATTCTGTGCCAGGTACAGAGTTTAGCGTTTTAAATGTATTAATTAATTTAACCCTCGTTTATATGTATTAATTCATTTAATCCTAGTACTTTAGAGGACAGATGTCTTAATGCATGCAGAACTGAGCCTCAAAGAGGTTATTTCACTTGCCTGAGGCCTCAGTACTAATCATGGTGGAACACCGGTTTGAACGCAGGCGGTATGGCCAGTGTTCAGCAGGAGAGAGGACTACCACTGTCCCAGCGCAAACCGTTTTCCTCTTAGCCACAGGCCTAATGGGTGGAAAGATAGGCAAGCCACCAGGTTGTCCCTAAAGGGCCAAAGAATCTATAATTACAGACTCCAGGCTCCTCAAAGCCCTGAATCTGAGCTGGGGAGGAGGAAGGAGAGGAACAAGGAGGTGTCAGCTTGGGTTCTCAGGGCAGCTAGGGAAAGTAGGGAGAGGCTCCAGGGAGAGGCCTCAGGGAACAGGATCTTTGGAAAGCTCAGCTTGGTGGGGAGAGGGTGTGCAGGGTAGAGGGATTGAGTCTCAGGAGGGTTTCTTTTTTTTTTTTTTTTAACTTCTTTTTTTTTTTTAAAGATTTTATTTGTTTGACAGAGAGAAACAGCCAGAGAGGGAACGCAAGCAAGAGGAGTGGGAGAGGGAGCCTGATGTGGGGCTGGATCCCAGGACCCTGGGATTGTGGCCTGAGCCAACAGCAGACGCTTAACTACTGAGCCACCCAGGCGCCCCCAGGAGGGTTTCTGTGTCCGGAGCCCACTTGTGTGTCCTGAAGGGGAAAGCATTTCAGGTCTAAAGTAGAGGGACAAGGGGTGCGTGGTGCCTCAGTTGTTAAGCGTCTGCTTTCAGTTCAGGTCATGATCCCATGGTCCTGGAATGGAGTCCCACACCAGGCTTCCCCTGCTGAGCAGGGACCCTGCATCTCTCTCTTCCTCTACAGCTTCCCCCCTACTTTTGCTCTCTGTCAAATAAATAAAATCTTTAAAAAAGTTTTTGAAAAAAGTTGGGGTGCCTGGGTGGCTCAGTCAGTTCAGTGGCTGCCTGCCGCTTGGGTGGTGATCCCAGGGTTCTGGAATCGAGTCCCGCATAGGGCTTCCTGCTCAGTGGGGAGCCTGCTTCTCTCTCTCCCTCTGCTGCTCCCCCTGCTTCTGCCATCCCACTCATGATCTCTTTCTCTCTCAAATAAATAAATAAAAATCTTTAAAAAAAAAAAAAAAGTAATCCTAGCTCCTCCACCTTTCTTTCAAGAAGGGGCAGGGGTGGGGTTTGGTAGGAGAACTGTTTATGTGAGAGGCTCCCGGAAGGCCGCTTGATTAGTACGCAGTTTTCACTTACATTCAGTATTTCAGACCAATAACAGCCGCGTTTAAAAAAAAAAAAAAAGACGTTTTAAAAGTATTTACATTTTATATAAAGTTGAGAAAGTGTCATTTGTATTTAATGGGGGAGGAGGGATCCCTGGAGATGATGACGCTAATAACCGCGGTCTACTCTCCCCTTTTGGCGCCTCAACAGCCTCTGAACTCTGGGGCCTTCTTTCCTAGCCTCCAGTTGTTGGGCTGTGCAATGGAAGTAATGAGTCTTCCGCAAGTTGCCGCAAAGTCAGTAACACGGCCTCTCTGCACCTCACTGCCAGCTCCTGTGTCCTCAGCCGCCTGGCATGGGAGGTGGAGAGAGAGGCAGGGGGCAGCCCCCGCTGTAGCCGGCTGTGGGGCGTCCACACCCGGCCTCCATCAAAGCTTTGGGTAACAGTGCCTTGGGGGAGTATGAATGGGGCGCCTCTGTTTCCAGTCGGGTTCAGAAGCCTCTCCACTTTTTTCTCACTGTAGCTGCAAGGCACAAAAACATTTTTCTTCGAGTGCTGCGGAGACTGAGGAGCGGGGTGGTTTTTGTTCTGTTTTTTACCTCGAACCCAGAATCTGTGAGACACAGCCTGGGTCCTTGCGGGTAGCAGTTCCGGAAACGCCCGTGGGCATTTCAGAATTGCTGCATTAACACGAATACAGGAGTGTATCGTGGGCGTCTCCACCACGCCTGCGGGGGCCCCACCTGCGAGGGGGCGGGACCTGCGACGCCGGACCAATCAGCACCCACCTGCGCTCACCTGGCCCCCACCCCCACCGCTAGCGCCGGCGGGCAGAGGCGCTCAAAGGCACGGGGAAAGCTTAGCGAAGCACTGTCCCGCGGAGGCTGCCGCTTCTTCGTCCTGCGTTCTCCAGCTATGGAGCTCCCTAGTGGGCTTCTCGCATCCCTTCTCCTCGTCCTCCTCTTTAAGGTACTCCACTGCCTTGCCCCGGCCGGAGCGGTCCAGCTGGGCGGGTCCGCACGCGTCGGCGGCGTCGAGGAGAGAGAGTTGCTCGGCTACTTGCGGCCAAGGTCGCGGAGCAGAGCTCCGTGAGGAATATCGGGCCGGGTATGCAGAACCGGGCACGCCTGTGACCCAGCCGCTCCCTTTTCCCCTCTTCCCTCAGGCGCAGGTTTGCTGGCTGCTTTGCGTGGCCTCCGAGCCGTGCGGGGCGGGCTTCGGGGAAGCTGAAGTGACGCTGGTGGCTGGAGGCGCGAAGGTGGATCTGGGCCAGGCGCAGAGCAAAGGTAAGACCTTCCTCGAGGTATCCCGATGGAAACGCGGGGCCGAGGGTCGCACGTGGGCTGCTCCAGTGGTCCGCGCGAGGGGTGCCCAGGCTGGGGCGGGGGAATTTCTGGCGCCGCTGCCTCCGCCTCGGGTTTGGAGAGGGAGCGGAAAGCATCTCGGGGGTTAGCGTGGGGGTGGATGGCGGACAGAGAAGGATGGAGAGCACAGCGCCGTCTGACCTGCAACTCCTCCTTGCCCCGCTGCGGCGGCTTACCTAGACCTCCTTCGGGGTGCGGGGCGGCTGAGTTCCTCACCCAGCCCGGACGTGGGAAGCTCTCCCCCACTGGCCCCCGCAAAGGAATGCGTCGTCCACATTCCTCCCCCAACCCCCGCGCAGGTGTGGGGATGATCCGTGCCCCGGGCAGCCCCCTTCGCCCCTCTCGGGCCCCCTTTGTGTACCGTGCTTTGTGTCTCCGACAGACAGACCGGGTCTGTTTCTCTTCTTCGCGCTCCCTTCCCCCGCCCCCCCTTCTTCCCCTGCAGCTGGAATGCACTCTTAACCCTGCCCTTCCCGGAGGGCCTGCACCCCTGCAGCCTGCGTGGAAACTGGGTCTGGCACACCTGGGCTGGGGCCAGCCCACGCAGTCACGCAGTGGGATACCCCTGCCCCCCACCCCCAACTTGGGACTGGAATGTTGGGGGAGTAGGGAGGGGGTCCCAAGCGGAAGGTCTTGAGCCGAGGGTGCGGTGGATGGGAGATCAAAGAACATTTTTGATCACTTAGTATACTAGTCCCCCCACCCCCACCAAAGTTGAAAATCTTGAGAGCGGGGAGTCCTTTTGGTGCGGAGAACCAGTGCGTTATGAGACCTGAGCAGCTGCGGGCTGATGGGGGCCTCTTTTCCCTCCATCCAAGACGGGACAGTGGGGGTTTCTACACCCATCAAACCCAAATTCTTAAACAGAGGTGTAACCCAGGATCTTTGGGTTGGGGTTCCAGCGGATCCCTAACCTGTGAAAATTGTTTAAGAACCTGTGTGTGCATTTTTCTGGGAAGGGGATCTACAGTTTAGGTGGCTTTCAACACAATTAAGAACCTTTGCCACCTAGCCTATTTCTAATGCCTTCATCAGCATACCCCTCACCCCAGGTACAAATTACCAGTTTGAATGTAGAAGTACTAATGCCTAGGGGACTGAATGGCTCTCCTTTGTTCCTTCACAAGAGGACTGGGGTCTGGAGTCTGTGGGAGACTTTTTTTTCCCTTTTCCCAAACAACCTTGCAGATTGACAAAACAATTAACACCCTGGCTAGGCCAGGCTCCTTAAACTCTGGGCTGTAGGGAGCTAAGCAAAGGCATTAAGAGGCCATGCCTCATAAACTTTAAATTCTTGCACATGGGTTTATTACTGACTGGCTAACAAACTGCAACTCAGCCAACCTGTAAAAATGTTAACTTGGGCAGGGCCCCAACTCCAATTCCGGCTCCCTGAGGAAGCTTTATTGCTAACCAGACCTCTGCCAAATCTGTAC
The DNA here is from genome assembly GCF_002288905.1 of Enhydra lutris kenyoni. Classification (NCBI taxonomy): domain Eukaryota; kingdom Metazoa; phylum Chordata; class Mammalia; order Carnivora; family Mustelidae; genus Enhydra; species Enhydra lutris. Next base: position 5,524,122 of record NW_019154114.1, read on the forward strand.
TCCTCCCCCGCATTGTCAAGTTCTCCCGACTTCAGTCTCATGGCTTTTGAGTGTTGATTGTGCCATATCTTTCTTACTGAAGCAAGAAATATCAAATTAACTGTCACTTCGCTAAGCTTGGGGTTGTTGGGGGGAAGCAGTGATGAGGTTTTCAATTTCACCGTCCGGTTGGCAAGTGTTTCCTGGTGATGTCAGGCATTTTAAACCTTTTGAGAAAATTCTGCTTTCTTGGATGTCTGCTTTATGGTTGTGAAAATGGTGGGTTCATGCCAGGAGCACACCTGGGTTATAAAACAAAGAGTGGGTTAATGTGCTTAGCTAACCTTGAGCCTCCCTGCAACATGACTGGTTCTTACAGTAGTTTTCCTGTGAAGTAGGCTGCTGCCTGCTTTCTTAAGTAAAAGCAGGTTTCTGGGTCCAGTGGGCTCCAATAAACTGACACACCCTAACAAAAAATACTGATATTTCTCTTCTTAGTCCTCAGCTGCTGACATCTTTCTACCTCCCCACCTCCATCCCAGCTCTGTGTCCTCAGTGCAAAGGATGGATCCAGCCATGTTGAAAGGGTTATCCTGAGGGTACATACAAACTCTCTCGAGTTTGGCCAAGCAGCCAAGTTTTCTTAGTGCGAAAGAACAATTGCCCCTCTTGTTCGCCCCTGGGTTATGAATATCACAGGTGTCTATGAAGTTGAGCTCAAAGAAATTATCTGATATAATTAATACCTTGTTTGCATGTGCACTTTGCTCTTCAAAGCACTTCCACAACTCTGAGCTTGCTTTGTCCTCCTGACACTCTCTTGAAGCTGGTAAGGTAACTATTAAACAGCTTGAGCTCTTAATCTCAGAGTTGGTACTTCAGAAAGCCTGTAACCCAGCTCTGCTGGAGGTTTCAAAGGTAGAGACACAGAAGCAGCTTAATGGATTCAATTTTGTAGGCTGAATAGCTCAGGAGCTACCTTGAGGGTCACAAACATGACTTTTCCCTTTGGGTTTAGTTCTGGACCCGATACTTCACAGGACACCCAGAAGATATTTGCATGAATCCTGACAATCTTGGGAAGGTCTGCCTGTTTTACCCATGAAGCCTGAGTGGTTGTGGCTTCACTGGAGGCATTACTACTGGAACCGGCTGGGACTTGAGTAGAAGTTTGTGATTCCTAAGTTCTGTGACCTTTTTTACTACCAGAAAGTGGGAGGTGGAGGAAAGGAAGTGGAGTGTTGGAGCGCCAGATCCCACAGACACCAACAGCAACCCCTGTCCAAAGAGCAATTTGTCATTTATTCACTCTTATCATAAGGTTTTCCAGAAACATTCCTGTAGGGAAACTGGCTTAGATACAGTCTCTCGGTGTCCTAGTGATGGGGCTTGGGTCAAGTGATGCTGGGCTTGCCTCCACCGAGGGCAAGAGGTTAATCGAGGGAGGCAGAGTTGGAATGTTCCCCCCAGCCACCACAACTGCACAGTCTGTGGGGCTGCCTCCAAGTGTGGTCTGGAAGCAAAGACAAAGAAGAGGTGAGAGGAGGGAATTTGCATGGTATTAGGACAGTGATTAAAAGTGATTGACCCAACGTGGTCATACATCCTTAATGATGGACAGTTGAGAGAGGCAGCTTAATTACAGTAAAAAATCCATTACTTCATTATGGGCCCTCAGCAGGTTCAACTCACCCTTAGTCAGTGTTTCAGTAAGATTAAAGCTAACCCACATTAGCTTTGGTAGGTAACTTCAAAGTTTCAGTAATGAATTTGACTGCGCATGAATTAACTTAGACATGAATTTGCCTATTTCAACTTGTGTAAAAATTGCCTTTTGTTTTGGGGCCTCCATTCTGGGCCATGCCCTCTATATTTTATTCTTCCAGTAAACATATATTTAGCATCTGCATGTGTCAGGCAGTGTTCTAGAACTACAGCTAAAGCAATGGACAAAACCAAGTTCCTGCCCTTGGGGAGCTGATAGTCTAATATTTTTTATGGTCATAATCATCTTGCGAAGCAGGTGGTGGTAACTCTCCTTTGCTGTGAACGGGGATAAGCAACTTGACGTAGGGTCGCTGGGGCCGTCAGAACTGAGGCCAGGATTTTATTTTATTTTATTTTATTTTTCAGCTGTTTTTTAAAGTAATTTCTATACCCAGCATGGGGCTCAAACTCAACCTCAAGATCAGGAGTCATATGCTCTACTGACTGAGCCTCTCAGTTACCCCAAGACCAGGATTTTAAATCCAGGGAGATTCCTCGGTGCCCAGTAAATCTGCTTCAGTAATGAATATTTGGAAACTGGGGCTAGGGCTTTGAGCCCAGCTGGCTGCCTTCCTGGCTCAGCAGTGGACTAGGGGTTGGTTGCTGAAGCCTGTTGCACATCACCATTAGCTTGTGCCTAGGGAGCAGGTCCCAAATCTCTCATCTCCCCACCTCCTCACATGGCACTCTGTTCCTAGGTTACCCAGTGCAGGGTGTCCTCACCTCCCTGCCGTGGGTGAGGAAGGCATTGCTTACTGAGTTTCTAGGGCTGGAAACTATAGCTCTGCACAGCATTTGGAGGATAATGGAGGAGGAGGGAGAGGAGGACCTTCCCTGCTCAAATCAGTTGAGGCTTTAGTTCTGAGGCTGAACTGTCTCCATTCAGAGAACCACTGTTATTAAAGAATAACATATATGGAGGAAAGTACCCAAATGATAAGTGTACAGCTCGATGATTGCCAGAGATTTGAAATACCCATGTAGCTGTACCTAGATCAAGAAACAGCATTACTGGGGAGCCTATTTGGCTCAGTCAGTTAAGCATCTGACTCTTGATCTCAGCCTAGGTCTTGATGTCAGGGTCATGAGTTCAAGTCCCATGTTGGGTTCCATGCTGGGTGTGGAGATTAGTTAAAACAAACAAACAAACAAACAAACAAAACAGCATTACCAGCACCTCCGATGCCCCTTCCTTCCCATTCTCTATCCTCCCCACCAAGAAAAGCACTGTCTTAACTTCTCATACCATAGATTAATTTGCCCATATTTGAATTTTATGTAAAAGAATCATATATCCTCTTGGGTCATTGTACCTTGTAAGATTCTTCCATATTTCTGGAGGTACTTGTAGATGAGTATCAGTGTCCTGTAGCATTCCATTATGTGATGATTCTTCTATTGATGGGTATTTGAGGAGTTTCAGATTTTTGGTTGTTATGACTAGTGCTGCTTGAAGATTATTGTTCCAGTCTTTTGATGAGGAGTCTTGGTGTACACTGTCTGTTAGGTAGATACCTGGGAGCATAATTGCTAGATTAACTGAGGATTACCTGACAATCTCAGTACTAGGGCTGTGTACTGAGGAGTCAGCTTTTGTTGGTCTTGAAGGAGCGGAATCTCTTCTGGATTCTACCATCCCCTTCTCCAACAGTGTCCTCACCAGACCCCTTCTGGATTCTTGATTTTCAAGAGACAGCAAGTCTTTATTTTGTCTTTGGCTACATCCTTTGTGTTGGGAGAGAAATCCTTCCCCTTTAATTGTCCTTAAGCCAATTCTTACTATTTTTCCGCCAAATAGAAAGGCAATCTGGAAATGGACGTGAATTTCTTAGGTGAGGTCTTCTTCGTGGGTCATTTTTATCCTGGACAGTGTGTGCGTGGGGAGCAGCCTCCTCAAATGGACAATGTGGTCAAGTCCAGCTCCTCTCTCATTATGGAGGCAATGAGGTGTCTGAGACCCAAGGACAAGTTGACTAGTCATGAAGCCAACAAATGTCAGAGTACCTACTGGGTGTGAGATGTTCAGAGAAGACAAAGACTCATAGCTCGTTAATGTCAGTGAACTCCCCAACTAGAGGAGGAAGCAGATCAGCCACCAGGAATTTTAATTGTTAATCTGACTTTGAACAGATATTTACTGAGCACCTACCAAGTGCCAGATACTATTGTTCTAAGTTCTTCAGTTATGTTGGTGAGCAAAACATGCCCAGAACCCAGTCTTCATGGGCCATTTACCTGCTGGTGGAGGAAGACAAAATAAGTTGTGTGTGTATGTGTATAATGTAGTATATATAACACAGTATATATAATAAGTGTATAGATACTATATAGTATATATATAGTGTATGTTCTATATATATAATATATAACATGTTGTATATTCACATGATCTGAGTGGGAGGTAGAGAGAAAAAAATATGGAAGCACATAGGAGGGCTGCCAACATGTTCTTAGGGGGACTTGAAGGAAGTGATGTCCAAGCTGAAGGCTGGGGAAGATTTATGCAAGGGGGTTGGGGCCAGAGAGTTAGCAAAGGGGTGTTCCTGGCAAGGGAACAGTATAGGGGCCAGGAACTTAAATATGTTTAGTCTGGTTGGACTATGGAGTATAAGGTGGGAAGAGGCAAAAGGCAGGGTCCAGTCCAGCTTGGAATTTGTCCCACCCCATCAGAGAGGCAGTAAGGTATTTGGGAAGGGCAGATGGGGCTGAAGTCCAAAGTAGGCTCTCCTGGAGGCCAGCGTCTCTGAAGTCTCCTCTGGAACCAGGACCCTGGGCTCCCCTCCAGCATCCCCCCTTCTTGCCTCCCCTTCCCAGCTTTCCCCAGACCCAAGAATGTTGTAAGTCTCAGTTCAATTTTCCCCCTCATTCATTTACTTACCTGTCATTGCCAGGCAGCGGGCCTACCCGTCAGAGAAGGGCTTCCAAACAAACAACAACAATAACAAAGCAACCTAAATACCATTTACCAAGAGCTTACTGAGTTCTAGAGACTACACTATGTACTTTATGTAATAAGCCCTTTTAATCCTCCTAAAAGCCACCCCTCCCCACCGTGGGGGGATGGGTGTTGAATTGGCTTCATTTAACTGAATAGGAAACCCAGGCTTGCAACTCTGCAACCTATCCTAGGTCACCCAGATAGTAAATTGTGGAATTAGGATTTGAACCCAGGTTGGTCTCCCTAGGTGTGAGATACTAACCACACTCCTTAAGTATTAGAGTCGGGACCACGTTGTGAGTCGTGGCCACAGCCAAGCTAGAGGAAGATTGGAAATAGTTAACTTCTGACCCAAGGGCTTTGAATTCCTGTTCCCTCCACAGGCCTCTGTTAATCACCAGGAGCTGGAGTTGGGGGGAGGGGGCATTTCTATCCAGGACCCCTGGCCTCCTCTTTAGGATGTGGGGGGATAGGGCTCGTTCAGATACCAGGTCTGATAGCGCTCTCACTGACAGTTCTCAGCAGAGAATCTGCTTCTGGCTGGTTATCTTCTACTTCTCCGCATCCCCGCCCCCACCTTCCTGCCCCCTCCCCTGCCCTCAAGGACTCCCCCCACCTTGTTCAGAGTGGAGGAGCTTGATACACTCTGCCTTTCTCCCCTCGCCTCAGCCAGATCTGGTCACCCTTCCCGTTTGGGGTCACTAGAGCGTCAGTGGTCTGCAAATTCCTCAAGCTGACAGAATCCTCTCCAGGCTATGGCAGTCGTGATCCTGCTGGACTTCCGGGGTGCTGGGATGCTGCTGTTCTCTCAGTAAACCAAAATGCCTTATCCTGGAAAGAGAGCAGACAGACATCTTCCTTGGAACTCACAACTCTTGACTTTTCTTCTGTCTGACATCTAGGGAGAGGGCCTCAGAGCCAGGAGGTGGGCAAGCTGGTGACTTCTTCCCCTTTGGGAGCACCTCTGAGGCTACACAGAACCCCAGCGAGGGGAGATCTGTTCTCCACCAGACCCTAAGGCTTGATCTCAAGGGCTGGATGGGGAGATGGGGCCAAGGAGGCACAGTCCCAGGCTTTCCTTTTTTCTCTCAGCCCCAGAACTCCAGTTTTTGCTTAAGAGCACATAAGATTAGGTCCATGTTACAGCTCTCTTACCAAGAAAACTTAAACTTGCATAGGAGGCTAGAAGTAGGTTGATCTGGCCCAGAGTTCTGATCTCAGGGTCTCACATCAGCTTGAGGAAGTCTTTGCTCCCCTGGAATTCACTGTGTACAAGATGCATATGTATTTTTCTGAGAAGGTTCTGCCCCTAATTTGGGAAACGTAGCCTATTCCTCGCTGTCTCCCCAACCCCCTCCCTGTCCCCAGCTCAGGTGCATTCGGTTCTTCAGAGTCTTTAACAAACCCAGCTCGGGGCACAGGCCTGATGGCGGACATCTGGGCAGTGGGAAATGGGGTTCTCAGCCTGGTTTCTCAACCCAACCTATGTGGCCTGAGGCAAGTCACTCTGCTCCCAGCTCCTCAGCAATGAGGCTCTAACTCTGTCCTGTGTGTGAGACGTGCCTTCATGTCTGTGGAGCTACAAGGAGGTGGACTGTTGGTTGGTCACTAACAGGGCAGGACTGGAGCACTTTGCTCCTCTTTTGGGTGTCTTGCTTAAGGCTGGCTGCCTTCTCACAACGAGTCCCATCTTGTCGTAGCTTCAGGCCGAGAGGAAAGACAGCTCCTTGTGGGCTCCTCATACACAAGCCAGAACAAGATGCGGGGCCCACACCCTGCCCTCTCCTTGCGGAGTCTGCCCGAGCTGGGGCTTCCCACCAGGGCTGCTTGACCTGTAATTTTCTTGTCTTTTATGGTCTTTTTCCGCTTCCAGAATGCTCCTGCATTCCCCAGTGGAGACTCAACTACACTCCAACTGGTTTACTGGTCTTTAGCCCCTGAGTCAGTAGTTTGCAAGCTTGGCTGAGTACCAGGCTTGCCTAGGGAGTTTTTCATTTCTATCACACCCCCTCCGTAGGTACTACTGATCATTGTTTATGTCGGGTTGGGCTGGTTGGTTGGAATTTTACATTAATACATGAACACATGTTCACTGTAGAAGACCCTGTTTTTCAATAAACTATGTAACGCTTAGTACGTGACAGGTACAGCTCCGAGCATTTTATATGTATTAGCATGTTTAATCACCATAATACCTCTTGGAGTCGGTAGTATTATTATCCCCATTTCCCAGATGAGAAAAGAGACCAGAGAGGTTAATTAATTTGCCCAAGATCACACAACTGATAAAAAGCTTGGATTCAGATCTAAGCAACCCAAGCTTTAACCACTGAACTCCATTGCCTCTGAACAGAGCCAAATCAGAAACACAGCAAAGCTTTTCTCTTCCTCAGTTCTCCCACCTAAGGGTAAGCACATCCAGTGGTTTAATGTGAATCTTTGTGGACCTTTTTCTTGACAAGAAATTTATGTGTGCATTCAGGAATTTTTAAAATAAGAATTGGGCTATCTCAAGCATATAAACATTGTAACTTGCTTTTTTAACTTAATGAATCACAGGCATCTTTCTCCATATTGGTAAGAACACATCTATCTTGTTTTTAACAGTCTTCTACATGGTGGATATACTATGATTTATTTAGCTAAGTCCTTGTTTTTATCTTTTACAGATGTGGGAGTGGGGAGGAGTTAACATAAAAATTGTAAAGTGTTTGGATTTTCAGAAACCTAACTATCAGGAATCACCTTATTAGGAAAGACTTGTAGAAGGATGATCACAGGAATTGTTCATCTTAACCCCATTCACATAAATTAAACTTTTCTGTTTGAATAATACCTTTAAGATGACAGGCTTTGCAGTAAAGTTAATAAGGTTACTATGCCATTTAAAAACCATTTGTTTTGGGGTGCCTGGGTGGCTCAGTGGGATAAGCGCCAGACTCTTGGTGTCTGCTCATGTCATGATCTCAGGGTGAGGAATATGGGCCCCATGTGCACTCCCTGCTCAGCAGGGAATCTGTTTCTCACCTCTTCCTTTCCCTCTCTCTCAAACAAATAAATCTTTAAAAAGCATTAGTTTTCACAGTAACCATTGTTTGATGACCTAGTTATCTGATTGTCTCAGAAGCATTTGAAGTCATCAAAAATTGAAAAAATGTAAACTGCTTAACTCATAAGTAAACTGTAAAATCTGAGCGCTTGCATCGTTTTCCTTGGGTGTTGAGAGTTTGAAAATGTGACATTCAGTCAAAGCAAAAATGGAAATTTTCTCAGTTTTTTTTAGTTGTCAGAATCTAGTTAGCAAGCATTTTGCTGAAGAAAAGTTGATTTCCATTCTTTTTTTTTTTTTTTTAAAGATTTTATTTGTTAGAGAGAGACTCAGCATAAGCAGGGGGAGCAGCAGGCAGATGGGGAGGCAGGCTCCTCACTGGAGCCTGATATGGGACCCGATCCGAGAACCATGGGATTATGACCTGAGCTGAAGACAGACACTTAACCCACTGAGTCACCCAGGTGTCCCAGTCTCCATTTTTTAAAAATATATATATTTATTTATTAACAGAGAGAGCGGGAACACAAGCAGGGAGAGGTAGAGAGGGAAAAACAGGCCTCCTGCTGAGCAGGGAGGCTGACATGGGGCTCCATCCCAGGATCCTGGGATCATGACCTGAGCTTAATGACTGAGCCACCCAGGTACCCCCCGGGTTTCCATTCTTGAAGAGGATATTCATTTATGATCTTCTTTCCTTCCAAGCGGTGCTTATGGACTTTTTCTTAAACCCAAATAACGCTGTAATAAACAGTACTGTAGAGGGCAGTTGCATGATTTAAAAGATAAATTCTTGAAAACCTCAAATATTTCATAACTCCCATGATTGAAGACTTATGTTCTCATGTGAATATATGTGAACTGTATGTATTTGGGGTAGGGAAGCTAGAGCGGTGCTTACAGTTCACTAGTCTCTACAGTTGTGAAATTATGTGACTTTACATTATTTGGGAGATTTGCACTTTTTCAAACTTTGCATACAAAGTTCAACTTGAATATTTATGGCACCATTTCAAATTTCTACAGTTGAAATTTGCGTAAGGTACAAGTATGTTATAATGTGTAGAGTGCTGGAGCTGGAGTCGCAGAGTGCTGGGGTTAAATCTGTCTAACTAGCTGTGGAAACTTGGTTAAGTTGCTTAAACTCTGTGCCTCAGTTTCCTTATCTGTAAAATAGGGATAATTATGGGGATCTGATAAGGCTCTAGTGTATATTTAATGCATTAGTATATGAAAAAGCCTTTAGTAAATAAATAAATGTTTAGGTGTTAGCTGTGGTAAAGTAGCAGTATTCTTACAATGGTAATAGTTTGTATATATGTATTTCTTCAGAATGGAAGCAAAACTGCTGGGTCACAGGACTTTCATATTTGGCTCAACATTATTGAACACCTACTTTGTATCAGGCACGGAGCTAAGTATTGAGATACAGTGATAAGCAGATTCTAACATAGTCTTTGCCTTTGGGCACTATTGAGAGTAGTAAGGGAGATAGACAATTAGATAATAACAAGTAAACATACAATTACAGTTGTAATAAATTATGTGGCAGTTACATAGAGCTTCCCTGAGAAAGTCACTTGCTTTGGGATCTGAAAGATGTTAGGAGTTAAATGGGTAAATTGGAGCAGGAGTGTAGAGAGACACTGTTTTGGGGGTGGGCAAAGGTCCTGTGGTAAGGGGGTTATGCTGCATTTAAGAAGAGCACTAACATGGCTAGAGAGTGGAGACAGGGAACTGAGCGCATTAAAGATTTTGTTTTTTATCCTCAGAACAATGGCACACCGTTGATGAGTTTCAAACAAGAGAGTTGGTCATCTCATTTTCTCAAATGTATGATTTGTTGCACTTTAAAAGATCCTTTTTTTTTTTTTAATGGAGATTTTCGCACTCATTAAAGCTAAATATGATGTGGAATGTACTAAAGAAGTGGGCGTAGAGATGAAGAGGCATGAATCTTGGTGACTGGGAAAGGGATTCTGGAAGGTGATGTTGCTAGCTGACCATATGCCAGGCACTGTGCAAAGTATTAACTCATTTAACTGAGTCAGATATTATTAACATCATTCAATTTTATAGGTGAGGAAACAAACTTGCTGAAAGTTGGTGATGGAGCCACACTTTCATTTCAGCCCAGGCAGTTTGAGCTGCTTCTGGGACTCAGATTTTGGGTTTGAGTAGCTGAGCACGTGATAATGTCATTCTCTGGGGACCTTGAAAAAGGATCATATTTGGGCCAAGAATAAATATCATAGATTTGCTTTTCAACAAATTGGTTTCAAGATACCTTTAAAACATCCAGGGCAGGGGTGCCTGGGTGGCTTAGTGGGTTAAAGCCTCTGCCTTCAGTTCGGGTCATGATCTCAGGGTCCTGGGATCGAGCCCCGCATTGGGCTCTCTGCTCAGCAGGGAGCCTGCTTCCTCCTCTCTCTCTCTGCCTACTTGTGATCTCTCTCTCTGTCAAATAAATAAATAAAATCTTAAAAAAAATAAAACATCCAGGGCACCTGGATGGCTCAGTCGGTTAAGCATCTGCCTCCAGCTCAGGTCATGATCCCAGGGTCCTCGAATGGAGCCCCACTTGGGGCACCCAGGGAGCCTGCTTCTCCCTGTCTCTCTGATGTTCCCTCTACTTGTGTGCGTGTGCTTTCTCTGTGTGTCAAATGTAAATAAATCTTAAAGAAAAAAAACGTCCAGGGGAAATACTGCATAAACAGACATGACAGATACATGTGTTCAGAAGAAGGATCTGGATGTTTGAAATCTTGATAATATCTTTTGAGGTGCCCTCAAAAAGCCATTCCAATTTAACTACTTTGGAGAAATAAATGAGACAACTAGAAACTTTTAAAAACCAGTAAACTGCCTCCCTGAGATCATCTTCAGAAACTGATTCAGAAGTGATGGGTGGGCTGGAAATAGGATATCTGGGTTTTTTAAAAAGTTCTCCAGGTGAATCATTCAGCTATGTTTGGGAACCAATGCTTTTACCCAACAGACCCTTAATTGCTATCCCAGATATCCCAGGGTGGTCACTAGGATCTCTGTTCTGGTATGGTCTTAGAGGGTGGGAATCCTCAAGCCAAGCAGCACACCTCATGCTGAACTTTGAGTCAGCCCTATTCCAAACTCCCAGGGTGCTGTGGAGTAAGCCCAACTTGGGTTTTTCCCTGAGGATTATAAGGGAGGACCCAGCTCCCAAGGGTAAGGAGGAACCTGATTTCCAGTTCTTTGCAAAAAGTTTTCAACAGAGAGGCAAAAAGAAATCCCCGGGAAAGAATTGCTTTCTCCTCAACAACATGGGGTTATATAACTTTTCTAGTAAAGGGGGAAGGGGATCTCAACATCTCATTCTGATAGCAGATCAAATATATTTTATGGAAAAACTGGAAGATAGGCAGAATGGAAGCCCACCATCCATAAAGGACCTCTGTCATTTCTTTCTTTTTTAAGATTTTATTTATTTATTAGAGAAAGAGAGAACGAGCAGGGGGGAAGAGCAGAGGGAGAGGCAGGCTCCCCATCAAGCAGGGATCCCAATTCAAGACTCCATCCCAGGACCCCTGGGATCATGACCTGAGCTGAAGGCAGATGCTTAACAGACTGAACCACCCAGGTGCCCCTCTCTGTCGTTTCAAATGAACATTTTCACTAGATCTTTCCGGGCCATTTCCCTAACCAAGTGTTCGTTGACTGATCTGAGGGAGAGGGCCGGAGTTCACTGCTTCAGGGCTCCCCCTCCAGTCCTGCTCTCCTAACAGTCCAGCTTCATGGGCTCTGTGCTAAGGGCCCCCTGAAGCCTCGCGGGCTCCCTCTGCTGGAAGCTCCAGGTCCAGGGGGAACGGTGCTCTGAGCGGGGCCATGCGGCAGGTAGAGCGACACTCGGCTGCAGTCACGCTGTGTGAAGCCACTGCTGCTCCGCCAAGCCTTCGGCTCCAGCACCGTGCTTGACTCCTCGGCGTGCCCGGAAAAAAGGTGATCTGGTGGTGATGAGTCATCACAAACACCTCCATGGCAGTGAGTCCGCTAGCTCTGCTCTCAGCTTTGGGAGAACAAGAGTCTGGGTCCTCTGACAGCAGCCGTGCAGGGGCCTCAAGAGCCTTATCTCCCAGCAAGGCACTAACTGCCTTCTGGGTCAGTGAACCCCTTGGCTTCCCAGCCTGCCGCGTGGACTCCCTGTGCCCTACCCCTCCCCTCCCCTAGCGCCAGCATCCTTCGCGCCCACTCCCTCTTCCCGTGGAGCGCCTTAGTCTAGGTCTTGTTCACTGTCCATCATCTTGGGTATCTTCTCCCTCTGGGATCCTTGGTTCTAGGGACAGCTAGGCCACCTTCCTGGTGCCAGGGCTCAACCCCATTCTCTGTCTTTGTCTTTTCAACCCCCTTCCCCCTGTTCTCCTTTATAAGTTTAAAAATATTAATATTTTATGTTTTGTCTGTAAATGACTGTTTTGCGGGCTGCCTGGCTCAGGCAGAAGAGCATGCAACTCTTGATTCTGGGGTTGTGCGTTCATTCCCCTGTTGGGTGTAGAGATTGCTAAAAATAAACTTTTATAAATAAGTAAATGGCTGTTTTGTGACCTGGCTTTTTTTTTTTTTTTTTTTTCTCCCTCAGCAGAGCAGAGTTTTTCCTTGATAGATTTTCTTTTTCTTTTTCAAGTATTTATTCTTCCAAGTAATCTCTACACACAACATTGAGCTCAGACTCAGGACCCTGAGATCAAGAGTTGCATGCTCTTTGGACTGAGCTAGCCAGGTGCGCCTATAGGTTTTCTTTTTTGATATTTGTTTGTTTGTTTATTTAAAAGATTTTAGTTATTATTTGACAGAGAGAGATCACAAGCAGGTAGAGAAGCAGGCAGGTGGGGGGGGAGGGGCAGGCTCCCTGCTGTGCAGAGAGCCTGATGTGGGGCTTGACCCCAGGACTCTGAGATCATGAGCTGAGCCAAAGGCAGAGGCTTAACCCACTGAGCCACCTAGGCACCCCTCTTTTATGATATTCAATGCTGTATATGAGATGTTTGAGTGACAGTAGCACACGTAATTATTTTTTTGAAAGTTAAGTTGTTGTGACTGACTTATTTTTTTATACAGTTTCAACAGTAGTTTCGGATATCCTTCCCGTTACGGTTTTGTCCTCTCTGGAATGACTTTCTGGCACAATTCCTAGGTCACATGGCTTGTTTAAGGCTTCTTGATTGTCTGAAAGGTGCCAATTCACACTCCCCCACCCCCTGACAGTATATAGCAGCACCTGTTTCCAAAGTATTCCACAACACTCATTCTTTTAATTTGTATTTTAGTGAACTATTTTTCTATATGTAGCTTTACTTGGGAAAATGCCAGAATCTTCTTTTAAGGCAGTTTTGTATACTTACCCAAGCAACTTGTTATCCCAGCCCATTAACAGAAAGTGGTAGTAGTTATAAGCATGTGTTTGTTTGCTTTATGAGCTAGATGTATCCCTAAGCCAAGCCAGAATGAGACTTGTCTCTTTTGCATCCCCCACAAGCTACCTTTTGGCCACAATACTTTTAAAACTGATAATATTCTTCCCTTCTAGTTTTTTTTTTTTTTTTAAGATTTTATTTATTTATTTTATAGAGAGAGACAGCAAGAGAGGTAACACAAGCAGGGGGAGTGGGAGAGGAAGAAGCAGGCTCCCTGCTGAGCAGGGAGCCCCATGCAGTACTCGATCCCAGGACCCTGGGATCATGACTTGAGCCAAAGGTAGACGCTTAATGACTGAGCCACCCAGGCGCCCCCCCTTCCCTTCTAGTTTAAATGCCCAAAGATCAACAGAGGAACTGGCCAAGACTGATCACTTGAAGGACATTTTATTCCCAGAGAGATGGCGGCTTTATTTTGTCAGAACATCCAGTAAAGTTGGACATTGAGACTGTGTAGTACTTCCATGTTGTGGCTGAGAAGACAATCTCCTGCCCTTCAAGGGTGTTCCCTTGGCAGTTTGGAGGTGTCTAGGCAATTCCAACCTTAAGAGCAGGACTGGAATGAGTTCTCAGTGCAGTATCCATCAGTTCTTATGCATCTGCTTAAGAAGTTTTTCTTTTTTCCAACAGCTGGGGACTTGACTCTTCTCACCCAACTTTTATCATGGTGCCAGTTCTGGATCTGAGGCCAGGCTTGGCAGGATGGTCTTTAGAGAGAGGAGCTTTGAGCACAGGCCAGGGACTCCCACTTCCACTGGATGTCTTTTTTTATGTAGTACAGATACACAGAGCTCTGATTATTATTTCTCTAGAAGCAGTCTCAATTTACTAACTCCCTTCCCCCCAAATATCCTAGGAATTGTGTACTAAGGCTCAGTGCCGAAAGCTGTCAATTTATATTATAGCAATACCTACCTCTCCATCAGGTTCATCGGCTTTGTGATTCAGGATCTCTGGAGTCTAAGGCAGTTAAATGACTTTAAGGTCCCAGGTGGGTGTGGAAGAACTATGTGTAGGTGTCCTTTCCAGTCTTAAGATCTGAACTGTTGGGGCGCCTGGGTGGCTCAGCGGGTTAAAGCCTCTGCCTTTGGCTCGGGTCGTGGTCCCAGGGTCCTGGGATCGAGCCCTGCGTCGGGCTCTCTGCTCAGCAGGGAGCCTGCTTCCCTTCCTCTCTCTGCCTGCCTCTCTGCCTGCCTGTGATCTCTGTCAAATAAATAAATAAAATCTTTAAAAAAAAAAATCTGAACTGTTGCCCCATGTGCTCATCAGTGCTCACCAACTTGCCCCAGAAAAAGTTTGACACAAGCCCATTCATGCCTGCATGACTTGGCCAAGATGTGTGGCCTTGGGGAGCTAGGCTACAGTCAGGAATGGAAATCAGCTTACTTCACTAGCTGTTGGAAGGTGGGGTAGGAGGGGATGAGTGATGATGAGACCTGGTTTCAGATCAATTTCACTTTGGAAACCAGTAGTACAACCCAGGGGTGCCAGGAAACATCTAGGAGGAAGTTTTCATGATCTGCCCCAGGGCTTACCATTTTATAGCCTCTCTGTGACTCATGGCTTGCAGAAGAAACTGCTCGTGTTCCTACAGGTGCCTCAGCAAGTTTTCCTGGGCAGTTTAGCTTGTCTGTGAGGGGGCCATCCTCTGCCTCCCCCGTAAACCGTGGAGCATCCCCTGTAAAACAGTGCTCTCCTCCCTTTTAGTCTCATCCCCTGTAAAACAGTGCTCTCCTCCCTTTTAGGCTCTGTGGTCCTGTGTATCTCCTTCTGGCTTTGGTGCTTCATCCCTCAGGTAAAGCATTTGGCTGTAGCTAACCCCTTGCCCACTTGGAGAGATGGTTTCTCTTTGCTGTAGGGAGAGGACCAGGGTTAGAATCAGAAACCTCAATTAGCTGTGAGTAGGCTAGAGGTGCCTTTCATTGAGGGCTTGCTGTGGGCTGGACCTCGTGCTCAGTGTGCTCAAGCTTTATCTTCTTTAATCCTCCAAATAATCTTAGGACTTAAGTCGTAGTAATTCCATTTTCAGATGAGGAAATGGTTTCCATATGCTCACACAGTATAGATTTGAGCCCAGGTCTTTTAGACTTTAAATCCCATGCTCTTCATCATTTACTTGCCTTTAGGGTTTGAAATCTGGTCCTACTGCTTCCTACTTAATGGGGCCTCATGTACTTGCCTTCCCTCTCCGAAGCTGCCTTGTGAGGCACTTCAATTCCAGGCAGCCTCTTGTTCTCTGGGTTTTCAGAATGGAGGCAGTAATACTCACCTTGCAGGTTATTTTCTAAGGAATTAGATAGGAAAGCCCTTAGCTGGTGTCTCAGGCAGAGTGGGTTAAAGCCTGTTCCTGCCTGCCTGACTCATGCCCCAGGTCGGTTCCTGTATCCAGCTGAATGCAGGTTAGAGCGGCGCGGGCAGGGCCCTCTGCTGCAGCTGGAATACGCAGCCAGAGCGCAGGCACGCACGCTTGGAGGGCAGGACGACTGACTTCTCCTTGATGGTCGGCACTGTCGTCTCTAATAATAGACGGATAGGCGGCCAACTACAAGTATGTGGAACCGTATGATAATGGAAATGTGCCAGCAACAGGACACTGAAATGTCCTGTGCATTTGACAGGGTGGGGCAGCTTTTGTAGAAAACAGGGAGAGGTTTCCTGGGTTCCTGGCAGCTTTCGGAGTTTGGGGGATTAATGCTTCTGATGGGGGGGGAGGGGGGTCAGTCCATCGGCCTCTAGCTCCGTAACCTGACAGGAAAGGATTGGAGAACTCATAGTCTTCTTGTTAAAGGAAACAACTAACAGACTTACCTGCCCACCCCCTGCCACCCCCGCTAGCTGAAGACCTTCCCTTAGGAAGAAGGCTGTTTTGAGAACGGGAAGCAGGACTGTTCATTTTTTTTTAAGATTTATTTATTTATTTTAGAGAGCACGAGTGGCAGGGCAGAGGGAGAGGGAAAGAGACCCTAAAGCCGACATCGTGCTGAGTGCAGACCTCCACGTGGGGCTCATTCTCACAACCCTGAGATCACGACCTGAGCTGAAACCAAGAGCCAGACATTTAACTGACCACGCCGCCCAGGTGCCCTGGGACTTGTTAATTTTTTTAACAGTATTTGAATAGCTAATGCATTCAAGCAGGTCAGAATTTAGAAGAATATTAAGTAAAAAAAAAAAAAAAAAAAAATTCATCCTTTTTCCCTACCTGCTGGTTTTTCTACCTGTAAGCCTAGTTTTTTGGGGCACTTCCCAGAGGTATTTTTCAAATAACAATTAAAAAAACAAAGTTAGCATGTTAACATAGACTATATTGATCTTTGTTGTCTCTTGTTTAAATTAATTGTATATCTTAGAAATCTTTCCTTATCAATACGTAGGAGCTTCCTCATCATCTACAGCTTGTGTGTGTGTGTGTGTGTGTGTGTATGTGTGTGTCTGTGGCTGCATAGTGTTCTCTTGTATAAACAGTGTTGTAATACAGGGTTCATCTCTTACTGGTGGACATTGGCATTGTCTGGGATTTTGCTATTACAATCAGTGCATTGTTAAATAGTTCAGTAGAAAGGTGATTTTGGAGAGGAGGCAGTACCCTGTACAAAATTTTTTTTTAAAGATTTTATTTATTTATTTGACAGAGAGAGAGATTACAAGTAGGCAGAGAGGCAGGCAGAGAGAGAGGGGGAAGCAGGCTCCCCGCTGAGCAGAGAGCCCAATGCGGGGCTCGATCCCAGGACCCTGGGATCATGACCTGAGCCAAAGACAGAGGCGTAACCCACTGAGCCACCCAGGCGCCCCCCTGCCCCATACAAATTTAAAGGTACATGAGGATAGACACTTGTTCCCTGATGCCTCCCTAGTTTCTAGAAGAATGTTTGGGGACTTAGGAAGTATTCAAGTAGCTCTTGAATATTGAGGAACCTGGCTTTAGACTCTGAACACCCTGGGTTCTATCTCCACTTCCGCTCACTAGCGACCTTGGGCTATCTTCACCTCTGAACCTCAGTTTCCTGGTGTGTTGTAAGAGTCTGTGTAAGCTTCTGGGGTTCACAAATTTGTGGTTTGGGATTTATCTTATTTGATATTCAAGATGGCTCTTTAAAATCTTAAAAAAAAAGATGGCTCTGTGAAGTCTAATTTCCATTTTCCAAATGAGAGAACCTAAATTCCAAGTTGGTTCAGTTTCCACGTCAGCATATTGATGTTTCCAACTAAGGGCTTTGGGAACATTTATTTATTTGACAGAGAGATCACAAGTAGGCAGAGAGGCTGGCAGAGAAAGAAGGGGAAGCAGGCTCCCTGCTGAGCAGAGAGCCCAATGCTGGGCTCGATCCCAGGACCCTGGGACCATGACCTGAGCTGAAGGCAGAGGCTTAACCCACTGAGCCACCCAGGCGCACCTTTGGGGAACTTTTGTATGCATCCTTAACAAACCTTTAAGGTATGCTGAGTCACCTAAGGAGTCTTAGGTATTCCCTTTAAGCTTTTTTTGTTCTTACTACATCAAGGAGCAAATGTGTTTGGTCCTACTAATCTTGAATTACTCTAATAGCATGTATCTCTCCTTTTAAAGCAAGGGAAAGCAGGCCTCAGGCATAAAACTTGAGCAAACAATTGATTCTGAGACCCACAGAATTCAAGTGCCTTACCCAGGATCACCAAGTAAGTTAATGTCAGTGCCTGCAGGGGTCTCTGTGTCCATTAACTGCATCAAAGCAGACCCTGACATGCATTGTTTCATCAGTCCTTTACTTACACTCTCATTTAATCCTCACATCAACCCTGTGACAGTGTTACTGTCACTTTCCCAAAGTCTAGTGCTTTCTTCCAAGTACCGCACTGCCTCACTGGCCATCTAAAAATCAGACTCTCCATTTCCATAGATGGAGAAGGAGAACAGGAAATGGGAGGTGAGGAAGAGATAAGTAAACAAACTCTTGAGTGTATCAGAGAGACAAAATAACCGTAGTGGTTAAGACAATGACTCAGGGGGCACCTGGGTGGCTCAGTGGGTTAAAGCCTCTGCCTTCGGCTCAGGTCATGATCCCAGGATCCTGGGATCGAGCCCCTCATTGGGCTCTCTGCTCAGCGGGGAGCCTGCTTCCTCCTCTCTCTCTGCCTGCCTCTCTGCCTACTTGTAATCTCTGTCTGTCAAATAAATAAATAAAATCTTAAAGAAAAAAAAAAAAGACAATGACTCAGGCCATGGAGGTCTGGGTACTGCTTTCTAGCTCCTCTGTTGCCTAGCTATGTAAGTAACTTCAGTGAATTCACTTAATCTCTGTTTCTCACATTCTAGAAAATGGTCTTAAATCTGCTTCATAGGGTGCTTGGTGAAGATTAAATTTAAAAATTACTTAAATATCAGCTGTTAATAGGAATTCAGGAGGGGAGGGATTCCTGACTCCTGGGAGTGGTACAGGTTGAATTGGTTTGTTAGGTCTTCTGTAACAAAGTAACCCAGACTCAGGGGCTTAAGGAGCGAAAATTAAGGCCTTAGCAGGTTTGGTTTTGTTTGAGGCCTCTCTCCTTAGCTTGTGGATGGCTGTCTTCTCTCCTCCCTCTATAACTGTGTCCAGATTCCCTCCTCTTAGAAGGACACTAGCCATCCTGGCTTGGGCCCCACCCTAATGGCATCATTTTAACTTAGTCACCTCTTTAAAGGCTCTGTCTCCGCATACAGTCACATTTGGAGGTACTGGGGGTTAGGACTACAATATATGTGGGGAGAACAACACAATTCATATTAAGAGAAAAATCTGACAGAAAAATTTGAAAAAGAAGTTGCTGGTAACCCCACTCATTGGAAATTTTCATTTCCTTCTAGTCTTTTGAAATGTGCATTGTTGCATATATTCCTTTCTACAGTCTGCTTACTGTCTTTCACTTCATAGCATAAGAACTTCCCTAGATAACTTAAAAACTCTGCTATAACTATAATTCTGCATACTTGCATGAATAATCTGTGGAGTAAGCGTTCCACAGATTATCTAACTATTGCCCTATATTAAGGTGATCTAACCTTTGCGGTATAGCATTTCTGGTCCTTATAGCCCTCGGGCAAAGCCAGAATCCTCAGAAGATGGGTCTCTACAGCTGTGTGTAGGATGTGAAGGGCAGGGTCACCCTGGGAGTCTTGCTGCCTCCAGGACCCTCTGGAGCTGACTCAGGCCTAGATCCCTCCTTCCCCTCCTGCTGGCCAAGCATGTCACAGGCCACCACTCTTCAGTAGGGACCTGGTGTCTAAAGTATCTTCTCCTTGTCACAGGCATATTCCAGCCTTCCCCCACCAGATTCTGCTTCTCTCTGTGAGCTATTGGCTTCTAGCGAGCTGGCACTGGGTTCTGTGGAGCCGAAGGCGCTCTGTATGCCTTTAAGCTTCCCTTCTTCCTCCTTCTGTTCACTTCCCCCTGTCCGGAAGGATGACCTGTGTCTTAACTTCATTCACTTAGGTTTGTTGTGCCTGTTCTTGAACCTCATGTCAACGCTGTCCTCTCTCATACCGGACCATTCCTTTTCTCTCTCAATCTCTCTCTTTTTTTTTTTTTTAAGATTTTATTTATTTATTTGACAAACAGAGATCACAAGTAGGCAGAAGGCAGTTGGGGGAGGGGCGGAAGCAGGCTCCCTGCTGAGCAGAGAGTCTGATGCAGGACTCGCTCCCAGGACCCTGAGATCATGACCTGAGCTGAAGGCAGAGGCTTAACCCCCTGAGCCACCCAGGCGCCCCGCACTGGGCCTCTCTCATTCAGCTGTAGGTTTGTGAGATTCATCCCGGTCATCATCTCCTTGTGGCTAACTGATTCCATTATGTGGATATACCATGATGTTCCTATCCATTCTGCCTCCGTGGACCTTTGGGCTATTTCCAGTTTTTCCCTGTTAGAAGCAGTGCTGATGTGAACATTGTAACACATGCCTTCGGGTGAATGTGTGTGTTGGCTGGGTCTCTACCACGAAGTGGAATTGCTAGGTCTTGGGGAATGTGCATATTTAGCTGTGGTAAATACTACCCAACAGTTTTCCAAAATGACTGTTCCGTTTTACACGCCCACAGCAGACTTCTGCTGTTTTTTCTTATTGAAGTAAAATACACATAACATAAAGCTGACCGTTTTATCCATCTTAGAGTAAATAATTCAGTGGCGCTCAAGCACATTCACAGTGTTTTGCAACCAGCATCGTAATCCATCTCCAGAACTTTTTAGTCATTCTGAACAGTAACTCTGTCCCCGTTGGACAGTAACTCCGCATCTGCCCGGTCTTCAGCCCCGGGATCCTCTAGTCTCCTCTCTTTCTCCGCTGTTCTTGGTACCTCATATACACGGGATCCTGCAGCGTTTGTCCTTTTCTGACTGGCTTATTTCACGTACCATGACGTTTGCAAGGGTCGTCCGTATTGTAGCCCGTGTCAGAATTGTGTTACTTTTGAAAACTGAATCGTATTCTGCTGCGTGGATATATCACAGTTTATTGATCCGTTCATCTCTCGGTGAACACTTGGGTGGTTCGCTCCTCTCAGCTACTGTGAAAAAAGATACTGTGGAAACTGTCGTACAGGTACCTGCGTGTGTTCCTGCTTTCCGTTCTTTGGGGTGTGCACCTGGGAAGAGAGCTGCAGGGTCCTGTGGCTGGCTGTATTTACGTTTTGAGGAGCACCAGACTGTTTAACGGGGAAGCTGCCCATTTTCCATTGCCAGTGCCACAGGGTTCCAGTTTCTTCTTGTCTTGCCAGCACTTGTTATTCCCCACCCCCGCCCCACTTTTTAAAATAGTTTTGGGGCACCTGGGTGGCTCAGTGGGTTAAAGCCTCTGTCTTTGGCTCAGGTCATGGTCTCAGGGTCCTGGGATCGAACCCCACATCGGGCTCTCTGCTCAGCGGGGAGGCTGCTTCCCCTTTCTCTCTCTGCCTGCCTGTCTGCCTACTTGTGATCAGTCAAATAAATAAAATCTTTTTAAAAAAATACTTTAAAATCGTTTTCCTAGTGGGTGTGAGGTAGTATCACGTTGAGCTTTATGCTTGCATTTTCCTAATAACTAATGATTCTGAGCATCTTTTCATAGACTTATTGGCCATTTGTGTATCTTCTTGTGTATCTTCTTTGGACAAATGTCTTTTCAGTCCTTTGTTTTTTGATGTTGGGTTTTAGGAGCTCTTTTTATATTCTGGATATTTATCGTTTAGAATTCTAGTTTTCTTAGGGGCGCCTGGGTGGCTCAGTTGGTTAAGTTATCCAACTCTTGGTTTTGGCTCAGGTCATGACTCGGGATTATGAGTTTAAGCCTTGCATTGGGCTCCCCTCTGGGCGTGGAGCCTACTTTAAAAAAGTAGAATTTTACTTTTTACTATTATACTCATGTACTGTTTGAATACTTCATCGTGTTCACATTACTTTTGTAGTTTAAAAAAAAAACAAACAACTCATCTCTCGGGACACCTGGCTGCGTCAGTCGGTAGACCGTGTGACTCTTGGTTTTAGGGTTGTGAGTTTGAGACCCACGCTGAATGTAGAGATTTCTTAAAAGTAAAATCTAAAACAAAACAAAACAAAACATCTGTTATCCTTCCTTATTTGCAGACTCATCTCTGCACCCAACATGGGGCTCGAACTCACAACCCCGAGATCAGGAGTTGCAGCCTCTGCCAACTGAGCCAGCCAGGTGCCCCAAGAAAGGATTTTTTTTTAAACAATCATCATCGTAGAGGAGGAAAGGAGTGGCGGCAGCAGGGGGAGAAAATAAAGCAATCATCACCATCTGAGACTAAAGGACAATTTTTCAAAAAAAGGCCGACATTTCTGTGCCTGTCCCTGTGGGCCTTGTCATGCTGCAGCCTAGTGAAAGGACACAGTGGTGTCTGGGCCAGAATCAGGGAACACTCTCTAGCGAATACGTTGGAGTCAGGCCAGTATAGCTTCTGAACCTCAGTTTTCTTATCTTAAAAAAAAAACTAATACCTATCTTGGTGGTTAAGGTAATTGTCCGGATGAAATGGATCCAGACTCTGGCTTGGTGAACGGTAGTTAGCACCTCAGAGTGCTTATTTAAAGGGTGGCCAAGCAGAGGGGATTCACAGGGAGCATGATAAACTAAAACATGATGAATGTGATAAGTTGAAACAGCTAGAGGTTGTCCAGAACCATCTTTGTGGTAGCAGGATGTGTATTGCATGTAGGTAGACTCGTGATCTTCCAAAATGCTAAAAACCTCCTGCCTCCAGCTATGACCTTGGGTTTACCTTGTGTCTCATGAGGCCATCTGGGGCTGATGGGCTGAATGCCAATGATCTTGATTCTTCAGGTGTCATGAGGAAAGAAAGGGCCTGGGTTCACAAACCACAAAGTGATTGTCCCTCTCGAGACCAAAGTTGGAAGCCCCATCTGAAATTCATAATTGATCACAATGGAGACAAAAGCCAGTCTCCTTCTGACTTGGAACAGCCCTTGATCCAGTCAGAGGGCTGTTGTCAGGTGAGGCCCGCTGGGGTAGCTTCCAGAAGCCCCCTCTTTCCTAATATTCTTTCTTTCTTCCCCACAGTGATTTGCATGGACTGCCCTGGGGAAGAGTCAGCCCTGCCTGGCACTGATGGTGATTTCACTGGGCAGAATGATAGAACAGTTCAGGTAAAACACCACGTACACTTGCAACACAGGAGAAAGCTGTTCTCTGTGTATGCCCAGCTTGCTGCTAGCCAGGAGTTTGAGGTTGCTAAGGCCATTATGAACCATGTTGCCCTTTCAGAAAAGGCAGTGCTGGCCCTTGGTTGCCCACAGCTTACAACCTCCCACTAGGGGCGCTAGAGAGTCAAGCCAGTGGGGCAGAGAACTGCCCTGTGAGCGTGGTCCCAGTGCCCTTTGCCCCAGGGATTCCCTTTCCTCCTCCCTTTCCTTCTTTCTCATATCATCTGGCTAAGCCCCCCGGGGAAGGGATGTCGATCCCATGAGCCTCTGGGAAGACAGACCCGAGGCACTCAGCCACATTTCTCTTTTAATTTTTTAAAGACCTAATATATCCACATGGTTCCAAAAATTAAGAAATACTAAAAAGTTGGGGCACCTGGGTGGCTGGCTCAGTGGGTTAAAGCCTCTGCCTTCAGCTCAGGTCATGATCCCAGGGTCCTGGGATTGAGCCCTGCATCTGCTTCCTCCTCTCTCTCTGCCTACTTGTGATCTCTCTCTGTCAAATAAATAAATAAAATCTTTAAAAATAATAATAATAATAAATTCTCAATCTTTTAAAATAATAATAATAAAAAGTTACACAATGAATAACCTCCCTTTGTTTCTGTGCATCTACCTAATGCCCTGTCCAAGATACAAATAACTGCTGTTACCAGTGTTTTCCTTCTAAAGTTTCTTTATATATTCTATATTTATTTATATTAAACATGTTATATATATAGATAGATACGCAGACCTTTTTTCCTCCTCTCTTTTATGCAAAAGCTAGCATGCTGTTCACATGTTTGCACCTTCTTTCTTCACTTAAAAATAGATCAGTATACTGCCTGTCCCCTTCTCACAGATAACCCTGTCATTAGTTTCTTTTGTGTCTGCCCCCATACTTTGTTTATATGTGAGCCACTATGAATACACGGTCTTATTTTCCTACCCTTTCACACAAAAGACGACACGTATTAACTATGTGAAGTTGTTAAATAAAATACTAAGCCAGATTACAGTTTAGTATACCTTGTTCTTTTTCAATTAACAGCATATAACAAAGATCTTTCGTGTCAGCACATAGACTTCCTCGTTCCTCGTTTTTAGAGCTGTAGAGCAGTTCCACTAGATGGAAGTATTATAACGTGTGTTCAGTTGGTTCTCTCCAAATGAACACTTAGGATTATTTTCAATTTGTCTTTCGCAGTAAACCCCTTTAGGTCTCTCTCCTCACCCTTAATAACTCCTCAAAGTGCGAGGATGTTGGGTGTCTTCCAGCTGTGTGCTGTTTGTGTTAAGGAGTCTCTTCTCCTTGCAGGGCAGGAAAGCACTGAAGATCTCCCCGTCCAGCCATGTCTTGCGAAGACACAAGAGAGAATGGGTGGTTCCACCAATATCTGTCGCTGAGAATGGCAAGGGCCCCTTCCCCCAGAGGCTGAATCAGGTATGACTATGCCTTCTCCCCAGAGTCTTGGGTGGCTGCAGGGACCCTCACCCAAAGGCCTGCCAATGGGGTTTCTTGCTCCTGAAAGCCTTGGTAACGCGATTGGTTTCTGATAAGGCAGTGTCTCTCCAGCCCTCCTCACCTTTGTTGCCATCCTGAGATAGTTGAGACTTTGTCAGCTGCCAATTTCTTTTGCTTCCAGCTCAAATCTAATAAGGACAGAGGCACCAAGATTTTCTACAGCATCACAGGGCCTGGAGCAGACAGTCCCCCGGAGGGTGTCTTCGCCATAGAGAAGGAAACAGGCTGGTTGTTGTTGAATAAGCCACTGGACCGGGAGAAGATTGCGAAGTATGAGGCAAGTAACCTGTAGCATCCGACAAGAAGCAGGACCCCGTGGGTTGGTGGGGCCAGGCTGACCCTATACCTGTGCACCCACAGCTCTTTGGCCACGCTGTATCGGAGAATGGTGCCTCAGTGGAAGACCCCATGAACATTTCCATCATTGTCACAGACCAGAACGACCACAAGCCCAAGTTCACTCAGGATGTTTTCAGAGGGAGTGTCTTGGAAGGGGTGTTACCTGGTAAGAGGACTGGGGAGTAGCGGATAGCTGGGGTGGTCTGCTGGGCCCAGACCTAGCCTTGGGTCAATTTCTGGAACCATCTGGAGGTCAGACCAGGCACCTAAAGCCTGTAAGAACCCTCCTTACCTGATTTCCTCAGCTGTGCATCCGATCACCTGGGATCATTTTAAAAATCTCCAGGCGCCTGGGTGCCCCAGTCGTTAAGTGTCTACCTTCACCTCAGGTCGTGATCCCAGGGTCCTGGGATCGAGTCCCACATTGGGCTCCAGGCTCAGGGGGAAGCCTGCTTCTCCCTCTCCCACTCCCCCTGCTTGTGTTCCCTCTCTCACTGTCTCTCACTCTGTCAAATAAGTAAAATTTTTTTTAAAAATTCAGATTTTTCTCATTCTATCCCAAGAACCCTAAATAAGAATGCTCCTAGAATATAGCCTGGAATCTGTATATTTAAAAATTTCCCAGAAGATTCAGATGATTAGTCAGGTTTGGGAACCACTAGCTTTGGAGCTATAAAGATCTTGATTTGAATCTTGATTTGCCTCTTTACCCATGACCCTGGGCAAGTTCTTAATCTCAGAGCCTCATTCTTGGGAAATAGATGGTCTTTGTTCCAGGCAGGCCTGTGCTCAGCTTAACATGATTGAGGTTTTCGTTTCTAAGAAAGGAGCAGAGAATGGAAAACAGACCCCAACTAGCAATCTGCCACAAAGTGGAAGATGGGTCCAAGTCAATGAACAGGATGGAGCCTCTCAGAATTCCAGAAGTGGGCAAGGCTGGGACTAGAGCAGGGAGGGAAGGATGCTCACTCGTGCCTTCTCTCCTCTAGGCACTTCTGTGATGCAGGTGACAGCCACAGATGAGGACGATGCTGTCAACACGTACAATGGGGTGGTTGCTTACTCTATCCATAGCCAAGAGCCAAAGGATCCGCATGACCTCATGTTCACTGTGCACCGGAGCACGGGCACCATCAGTGTCATCTCCAGTGGCCTGGACCGGGAGGTGAGTATCTCCTAAAGAAAGTGCTGTCCTTCCAGCCTTGCTCAGGCTGGGGCCTAACACGAGAGCAGGAAGCCCCTGTCCATGCCCCATAGCCTAAGGCAGAGCGGTGAGAATCAAGTCAGCTGGGGTGGCTGCTGCTGTGTTCCCATGTTGACGTCCCACAGCTCTCTGAAGCCAGCGGCATGGTGCCGGATGATCTCGTTAAGGTCGAGGAGGCAGCAGTAAAATGCAGGCGTTTGATATTTTCTGTAGGTTTTCTCATTTCCTCTCAGAATGGCTCACTTAGCATGCACATTGCCCAGATTTGTCCCTTGTGTGCTACAAAGTAGAATTAGCTCAATGAATGCTAGAGTCGCCTACTGTTTCCTAATTAATACCTTTGCCCAAATCCCTGCTCAAAGCTCCCATTCTGCATCAGCCCAGGGTGGGGGGCAGTCCCCAGACTGCACTGCCAGCTGGCCCAGGAGAACCGTGTGGGTCTGCATTTCTCCTCCCCCTCTACCCTTTACCTCCGTTCTTCCCTATGGTGGGTGAGTGGTGGGGCGGGGATTCAAGAGAACAATGGGAGACGGGGAGAGATTCCCTTTCCCTCCACATGCACGCAGGGCTGTGCCTCTGGGAGCCCAGGCTGAGGGGCCCCTTGGCCTGAACTCTCCTTTCCTCTCCAGAGAGTCCCCGAGTACACACTGACCATCCAGGCGACAGACATGGACGGGGATGGTTCTACCACCACCGCAGTGGCCATAATCGAAATCCTCGATGCAAATGACAACGCTCCCGTGTTTGAGCCTCAGAAGGTGAGTGCCTGGTCAGTCCTTCCCTCTGCAGATGATGAAGGGCTCAGGTTTTTCTTTCTAATGAAACTCTGGAACGAGCTCACTTTGCTTCTAGTCCTGCCCCACCACTTACTAGGCTGTGTGACAAGAGACAAACTGCCTAACGTCTTTGCGCCCTATTTCCTAATCTGTGAAATGAAGATGATGATATTCCTTGCATCATTCTCCGTGTTGAAAGGAATAATCTCTGGATAGTTGATAACGCCATTCCCGGTACAGAAGTGCTCAATACGAAAGCCAGGTTGAGGGGCACCTGGCTGGCTCAGTCATTGGAGCATATGACTGACCCTTGATCTCCATGTCATGAGCTCAGGCCCCTCGTTGGGGGTGGAGTTTACTGAAAGGAAGAAGAATAGGCAGAAAGAAAGAAAAGTGTTCAACAGTATGAGCACTTAGAATTGGCCTCACAGCTGTACGTGCCCACCTTCCCCCCCGAGAATGCTCTGCACACCTCCAGTGACAGAGGACTCTGTGCCAATCAACTTACCCCCTTCTGTCATTAGATAACTCGGGGGTGGGGGGGGATAGATAACTGGCTCCTAAACCTGATTTAGGCTTGAGTAAAAATTTGCTGCAAGCAGTTGAGCTCCCAGTGTTTGCCACCAGTCCCAGAACTTCCAAAAATGTTCCTGATCCAGGCCATAGAGCCATCAGGCCCCTAGTCCTCCTTGCCACCGTCTTCATACCTTTCTGATCTCAGCTAGGTAGACGGCCACACATGGCAGGGTTCAGGGCACCCAGACCCAGCGAGCTGGCGGGAGTATTTTGCCCTCAGATGTAGGAAAAACAGGTCCCTGTGGTCTCTCCCAGCGGCTGTGAGGACATGCTGCATCTGTGTGGGTCCTGAAACCGTGGGGTGTGGGTTGGGTGGTCCCAGAAAGACTGAGTTGCCCGGAGGATCCACAGCTGGCGAAGAGGGAATAGTCTCGGGGTGGGCGGTCAGTCTCTGCTCTGATGGTGCTGTGCTTCCTGCGCCGACAGTACGAGGCCCGTGTACCTGAGAACACGGTGGGCCAGGAGGTGCAGAGGCTGACGGTGACTGACCTGGATGCCCCCAGCTCGCTGGCATGGCGCGCCACCTACCGCATCCTGGAAGGCGACGACGGGGGCCATTTTACCATCACCACCCACCCCGAGAGCAACCAGGGCATCCTGACGACCCGAAAGGTGAGTCCATTCAGGCTTTAGACAAGGGACAGTCAGTGTACCACCTGCCTGGGGACACCTACTTTGGAACGTTCACCAGGGAGTGCAGCAGGCCTGTGCCTTCTGACACTTTCCCATCCCTGTCATGTTGAGGAATGAATTTGTTCAAAGTGTATCTTACCGAGGGACTCCATTCATAATACAGGTGAGAGTCACTGCTCTGATGAAGGCAGATTAGTAGAGCCCCTCCTTCCAGATCCTGGCATCCAGAGGCTGCCCACAGTTAGTCTTCTCACACAGAGGGTCTCTGTTTTATTGGAATTCTTGCTAGTTTTGCATTGAATCCATAATACATATCTAGGTTTTTGCATAGTAAAATGTTTTAAGTTACTTAGTAGTTAGAGATATGCTTGCCTCTCAAAAAGTCTTTGAATAAAATTGATGCTTTAAGAAGATGGGCCTAGGGGCGTCTGGGTGGCTCAGTGGGTTAAAGCCTCTGCCTTCAGCTCAGGTCATGATCCCAGGGTGCTGGGATCGAGCTCTGCATCGGGCTCTCCACTTAGTGGGAAGCCTGCTTCCCTTCCTCTCTCTCTGCCTGCCTCTCTGCCTACTTGTGATCTCTCTCTGTCAAATAAATAAATAAAATCTTTAAAAAAAAAAAAAGAAGATGGGCCTAATCATTTTTTGATTTCTTTAACCTCTTGGTTTTTTATGAAGAATGACCTGGGGCGGCTGGGTGGCTCAGTTGGTTAAGCGACTGCCTTCCGCTCAGGTCATGATCCCAGAGTCCTGGGATCGAGCCCTGTATCAGGCTCCCAGCTCAGTGGGGAGCCTACTGGTCCCCCTGCTTGTGCTGTTGGTCTCTCTCTCAAATAATAAAATCTTAAAAAAAAAAAAAAGTGACTTAGAGAAGCAGGGTTTTATATACTTTAGTGACTATCTTTTTTTTTTTTTTAAGATTTTATTTATTTGACAGACCGATCACAAGTAGGCAGAGAGAGAGAGAGGGGAGGAAGCAGGCTCCCTGCTAAGCAGAGAGCCTGATGCGGGGCTCAATCTCAGGACCCTGAGATCATGACCTGAGCTAAAGGCAGAGGCTTTAACCCACTGAGCCACCCAGGCGCCCCTATCTCCTTTTTTTTTTTTAAGATTTTATTTTTTTTATTTATTTGACAGACAGAGATCACAAGTAGTCAGAGAGGCAGGCAGAGAGAGGGGGGAAGCAGGCTCCCTGCTGAGCAGAGAGCCTGATGCGGGGCTCAATCCCAAGACTCTGAGATCATGACCTGAGCTGAAGGCAGAGGCCCAACCCCGTGAGCCACCCGGGCGCCCCTGACTATCTCCTTCCTGCAACAAAAACTTTGCAATGCCCTCATTATGAATTTCATTTATAATGTAACTTTTATAACTTACACAATTTCTAGAAAAATAGAATACCCTAACTATGAAATAAAGGAGAATCTTACAGGAAAATTACTGATAATAAGATATTTCTGTATGTAAGCTTTGGGGTACATACTAGAAAACATAATGAAGTAGTCAGGTACTTGCATCTCTTTGTGGAATTGTCCAAATGAGGTGGAAACTGCATGTCACTAAGGCGGCTCATGCGTCCCACAGGCGTACCAATGTCTTCACCGAACAGCAAATACACAACTTTTAGGAAAGGCCTGGACAAACCGAACTACAAGCTCCCCTCAGAAGTTGCATTCCTGGAAAAGTCAGTATATATTAAAACAATACCAAAAACTTAGTTTATATGTAAGACAAATAGTAAACCAGTTTTCACACCTATGAATACATGAACGCCCAAGGGGCTACTGGCAAGTCACATGGCCTGTGGGACAGTTCTTTGTGCCCTACCCCAGCCTATCAATGCCAACAGCATCCCCATCATTAGGACAACCAGAAAGGCCTCCACAGGTTTCTACTGCACGCCCTGCGCCACCCTCTTGGGAGCCAGCTCTAGGGCTTAGTCTAGGGGTAGTCTGAAAGGCCCTAGCAGCCACTCAGAAAGGTCGAGAGGATGGGGCACCGGGGTGGCTCAGATGGTTACGTGTCCAACTCTTGATTTCAGCTCAGGTCATGATCTCAGGGTTGTGAGATCAAGTCCCACTCAGGCTCGGCACCGGGGCGTGGAGCCTGCCTAAGATTCTCTCTGTCCCTCTCCCTCTCCCCCCACTCAAAAAAAAAGTGCAAGAAAGGCTTTATGGAAAAGACCGCATTTCTTTTTTAAAGATTTGTTTTAGAGAGAGAGGCAGGGGAGGGGCAGAGGGAGAGAGAGAAACTCAAGCAGACCCAGCACCGAGCATGGAGCTCAATGCCGGCCTCTACATGAGGCTGGATTTCACAACCCTGAGATCACATCTGGAGCTGAAACCAAGAGTCAGATGCTTAACCAACTGCACCACCCAGGTGCCCCGGGAAGGACAGTACTGTGGATGCTGGGAGCTTCCAGCCCCTGGCCACAGGCCCTTTCTTTCTGACATCACAGCACTGCGTGGGTCCTCCTCAGACTTTGGCAGCTCAGGTCCTTCCTCTTCTCCCGCAGGGCTTAGACTTCGAGGCCAAAAACCAGCACGTCCTGTACGTTGAAGTGACCAACGAGGCCCCCTTTGTGGTGAAGCTCCCAGTGTCCACAGCCACCGTAGTGGTCCGCGTGGACGACGTGAATGAAGCACCTGCGTTTGTCCCGCCCTCCAAAGTCATTGAGGTCCAGGAGGGCATCTCTGTCGGGGAGCCCGTGTGCACCTACACAGCACAGGATCCTGACCAGGGGGATCAGAAGATCAGGTAACCAGGAGCCGGGCTTGGAAGCATCCAGAAGCACTAGTAGCATCAGAGGGGCTGTTTGCTGTGGTCAGCACTTGTTCTAATTACCGTCAAGATTGCTACATATTTTGACCATCACCCCTGCACAATGCCTTCCCTTCCTACCCTCCCCAAGGCTGAGGACTCTGAGCAGAGATCCAGGGGGTGGGTGTAGCCACTCTCTATCAGGTGTCCCTGCTGGGCTGTCTGCCTGCTGCTCAGGCTCCTATTTGGCGGGGAGATGCATTTTTCATGTGATCATGCTTGGGAGCCCAAGTCCCATGACACCGTCTGCCAGTTGGAGCGACAACCAGAATTCTAAGTATACTGGGTATGACTCTTCCCACCTTTTCCATTCCAGCTACCACATCCTGAGAGAGCCAGCAGGGTGGCTAGCAATGGACCCAGACAGTGGGCAGGTCACCGCCACAGGGGTCTTAGACCGTGAGGATGAACAGTTTGTGAAGAACAATGTCTATAAAGTTGTGGTCTTGGCCACAGACGACGGTGAGAGCTTCCTCCTAGCCCGTCCGCTTCGGTGCCTTTGGAGCCCACGGCATAGCACATCCCCTCCCCGAACCGAGTAGGGTGTCAGGGAGGGCTATCAGCAAACCAATCTGGAGGGCCACGGGGGACTTGCAGAGGAGACTTTTAAAGACTGGAACTGGCTATGGTTTCCCTAAGACCCACGTATTAGGAGGACGATTTCTTTCATCCCAAGTGTGTGGTTCACTGACACCTGGGTCGGACTGTCAGTTTTCCCTTGTGATTTGATTAGAAGGGTCTGCCTGGGAAGTGGCATGATTGGTGAGTGATGTCACACTGACAGAGCTGGGGGTTGTGGTGTGATTTGATGTCTTTGCTTGACACGATGAAACAAGGCCTGGAAGCAGGCGAGAAGTCACGGCAGGACTGTGAAGGGACCTGGCCCCAGAGCTCAGCAAACATGGCGTCAGCCCTGAGGTGGCCAGTAGGTTTCCCCTTGGGACAGATGAGTAGTGGCTCTAGCTGCTGTGATCAGTTAGGAAAATCTGCTGAGAATGATGCCATGATTGTCCTGGATTTGCCTTCACTGGTTTGATCTATGATGAGACTAGGGCAGGACGTGGAGGGACTTGAAAAGTTACAGCTGGGCTATCAATGGGGACATCCTGAGACTGATTGGGTAGATCAGAGAGCTTAGCATTCATCTGTCACCCCAACCAAGGGCAGATGCTGAAAGGGCTACTGTGTGTAATTATGAACAGGGAACCCTCCCACCACTGGCACCGGAACCCTCCTGCTAACTCTGATGGACATCAACGACCACGGCCCCGTCCCCGAGCCCCGTCACATCACCATCTGCAACCAAAGCCCAGTGGCCCAAGTGCTGAACATCACAGACAAGGACCTGTCCCCCCACACCTCCCCTTTCCAGGCCCAGCTCACACACGACTCAGACATCTACTGGACAGCAGAGGTCAATGAGAAAGGTGAGTGAGTGCTGGCGGTAGGTGGGCATGTGCCCCATACCAGAACCCCACATACATTCCACTGAG
Source organism: Enhydra lutris kenyoni (assembly GCF_002288905.1). Classification (NCBI taxonomy): domain Eukaryota; kingdom Metazoa; phylum Chordata; class Mammalia; order Carnivora; family Mustelidae; genus Enhydra; species Enhydra lutris. The sequence goes on from NW_019154114.1 coordinate 5,556,318, forward strand.
TTAAGAACATCAACCAAATGCTGCTTAATTAACTTAGTGTAAGCCTTTAAGAATATTCTAGTCCAACCACTTTCCAGTACAATTGGAAAAACTGAGGCAGGGGGAGAGAGGGTTTGACTTTTCAGTCGCACATGATGAAAGAGCCAGGACTCCTGCAGTGATGATAGCCCACATGGCCTGAGCATGCCTGCTGTGTGCTAGAGAGCACTGAAGACGCTTCATAGATGAGGTTGCTCAGTTCTCACGGCAACCCACATATATACATCAGTGTGTGCCCATTTTACAGATGAGGAAACCAAGGCTTCTAGAAGGTTAAGTATCTTGCCAGAGGCATTCTGGCTAGAAAATGATGCCACAATTTGAATTCACAATTTGAATCTAGGCACTGTGCGTTACCACTGATGTTCTGTCGCTTATCATTTATTGACCCCTGACAATATGCAAGGTATCTTTTCGTTCCTTACGTAATGTTTCTACCACCCTCTGTGGGCAGTACTTTTATCTGGAGTTACAGATGATAGTGAGGCTCAGAGAGGTTAAGTAGCGTGCCCAAGGCCACAGAGAGTGTGAGTATGGACCAGAAGCTGAAGCCACACCTGCTCCTGTCCATCTCCCCGTCGTTTCTTTTTCTCGTTCCCTCCAGAGCTTCTCAGTCTTTCATAGCTTTTCAGTTGTCACTGGCCTGGGAGGGGTCAAGTGGCATCAAGTAAGTGAGGACTTGGTGTGTGAGAAAGATCCAGCCCCAAAAGCCAGTGAGGCCCCTGGAGAGACACTGTTCACTTTGGTTTAAAATGTCTCCCCTTCCTCTTGGGCCCCTCCCTCCCCCAGGAGGGAAATAGGGAACCCGTACACACAGGCTCTGCCCTGAAGGAACCCAGTGCCCAGTGTCTGTTGTTCTTGCTGAGCCCAGCCCAGAAAGGACTCAGGAGACCTGCCTCCGATACCCACATTGTCTCAATTTTATGATTTCTGTCACCTGGGTATGTATGCCTGGCACCTTTCCTTTGAGGAACCCAAGCTGGTCTCCTGTTACTCCCTTGTGGCCTAGAAGCTATTTTCCCGCCATTTATTAGTTTTGTGATTATGGACAAGTTACTGAACCTCACTGTTCCTCAGTTAACCCTATTTGTAGAATGGTGTCAATAATTGTAACAACTTCCATCCAGTTATCCTGAAGATGAAGTAAGTGATTTCACCAGAGGCCTCTCGTCTGGTACTCCGTGCTCAGTAGGAGTGAGCGAGCACCGTCACCAGCATTCTTCCCAGGCAGCAATCACAGGTCTAGCTCGCTGAGGTGTGAGCATGTGGCCGATGTCCAGTGGTACCATCACCCGGTGATAGTACTGATACCTGGTTCTGGGGGTTTTTTGGGTTTTCTTCTTTCTCTCTCTCTTTCCCCCCTTCTTTCCTTCCTTCCTTCCTTCCTTTCAATATTTTATTTATTTGAGTGAGAAAACAAGGGGAGGGTTGGGGGATAGGATCAAGCAGACTCCCCTCTGAGCAGGGGAGCCCAGTGTGGGGCTCCATCCCAGGATCATGAACGGAGTCGAAGTCAGATGCTTTACTGACTGAGCCATCCACGTGACCCTGGTTCTTGGTTTTAAGTTTAGTTTTTTCTCTCTGACCATGTTCTTGTTGTCAGGGATATTAATCCAAACTTTACCCACGCGTGACCTCAGTTTGGTTACTTAGCCTCCCTAAGCTTCAATTCCTGCGTTGGTAAAATGAGGCTAGATGTACCTCCTCTCAAAGCGGTGGTGGAGATGACAGGAGAGCCTCACTCCCAGTCAGTGTCCGCTTAGTCACCAGCACCGCCCTCATCTCTTGTGAAATCCGCCCTCCGGTGTGGGTACAGGGTGGTGGTAGGGATGTTCTGGTGAAATACCTGACCTTGGCCTCGACATGTGGACTGGACATTCAGCCCGCAGAGCTCCCTGTCCACCTGCCATTGCTGCATGGGAACAGGGCGGAGTCTCCCTTCAGGCTTTTTTTTTTTTTTTTTAAAGATTTATTTATTTATTTATTTGACACACAGAAAGAGATCACACGTAGGCAGAGAGGCAGGCAGGGGTGGGGGTAGCAGGCTCCACACTGAGCAGAGAGCCAGATGTGGGGCTCAATCCCAGGCTTAACCCACTGAGCCACCCAGGCACCCTCCCTTCAGGCTTTCTTACTAAGAGGAGCCAGCAAGTATGCCAAACCTTTGAACAAAACGTGGCCTGAGGTCAGTGTTGAAATAGGCCAGCAAGCCTGAGGGTGGGGGAGCTATCATCATGAGGTCGGTTTTGGTTGCTCCAATGACTGGGGGACACTGCTAGCATGTGAGGATTCTGCATGAGGAGAAGTCATGCTACCCCGGCTAATGGCTCCTTCCATGAGAAACAAGTCCAAACTGAAGGTCCAGGGCGCCTGGGTGGCTCAGTTGTTAAGCATCTGTCTTCAGCTCAGGTCACGATCCCAGGGTCTTGAGATCGAGCCCCGCATTGGGCTCCCTGCTCGGCCTGAAGCCTGCTTCTTTCTCTCCCACTCCCCCGGCTTGTGTTCCCTCTCGCTGTGTCTCTCTCTGTCAAATAAATAAATAAAAGTTAAAAAAAAGTAAATAAACTAAAGCCTTTCTTCAGAGAAGCCACTGACCCTGTATTACCCACAAACGTAGCCCTCTTCCCCATTCTCGGACCGCCACACAGCCTCCCCAGAGTGGAACCCCTCGTGCACCCCCACTGACACTTGGCTTGGCTTCTGCTTTGAGGTTAACCTGCCACCCCCCCTGGGCCTTGGAAGGCAGGTTAGCCCTGTGCCCACTGCAGCCTCACCGCCGGCGCCCCCAAACCTCGTGTGCACCACTGATGCTGTGACGGCACAGCCAGCAGCCTCTCCGACCTGCTCACCAATGTCTGTTACGTCACCAGCCATGTGCATTCGCATTTATTTATTTATCTGTTTATTTATTTATTTTTAAAGATTTTATTTATTTGACAGACAGAGATCACAAATAAGCAGAGAGGCAGGCAGAGAGAGAGAGGAGGAAGCAGGCTCCCTGCTGAGCAGAGAGCCCGATGCGGGGCTCGATCCCAGGACCCTGAGATCATGACCTGAGCCGAAGGCAGAGGCTTTAACCCACTGAGCCACCCAGGCGCCCCTGCATTTATTAATAACTGATGCTCTCGGGGCACCTGGGTGGCTCAGTGGGTTAAGCCTCTGCCTTCGGCTCAGATCATGATCCCAGGGTCCTGGGATCGAGCCCCACATCAGGCTCTCTCCTTGGCGGGAGCCTGCTTCCCCCTCTCTCTCTCTGCCTGCCTCTCTGCCTACTTGTGATCTCTGTCTGTCAAATAAATAAATAAATAAAATTAAAAAAAAAATAACTGATGCTCTCAGGGCACCTGGATGGTGCAGTGGGTTGCGCATCAGACCCTTGATTTTGGCTCAGGTCATGACCTCGGGGTCCTGAGATTGAGCCCCTTGTGAGGCTCTGCGCTCAGTGTGGAGCCTGCTTAAGATGCTCTCTGCCTCTCCCCCTCCCCCTGCACCCTTGGGCTCTATCTCTGAAATAAATAAATCTATGAAAAAAATAATGCTTTTGCAGAAACATCAGTGTTTCGGGTACTGAAATTGTATCTGACAGTTGAGGCATAAACACTTACTATTACAGTGGCAAAATGCTCTAATATTAAAAGGTAGTGAACTTTCAGGTAGGGAAACAGGTGGTCAGTCAGCGTGAATGCTAAAAGATAGAGTTAGTTATGGCGGGAAGAATGTACTTCAGTGGGTTCACGTTGAGGAGAACAGTTGAGCAGCTAATGGTGCTGAGAAATTATCGGCTCTGCATGACATGGCTTTTTAAAAGCTTCATTATTTTAAAGATACTGTGACTATCCATTTGATTTTAAGAAAATAAGACGATGGGAGCACCTGGGTGGCTCAGGTGGGTAAGCAACTGCCTCCAGCTCAGGTCATTTTCCTGGAGTCCCGGGATCGAGCCCCATGCAGGGCTCCCTGCTCAGTGGGGAGTCTGCTTCTCCCTTTGACCCATCCTCCTCTTGTGCTCTTTCATTTTCTCTCTTAAGTAAGTAAATATCCTTAAAAAAAAAAAAAAAAAAAAGAAGGTAATGTGACCTCTGTGTTGTGGCAAATGTTATCTGTCTCCTCCAGGAAACACAGTGGCCTTGTCCTTGAAGAAGTTCCTCAAGCAAGACATCTATGATGTACATCTTTCTCTGACTGACCGTGGCAACAATGAACAGCTGACGGTGATCAAGGCCACCGTGTGTGACTGCCACGGCCACGTGAATACCTGCCCCGACCCTTGGAAGGGTGGCTTCCTCCTCCCAATCCTGGGGGCTGTCCTGGCTCTCTTGCGTAAGTACCCACACTCTCTCTCCTCTGAGGATGGGGTAATTCAAAGACCCAATTCTACCCTGAACTGCTAGGACTAAGGCATCCCCAACATTGCCCATCTGTTCCTGATGCTCTTAATTCTAGGGGTGTCATTCAGTGGGTAGATGTTTATGGCGCTTCTGGAACGTGCCAGGCTTTTGGGGAACAGTGGTGAATAGACAGAATGAGCCCTGCTATGATGTCGTCTAGAGGCTTGAGCAGTTGTTCTGAATGTGCGATCTCCAGACCAATAGTATCAGCAGAGCCAGGAACTTGTTAGAAAGGCCAGTTCTCAGGTCCATCCTGACCTACTGATTCAGAAGCTTAGGGCTAAGACCCAGTAATCTGTGTTTTCACAAGCCCTCCAGGGGTTCCATTGCATGCTAGGGTTTGAGAGGCCCTGGTCTAGGGGGCAGACGTGTTTAGTTACAAACGAAGTTCTTTAAAGGTAGAACCATTCCCATTGGCTTTTTCCACTCTCTGAATTGGTCCTTACACAGAAACACATGCAGTCCAATAGGAAGTTAACAAGGGCAAGCTTTAGTCCACATCCTGCACACCCAGCACTATTTCTGGCACTGGGGTGCAGGACTTTATAAAACAGACCTCTTTCCGCCCTCATGGAACTTACTTTCCAGTGCAGAGAACAGACAAATCAGCTGGCAGAGAAATTGGTGTTGGTATGGGCAAAAAGCAAGCACGGAGAGGAGGTCTGCCGTCTCAAGTAGGATGGGTAAGAAAGGCTTTTCTGAGAAGGGGTATTCAAGTAAAGACCTGAAAGAGATGAAGAAACAAGTCATGAAGATATCTCAGGAATAGCAAGTGCAAAGGCCCTGAGGCAGCACTGTACTTGGTGTGTGGAAACAACAAATGGCTAGAGTGGAAAAAGCAAAAGGGAAAGAAGTAGGAGATGGAGTCAGAGAGGTGATGTCTGTGGTGGAGCATCATGCTGGGTCTGGATGAAGTGTGAAGTCATCGGGGCGCCTGGGTGGCTCAGTCGTTAAGCATCTGCCTTTGGCTCAGGTCATGATACCAGGGTCCTGGAATCAAGCCCCATGTCAGGCTCTCTCCTTGGTGGGGAGCCTGCTTCTCCTTCTGTCTCATGTTTCCCCTGCTTGTGTTCCCTCTGTCAAATAAATAAAATCAGAAAGAAAGGAAGGAAGGAAGAAAGAAGACATCAGAAGGTTTATAGCAAAGCAGTGATGTGATTTGACTTGAGTTTTACAGGATTCCTACTAAACAGACTGTGCAGGGGTAAGGGTAGAGACAGGAAGAGCATTAAGGAGCTATTGCTGTAATCTAGGGATGAGACAATGAGAGATGGTCCTATTTTAAGGCAGAATCCGTTCAGATTCATATGTGGTATGAGGAAAAGAACCATCCATGTCTCTAAGACCCAAACAAGTAGAGACTAGAGTTTCCATTAACCAGTTTGGAAAAGATCATGGGGGGAGAATTGCCAGATAGTGCAAATGGAGATGTCAGTAGGCAGATACATAAGCTTTGGCATGGGTGAAAAGTCTAGTTCACCCCCTGCCTTTCCTCAGATTCAGTGGAGAGAAAAGGAGGAGGGAAAGAACACTGTATAGCCCACATCGGGTGTGCATCCCGAGAACCCATAGACTCCCCAAGAAGACTAGGTTTATTGTGTTGGGCCAGAGATGGACATCAGTTCTGTCAACAGGCCAAAGTGATAAAGGTAAATAGTGGCCGTATCCTGTCAACTTAACAGCTACAGAGAGGTTCCTGGGGACCCTTCCATACATGGGATTAACTGGAGGCAGTCCTGGCATTAGGGAGAACAGCCGGGCATTTGCTGGTCTATACCCCCATGTCCCAGTAGCCTCCTGGCCCTTCCAACCATATGCCTAAAAGCCAGTCTTCCTCTTGAAACACCAACATAGCGTTTGCACCTGTGTTCCAGTTACTGCACCACATCAGCCTTGCCCTGTCTTGCTTTTAACTTAACGTCTGTGCCTAATTTAGGGGTCACCTGGGGACTGGAAGAGAGTCCTATTGGAAAAATAACATCTGGTGGGAGCGTCCCTTGAGGACCAGTATCACCGATAAGGGCAGACTGACAGTAAATGATACAGACTGTTTTGGGGGTGGGGGACGAGGTCCGATGGCTGCCAGGAGGGGGTGGTACTAGGCTGTGGCTGCGCGTGTGCCGAGCGCTCCAGGGGAGGAGCGCCCAGGTGAAGCGCCCGAAGCGGAAGGTGCGGGGTGCATTTGAGGTACTCCAAGGAGGCCAGTGTGTTAGACCCGCTCACGGGTGTATATGTACGGGCACAGGCAGGGGGCGCTCCTGTACACTTGGATAAGGAGTTAGGGGTTTTCCTAGGTGCAGGGGAGCTGTTGAAAGTATTTAAAACACTGGCTACCAAGGAGAGGGATCTAAAATTAGCTGGGCTCTGAGGGTTCGGGGGTATTGGCCAGCTATGTGATTGTGGGGGGAAATATTTACCCTCCCTAACTCTTCCAGTCCTCCTGCTTGTGCTCCTCTTGTTGGTGAGGAGGAGGAGGAAGGTGAAGGAGCCCCTTCTGCTCCCGGAAGATGACACCCGTGACAATGTCTTCTACTATGGCGAAGAGGGAGGTGGTGAGGAGGACCAGGTGAGGCACTGAGGGGTCTAAGGGTGGGGCGTTGGATGCCTCCAGGGCCACTGGCAGGGGTCGTTGTTCCAGCCAACTAAACCACATTAGCTGCATTGACCAGACTCTGGCCGAACGCATCGGTCTTCACGCAGGACTGACCACCAGCTCTCCTCTTCTGAGAGGGTGTCTGGTCCACAGCTGCGCTCGCTTTGATCCTAGTCAGAGCGGCCTCGAGCCTGTGCTTCCTTTGGGAAGAAGAGCTACGGAAACAAGGGCTTTCAGAAATGTCTGGCAAAGATTGTCTTCTAAGCCCTACCCATGAACCAGGACACCACGTGGCAGGGGAGTGGGCTGCAACATAAATGGTGGGGGGCTGTGTTCTCAATCCCACGCTCTCCTTCACTTTCATGAAGGACTATGACATCACCCAACTGCACCGGGGTCTGGAGGCCCGTCCTGAGGTGGTTCTCCGCAACGATGTGGCGCCAACCTTCATTCCCACACCCATGTACCGTCCACGTCCAGCCAACCCAGATGAGATCGGGAACTTCATCATCGAGGTGAGGCCTGGGGGCCAACTGAGGGCGGCCCGTTATTCAACCATCAGCAGCATGGGAGAAAGAGTGTGGGCTTGGGGTCTTGGCTCTGGGTTCAAATCTTACCTCCCTCATCAACCAGCTGTGGGACCTCTGGCATATTTGAGTAACTTCTGGGCTTCAGTTTTCTCCTTCGTGAAATTCTAAGTTGCAGAGTAGTTAACAATAGGATAGGAATGATTTATTCATTTTTTCAACAAATAAAACCGTTGTTAGAAAACTGTGCAGCCAGACTACCTAGGTTTGAATGTTTAAATGTCCCAGGTGATCCCACTGTGGAGCAGAGTTGGGGCCCTCTGTTATAGGTGGCATTTTCTTTTGTTACCTTTTTTTCTTTCCTTTCCGTTTTGTTTCTTTTCATTTCTTTTCTTTCTTTTTCTTAATCTGAGAGAGTGCGCACGAGCAGGGGTAGAGGCAGAGGGAGAAGCAGGCTCCTTGCTGAGCACAGAGCCCTAAGCAGCCTGTTCCCAGGACCTTGAGATCATGACCTGACCCAAAGTCAGGTGCTTGGGGCGCCTGGGTGGCTCAGTGGGTTAAGCTGCTGCCTTTGGCTCAGGTCATGATCTCAGGGTCCTGGAATTGAGCCCTGCATCGGGCTCTCTGCTCAGCGGGAGGCCCGCTTCCTCCTCTCTCTCTGCCTGTCTCTCTGCCTACCTGTGATCTGTCAAATAAATAAATAAAATCTTTAAAAAAAAAAAAAAAAGACAAAACAAAACAAAGTCAGGTGATTAATCAGCTGAGCCACCCAGGCTCCCCTATTATAGATTGCTTTAAAGATTGGATGCACAAGCACCTGGAGCAGTGGTTCCCAAATATTGGATTCTCCTGGGGAACTTCAAAAACTACTGATGTCTCTAACTCCTTGCAGAGCTTGATACAATTGATCTGGATGTGACCTAAGCTTCAGAATTTTTTTTAATTGATTTTATTTATTTATTTGATGAGAGCACAAGCAGGGGGAGCAGCAGAGGTAGAGGGAGAAGCAGGCTTCCTAGAAGCAGGCTCTGCTGGGTAGGAGCCTGATGCAGGGCTTGAACCCAGGACCCTGGGATTGTGACCGGAGCTGAAGGCAGATGGTTAACCAACTGAGCCACTCAGGCGCCCCGAGGCTTCAGAATTTTTTAAAAATTCTCTCTCCCTCTGTTCCCCACCCCATACTCACTTGCTCTTGCTCATTCTCTTTCTCTCAAATAAATAAATAAAATCTTAAAAAAAAAAAAAATCCCAAGTAATTTAAGTCTAGGAACTCCTGACTTGACAAGTAGCATTTACTAGGTAATGATAGTTATTGTTGATAATAGCTGAATGTCTCCAGTGCTTTTAACTCTGGTCACACATTTGATTTATCTGAAGGATTTTGAAAAACAGCGATGCCTGGAATGCAGGGATTCATTTGGTTTTTAGGCTCTGATTTTTTTTTTTTTTTTTTTTTAAAGCTCCCCATGCTGAAAATTGAATATACAGCCAGGGTTGTGAGAACCACTGAACTAGGTACATAGGAGACAGATTATAGGTGCCTTCACAGGCTGGTACCTCATTAGCAGTAAACAGAGGGTTTTCTCTCTTTCTTTTTTTTTTTTTTAAGATTTTATTTATTTATTTGACAGAGATCACAAGTAGGCAGAGAGGCAGGCAGAGAGAGGGGGAAACAGGCTCCCTGCTGAGCAGAGAGCCTGATGTGGGGCTCGATCCCAGGACCCTGGGATCATGACCTGAGCGGAAGGCAGAGGCTTTAACCCACTAAGCCACCCAAGCACCTCTCTCTCTCTCTCTCTCTCTTTTTTTTTTTTTTCTTAAGTAAGCTCTACACCTGATGTGGGCCTTGAACACAGACCTCAAGATCATGAGTTGCATGCTCTGCCACCAAGCCAGCCGGGTGCCCCATAAGTGGAGGTTCTTAACACAAGGAAGGAAGGAAGTCTAGGAGGGAGGGAGGAAAAGATAGGTGGATAGAGGGGGGAAAAGATAATTTTTTTAAAAGATTTTATTTATTGGGACGCCTGGGTGGCTCAGTTGGTTAAGCAGCTGCCTTCGGCTCAGGTCATGATCCCAGCGTCCTGGGATCGAGTCCCGCATCAGGCTCCTTGCTCATCAGGGAGCCTGCTTCTCCCTCTGCCTCTGCCTGCCATTCTGTCTGCCTGTGCTTGCTCTCTCTCCCTCTCTCTCTCTGACAAATAATTAAATAAAATCTTTAAAAAAAAAAAAAAAAGATTTTATTTATTTATTTGAGATAGAGCTAGAGAGCAAGCATGAGCTGGGAGAGAGCAGTGAGGGAGGGAGAGGCAGACTCCCCACTGAGCAGGGAGCCCGATGCTGGATCCCAGGACCTTGGGATCATGACCTGAGCTGAAGGCAGACGCTTAAAGACTGAGCTGCCCATAGATGGATGGATCTTAGGGAGTGTGAGGAAGCAGCAGTGGCAGAGGGCTTGGTGGGCAGTCAAGATACCTCACCCTGCCTTGAACCTTTCTGCTGGCCTCCTGCCTTCTAGAAGTAGCCTGGTGGTTGGACTCCGTTCTTCAGCAGGAGTGTATCCGAGAGTGCTGCAGAAACAAAAGCATCCAGGGAAGGCTGCTCAGAGCAGATGGTTTGAGAAAGTACCACGGAGCTAAATACCTGGAACTTTTCCCTCCAGTCAGATGAAGACCGTTTCTAGAATGTCTCTGGACAGACATTTAGATAGTTTGCAAATATGGTGTCATTCAGTCCCCACACCAGCTGCGGGGAGGGAATCCTCTTGTTTCCTCATTTTACGAATGAGGAGATAATGTTCGACTGTGTGCCAGGTACTATTCTAATAAGCACCTTACGTATATTTAACATATACTTTTTATTCCTCTAAAACCATATGAAGTCTCCCAGTTTAGAGACAAGACAAAAACAGCACCTGGAGGTTAAGGGGTTTTCCCAAGGTCACAAAACTAGGGTGTGAAGCCCAAGTTCTCACCCAAGCTGTCTGATTTCAGAGTTCCTGCCCTTGACCTCTGGCCTGTCCCGCTGTGCACTGGGCATATGCTGGGCTCAGTGCTCAGCATTTATGTGCATTACTTCATTTCACCTCCCAAAACCTTCCTGAAGGGAAGAGATGTCTTCACGGATGAGACGCAGGCTCAGCAGGGTGGGCTCCACTTGCCCGAGCCCTGCAGCTGCTGGCTGGCCGAGCGCCGCTCCTAACCGCCTGCTCTTGTCGCCACAGAACCTGAAGGCGGCCAACACAGACCCCACGGCCCCGCCCTACGACTCCCTGTTGGTGTTTGACTACGAGGGCAGCGGCTCTGACGCCGCCTCCCTGAGCTCCCTCACGTCCTCAGCCTCTGACCAGGACCAAGACTATGACTATCTGAACGAGTGGGGCAGCCGCTTCAAGAAGCTGGCGGACATGTATGGCGGCGGCCAGGACGACTAGGCCGCCTCCCCGCAGGACCAGGGACTCAAGGTTGGGCCGCAGCGGCTTCTCCAAAGGAGCTTCAGTCCTCCTTGGAGCCTGGACTTGGGAGCCTGTCAAGAAGTGGCCTTAGCAGCTTGAAGGAGAGAGGCCCTCACGTCTGACACGAAGGGCTGGTTTCTAAGCCTTTCAGAATGGAGGGATTTGGGCAGTTTGATTTCACCTCTGGAAACCTCTAGACTAGGCCAGGGTTGCCTCCGAGGCCAAATTTCTGGGAGTCTGTCACCTGCCATAAATGTCGGGACTGACTCTGACCATCCCCCATGCCCCCAACCCCCCCAGTGAAGAGGTTCTCTCTGGAATGGACCCTTCTCCTTAGAATGAGTCCTCTTACTGCAACCTGGGTTTTTTTTTTTTTTTTTTAATGCTGTCCTCAAAAAGTTAGAGGCGGGTTCTCAGCAGTCCCTTGGATTGCTCCGGACGCCCCAGCCGGAGCTGCTTGGCTCCTGTGCCCCCGCACACTTCTCTCTCCTCTCCAAGCAACAAGATCTATTGGAATGAATTCCTGCGTTTTTATACTGAGCGTGACTATGTTGTCCTTTGTTTTTTATTTTCCCTATTGAGTGCTGTAGATAAAGGGTGATGACAATCGTGTAAAAGTACTACAACTTTTTTATTAAAGGAATTTTTCCCAGAGGTGCCTGGGGGAGTGAACTTCTTTTTATTAGAATTTTATTGTCCTGTGAGTCACATACCACACCATTCACTTACTTCAGTGCCCAATTCAGTGGTTTTTAGAATTATCAAGGGGTGTGAGCATTTTTTAACCCTGCTGGCCTTATTTATTTATTTACTTGACAGAGAGAGAGAGAGATCACACCTAGGCAGAAAGGCAGGCAGAGGGAGAGAGGGGGGAAGTAGGAAGTAGGCTCCCTGCTGAGCAGAGAGCCGGATGGATACCAGGCTTGATCCCAGGACCCTGAGATCATGACCTGAGCTGAAGGCAGAGACTTAACCCACTGAGCCACCCAGGTGCCCCCTCAGGATTTGTATACATGCCCATGTGGGCCTAATAAGGATAAATCTACCCTCCTCTCTACAATTTTTTTTTTTTAAAGTAATCTCTACACCCAACATGGGGCTTGAACTCACAACCCTGAGATCAAGAATCACAAGCTCTTCTGACTGAGCCAGCCAGACACTCCTCTCTCTACAAATTCTGAGCTGCTCTCGTGTGTGGGAGAACCATTAACCCCCTCACCCCTGGGCTGAGCCCCACCAGAGCTACTGGCGACTCTCCTGGCAGAGTGTGGCTGCTTTCCCGTATTGCAGTTTGGGCGGAGTTCCTCTTCTGTGGGGTGGGGCTCCGCATTGAAAGGCAGGGAAGGGTCCAAGTCTGCTACTTCTAGCAAGTCCCATTTAACCTCAATTTGCCTCATATTTTTCATGTATCCTATGGGGAGTTTTTATGGAGATTAAATGACTTCCTATCTGGCCTGCTGTAAGTGCTATTTGTGTTCACTGGTAACAGCTACCATTTATTTAATACACTTTAGGGCCAAATAACTTCAATTATTTCCTTTAAGCAAATCCTCACAATCCTCCTCAGAGGGGATTTTCCTCCCTTAAAGAATGGCTTCATTGTATTTTTTTAAATGATACCTGATCATCATCAAAATCAAGCCAGACAGAAAATTAGAGAACTCGCCCAGGATGTCCATGAAATTGGAACTTTCCGTAAGAATACAGGGATGTAGGAACGGGGTGGGGGGGTGAAGAGACAGCGGGGAAAGAACAGTTCCACATGAGCCTTTGTTAAAGCGAAGTTTAACTTACGTGCAATGAACTAAGGGAAAAGCATGTGGAAGGAAGCCAAAGGGATGGCTGAACTTGAAATAAAAGTTTTCGTCCCACGACAGTGACTAAAGCAATGGCACTCAAAATGCAGTTCCTGGATGGGCAGCAGCAGCATGAGTGCCCAAAATCAGAGATGCTGCAGGTGAGCCCCGAAATGTGACTTAATAGGCCTTCCAGGAAATTCTGATGCACAGTCAAGTTTGGGACCAAGGCTTTGGAGGAGGAGACAGAGGGTGTCCTGAAACCTAGGCCCTGGATGGGAAATCAAAGGGGAACTCAACTGGGCGAGAAACCTTCCCACCCGTCCCTGGTGGGCAGCACCATAGCCTGCAGGTCCGGGCCACCTCCTGCCTCTCCCTCCAGCTGCGGCCTCCGGCTCTGGGGTTCTCTGGGGGTCGGATCTCCCTCTACCAGGGCCCTGCTGCTCTTGGCAGATAAGGTGAAAGGATTAGGTGTCTCTGCCAGCAAACACCTGCTGCCCCTTATCTTAAACTCCTCTCTGAAAAGCCTGAATGAGGCCTGCAACTCTATCTTCAGCAGAGACTACTAATAAAACCAAACAGCCACTGTGCAGGCTGGCCTTCCTCTCCTGGGAGTTTTGGAAGGTGTTGAGGAGGAAAAGTGGCCTTTTCTAGCCAAACCTGGGCTCTGTTCATGGATCTAGATTCCCCTGGCAATGGAACTCTGAGAGATTTGGGGGAAAAAAAAAAAACAGGCCTGTAATAAGTCAAAATATGTTAAGTCACCCCAGTGCTAACCACTCAGAGTTTAGCACCCATAAATTATCAGTCTCACTGGCCATACCAGTGGCAACTGCCCGGATGTTTGACTTGACATACCTGGAATGTTGATCCTTCCTATTTTGTGGTGCAACAATTTGCTATGCATCCTTCCAACATCTCCCTCCCATGTTTCACATACATTTTGCATTATACCTTTCATAACAGGGCCGAGGAGGCTGCCTTAATGTCTGCAACATAACCCAGTCGGGATGGGTTAGCATTTATTGGAGCTCACCACCACGCATGGACGTTAATGATTCTAGTCTTTTTCCTTAACAATGTTGAAATAACCTCTGGAGCACCCAGCCCTGCAAATGCTTCAGAGCCAGTCCTCCAGTGACTAGGGATGGGTGAGAGGGGTCCCCGTGGCCTTGTTTGGGATCAAGGCTGCCCACTTCCAAGTGGAGGGGTCAGTCCAGGATGACAGCTTGCTGTTGAAAGGATCCCCTCAGGCTCACTCTGTTAAGGGATGTCCACCCCACGCTTAAAATCCAAAGTCACAGGTCCCTAGTCCAATAAAGAAAAATAAAATTGTAAGGGTGCCTGACTTAGTTGGTGGAGCCTGCAACTCTTGATCTTGGGGTCTTGAGTTCAAGCATCACGTTGGGTGTAGAGATTACTAAAAAAATAAAATTTTTAAATGAACTTGTTGGAAGAAGGCGTCAGGTGGCTGAGACTTGCCTCTTTGGCCTCATCTTCCTAGTGTTTCTCCTTAACCCCCAAATGCAGAGCAGTTTGAAAACTGCCCCCAATCCACCCCTTTCATTTTACAGATGGGAGAAGAGAAGAGTTTCCAAAAAGGAGGCACTCCCCAGGATCCTTCCAGCAGGGCTGAGATGGGCAGAGCCCAGGCCTCCCTTCGTGCATTTTTCCTTGCTGCTAACCTGAGCAGATGGGCCGAAGATAGGACCGATCTCCCCAGGTGAGCTTTGTCCAGGCCCTTGAGGCAGCTTGAGGGAAATGACTCATCCTTGGAAGGTAGGCAGGTAGCTGAAGCCTCAAATTCATTGCCTCTTGTGCTCAGCACAGACTTTCCTTGACCCCCGGTCCACACAGGGATGCTGCGAGAAGATCTGAGAAAGGAAATGCTGAGGGATGTCCAGTCAGTAGGGGGCCCTGAGCTTAGCTTGGTGGGTGGGGGCAGTCACTATGGAAAGCCCCTTTTTCAGCCCACACCGTGTATGTCCACTTCCAAAACAGAGAGCCAACTCCTTTTTGGCTAAATGTAGAGCTGTTTCCACTTTCCACTAAAGAAGCATGGTTCAGGGCGCAGGTTCAAATTCCAGCACTGCCAGTGTGTGACGCCTTAGACAAATCTCTTAACATCTCTGTGCCTCGCTCTTCTCATCTTTAAAATGGAGGACTAAATGCAAGGCCGCCTAAGTGTTATCTCTACTGCGGTGATTGCTGACAGACTGACAGGGCCAGTTACTGCTCCTTTATCTCCACTGAGTGGAAACTGCACGTCCCACCCCGAGGGAGACATTTCCTGTCTGCACAAAGCCACTTCAGGGGTGAGAGGTGCAGTGGTTTCCCCTCAAGCCCTTCCCCCAAGCGCCCAGCAGAGGGCACTCTTCACCCGAACCTCAGGTTGGCCTCGCGCCTAGCAGCATGGACGCTGAGGGCAAGGTCTACAGGAAGGGAGTCAGAGGGCAGGGCCGTCCCACTGGCTGACGTGCACCTTGCACAGGAGTCCGCGGTGTGCCAGCAACTGCCTTGGACGTTTTGGTGGTGATAACGGAGGCGGTGTCGGCGGCGGCAGTCAGTATCGGGCCGTGTCTGGCCAGTTACCTACGTTCTCCCACCAGCAGCCCTGGGAGAGCGTTTTCATGCTTCCCTTTATAAAAGGAAATTGAGGGTAAGGAGAGTAAAGGCCATACATAGACCGGAAGTGATAGAGACAGTTTGGGGTCCAGATCTCCTTGATTCCCAAGTATGAACTCTTTTTACTATTAGGAATAAAAATCCCAGGGGCGCCTGGCTGGCTCAGTTGGTGGAGCCTGAGACTTGATCTTGGGCTGTAAGATCCATGCCTACCATGGGTGTAGAGATTTCTTAAAAATAAAATCTTAAAAAAAAAAAAAAAAAAAAAAAAGAATAGGAATGCCTGGGTGGCTCACTCAGTTAAGAGTCTGCCTTTGGCTCAGGTCATGATTCCAGGGTGCTGGGATGGAGCTCTGCATGGGTCTCTCTACTCAGAGACTGCAGCTGTAACAGGGTGTGAGGCAGGCAGGCGGTGGGAGAGAGTCTTCATATATGGCATAGGGGCCCCCACGCAAGGCAGAGTTGACCCCACCTGACCGGTCCTGAGACTCTGAGCCTCTGGCATAGAAAAGCCACAGCATGTCCAACCATTTCTGGGGCCCCCAGAAGTATGTGGGGACATCAGCCCAGGGCTTTTTTTTCATTCACTTAACAGCTATTTGCTGAGCATGTGTCCTGTGCCAGGCAGTGGTCTAGGTGCTGGAGATATAGAAATGCAGAAAATATTCGAAATCCCAGCCCTAATATATTGGGAGCTCTGGGCAAAATTGTGTGTAGAGCCCACATACCATACGAGTTGACTAAACTCTTAAATAAAAGATATTATATCTTCCTACTAGAACAAGGATATTTTCACAGCCATCTGGAAAGCCAGGTTTTAATCTGGATCTTCAGACCTCTGGAGTACTGGTCCAGAATGTGACAGCTCAGGCAGAGTTAGCCCTCAGCCTAGGAGCAGTGGTCAACCCACTTTTCCTTTTTTTTTTTTTAAGATTTTATTTATTTGACAGACAGAGATCACAGTAGGCAGAGAGGCAGGCAGAGAGAGAGAGAGGAAGAAGCAGGCTCCCAGCTGAGCAGAGAGCCTGACTCGGGGCTCGATCCCAGGACCCTGAGATCATGACCTGAGTTGAAGGCAGGGGCTTTAACCCACTGAGCCACCCAGGTACCCCTCAACCCACTTTTCTACCCACACCATGAGGTTCCTGTGTGTACACCCCAGACCATGCATCCAAGCTTTGTCCACTGATCCTCATAGACAGCCTTCTATCCCCTGGGCCTAGGAATATGTACCTGGGCTATGCTGGCTATCCTTTGGACAATCCTGGGGAGGGCCTGGGACCATTTGGGCAAAGAATGGTCTAGAGGACAGGGAGGGGGACCCAGGTTCTAGCAGTTACAACTTGGCTTCCTGGAAGGGCGGGAGGGCCAGAGCAGGGCCTTCTAAAGCACAATGCAGAGGCCCTTCCTGCTCAGTCTACAGGCGATCCTGCTAATAATATTCAATGGGAGGGAGACCATGAGCAAGACAAAATACATGGAACAGTGAAAGGTGAAGCTCTAGAGGAAAACCAAGTTGGGATAGGGTGCAAGAAGGACAGAATAGGGGCGGGGCTCAGTTCTAGTAGTCAGGGAGACTCACTGAGAAGGTGGCATGTGCCAAAAGACTGGAGGATACTAGAGAGCAAATATGCAGGTATGTTTGAATAAAAGGAACAAGTGCAAAGGCCCTGAGGCAGGAGTGTGCTTGGTGGGATTCAGCAGGGAGGTCAGAGCAGAGAAAGAGCAGGAGTGCTGTGGGAGATGAAGTCAGACAGGCAAGGAGGGGGTCCAGGGTGCCCAGGCCTGAGCCGCTGCCCCCACTCCAGGGTTGGAGGCAGAGTCCAAGAAGCCCTGGGAGAAGCCTGACTCAGCAACCTGGGTTCTATCCTGGAGCTGGCAAAACCTGATTCCCCCTCCACTCCATCCTCATCCACTGAGGAGGCACCAGCCCGGACCTGTCCAGGCCTGCGGGCAGCTATAGAATTGGCAGGCAGGATCTGAGGATCCTCTCCCTCAGGAGGGAAGCCTGGATGGAAAGGGTCCCCAGAGTTCACTGGGGCCCAGTCCTTGTGAGAAGTGCAGCCCCTAGAGGTGGCAGAATCGGAGTGACTCACCTGAGGGTGTGACCTCTCCGAGCCTTGGTTTCCTAAGACAGCCTGTCTCTCGGAGACCTGGGAAGAGATGGCCGGGAGGGAATACTTGGAAAGCAGGCGGCGCTGTTGCTGCTGCTGCTGGGCCTGAGGCCGCCTCCAAGTTGGGCCCAACCCGTGGCTGCCTCAGCAGATCCTGTGCCCGCTGCCCCGCCAGCCACAGGGGTGTGGCGGGCATGGGTGAGGCAGGAATGCTGGGGCTGGGCTCCATCCATTCCGTCCCCGCTGCCTTCCAGTAAAGCAGGGCCAGTGGGTAAAGCAGGTGATTGTGTCACCGTGTGTCCCCCTGGAGCGCGATAGCCAAAGCTCTGTGCGGAGACAATGCTAAGTGATGCCAGGAATTGTCATCATTAGAGCTCCTATGACTTAGGAACCTACTGTGCACCAGGCCGTATGCTATATTTCACTCCACATCAGAACCAGAGATATCCAACCCCCTTGGAACCAGGATCCAACCCCCTTGCCCCTGGGACCTCACCTCCTGCTGCCCTTCGTCTTCCCTCAGGCTCTTGTTGTGACTCCATCAGCTGCCTGCTCCTTGGGAAATCGCCTAGGCTGGCTCCCACCTCAGGGCCTTTGCATGTGCTGTGCCCTCTGCCTGATGTGCCGTTTCCCCCAAGATATCTGAGGGCTCCCTCACCTCCTTCACACGCTATCCAACTGTCAGCCTGTCAGAGATTCTGTCCCTGGATCACCCTCTTTGGAAGTGGCAACCCTGCCCTCCACCCATCCTGCCTTATTTTTCTATAGCATTTATTATTCCCCCCGCCCCGTTCTGTACTATGTAATTTATCTATTGACCTATCTCATTTTCCTCCTCCCCCCACCCTTTGAAGCTTAGCTCCACAATAGCAGGATTTTTGTCCCTCTTCTTCACTGCTCCGTCCTCAACCCCCAGAACAGTCGCTGGGACATAGTTGGTACTCAGCAAATATTAGCTAAAGTAGCTTCACAACTCTCCAAGGCAGGTTTTATGCATTCCTTTTTGGAAATGAGGAAACTGAGGTCCAGGGAGGCGGGGCAAGTCACCCATGCTCATGGGCAGATGGTAAGCAGCAGAGCTGAGAGAATTCAGGAATAACATCTCATTTAATCCCGACAGGTCCCAGTGAACAGCCCATTTTACAGAGGAGCAAACTGAGGCGAGAAAGGGGCACAGATGGGTGAGGAAGATGGCTCTGTCTGTTCTGACCAAGCCATTGTTTCCTGCAAGGTGGGCTGATATTAGGTGATACATGAGGCAGGGACTGAAGTATTAAATGATCCTAAATCACTCAGAAAGAGGTATAGTGTTTTCAATTTTCTTTCAGTCCTTTTGCTTGCATCAAGGAGAGTCCTCTTTGTGCTTAGCAAGTCTGATGACTTAAGACTTACAGTTTTCTCTCTTAACCAGAGAAAGCCTAGAATATAAACAACATTGTTCTATCATTTTATTGATATTTACTTTCTAGTTGTAGCAAATGATACTGGTTTTTCATTTACACTATTGTTAATGTTTTTCTTTTTTTTTAATTTAAAATACATTTCCTGAAAAAAAATTTTTTTAAATTTTCTTTATTTATTTGACAGAGAGAGGTTATAAGTAGGCAGAAAGGCAGGCAGAGAGAGAGGGGGAAGCAGGCTCCCCGCGTGTAGGACTCATGTTCAAACCAACGCATAGGCTAGAGAGAAGATGTCCACACACAAAAAAAGAAGAGCCACTACAGGTGGCTCTTCCCTTCAATTTTAGATACTTCCAGAAATCAGGCGTCATCTACATCGTGTGACTGCTCCAGACAGCTGCCAGAAGGTTTTAGTAGCAAGATTACACAGATCATATACAACAACTTGAGAGAGACAGTGAAAGAGAGCATGATTGAGGAGAAGGTCAGAGAGAGAAGCAGACTCCCTGCGGAGCCGGGATCCCGATGTGGGACTCGATTCCGGAACTCCAGGATCATGACCTGAGCTGAAGGCAGTCGTCCAACCAACTGAGCCACCCAGGCGTCCCTCTCTTCATTATTTTTATCTTCTGCTTTTGGGGGTTTAATTTTCTGTTCTTTTCCCAATTTCTTGATATGGATGCTTAGATAGTGGTTTATAATTTATAATATGCACATGTACATCTATAGATCTATGAGCATGGATTTAGGTATATATCATTTGTTTTCAGATGTGTTTTCATTATGATTCAGTTCAAAATTTTTTTAATCCTCATTGTGATTTCTTCATTGAATCATGAGTTATTTAAAAGTACATTTTAGAATTTCCAAATATGATAGAATTTACTAGTTTGATTTTTAATATCATTCCATTCTACAGTAGTCCGAGAACATACATGGTGTGATTTGAATCTCCCCAAATCTGTTCATGTACACTTAAAAAGAGTGAGTATTCTAGATCTTGATATACAGCATTGTACATAGTGCCTTGGGTCAGTTTTGTGAATATGGTGTTCCGTATTTAGTCTTGGTGACTTTTTGTTGTCTTCTTGGTCTATAAGTTACTGATAAAAATGTACTGAAATATTCCAAAAAAAAAAAAAAAGGGGGGGGCGCCTGGGTGGCTCAGTGGTTTAAAGCCTCTGCCTTCGGCTCGGGTCATGATCCCAGGGTCCTGGGATCGAGCCCCGCATCAGGCTCTCTGCTCAGTGGGGAGCCTGCTTCCTCCTCTCTCTCTGCCTGCCTCTCTGCCTCCTTGTGATTCCTGTCTGTCAAATAAATAAATAAATCTTTAAAAACAAACAAACAACAACAACAAAAAAAACAGAGAGCCTTATGTGGGGCTTGATCCCAGGACCCTGAGATCATGACCTGAGCTGAAGGCAGAGGCTCAACCCACTGAGTCACCCTAAAATTTTTTAAATTAAAACAATTTAAAAAATCAATAATACATTTCCTTAAGCTTTAAATACTAAACCCATTTAAAGAAACAATATTAAGTAAAGATTAGTAAAGTTAGATCTCAGGCATGCCATAAACAGTGAAGATGGTATTTCAAAAAATAAAGCTGTATAATTGAAATCCACGCTCTACATTTTCTATGTTCTTTCAAAGAGTATTCATTTTGCGTGAGGGTAACAATTTACACCCAGAAAGTAAGACAAAAATTATGCTCTAATCTGGGTGTTAAAAGTTGCCTAGAGTTCAGGGGAGAGTAGGAGGGAACTTTAGGGGTTGGAGAAATCCAGAAAGTCTTCCTAAAGGAGGAAGTCCTTTGAGTTGGCCTCAAAGGATGTAACGGAGTTAGATAAGGGCTGAAAGAAAGAAGAGTCCCATGCTTTCACATGCCACCAACCTTTGTAGAGATAAGAAAACTGGTACCCAGACAGTACTATAATAGCAAGGGATAGGAAGCCCAGTCTGACTTCAGTCTTGAGGGAACCCAGTGAAGTAGAAAATAAAGTAAGCCAAGAAGGGCGGGACCAGGGTGGCAGGGTAAGGGGGGGAACAACAAGAACCAGGGTGGCAATGGGAGTGGGGAAGAGATGACAAGAGAAGTTTTGGGTTTGAGACAGTAAGGAGCCACAGTGGGCTTTGGGAAAGGGGAGAAGCCTACAAGAAGAGCGGACAGCTAGGCAGAGTGCGCGTGAGCATGAGCTGTGAAGCCCCACTGCCAGTTACTCTCTGCCGTTCCTGACAAGTTATCAATTTCTCTATTCATTAAGAAGGGAGTAATGAGAGTACAATCCTCACACAGTTGCTACAACAATCAGATTAGTTAATGGATGTAACACACTTAGAACAGCACTTACCACATAGCAGATACTCAATAAATATTAATCCGTATAGTTTTTGTTATTATTATTAACTATAAAGTGGGCTGGAAAAAAAAAAGAGGTTGGAGTCAAGGATGCTGATCAAAAGGCTGCCACCTCTGTGCCTCAGTTTCCCTTTTGAATTACCTGCTCTCCAGGGGTTCTCCTTTCCAACTCCATGAGGTGTGGGAGCCCACGGAGTACTGGAATGAACAACTACTAAAACTTGATGTCTGCCTCATTATTCAGCAAATAGGCATAGAGCCTCTGCTGAGTGCCAGGCCCCCGGGATATATGGAAAAACAAGACAACCCCCCCCCAGGCCTCCTTCATAAAGCGCTAAACTGAGGGAAAAGACCAGAAGGATCCTGGCAATTACAGTGCAGGCTGATCTTAGCCTGACCTGGTGTGGAGTCAGGGAGGGCTTCCCAGAAGAGGCAATACCCATGGGCCGCCTGGTCAGTTAAATGACTGTTTTTGGCTCAGTGTGTGATCCCAGGATCCTGGGATCAAGTCCCACACTGGGCTCTCTGCTCAGCAGGGAGTCTGCTTCTCTCTCTGCCTGCTGCTCCCCCTTCTTGTGCGCTCTTTCTCTCTCTTCCTGACAAATAAATAAATAAAATCTTAAAAAAAAAAAAAAAAAGGCAACACCCAAGCTGATACTTGAGGGCTGGAGAAGTTTGTCAGGGGCTGGAGAAGGAGAGCAGGAGGAACAGCATGTGTTCAGCAGGGTCAGGGCCATGAAGGACTTGTTGCTCTAGAGCCATCCTCCAGCATGTGTTGTCCATACACTTGCGTGTGTGCAAAATTCCAGATGGACAAGGCCACTTACCCTTGTTGTTGTTCCACTGTCTGTAAGAGCAAGAGGTTGGTAACAACCCCTCGCAAACTTTCGTCTGGCGGGGGCGGGGGGTGTTGGTTAAATAAACTCTGCCACACTCACAGCATGGTGGGATGGCTATGCTGCTATCGAAATCAAAGGAGGAAGCCCTTCAGGCACTGCTTGCCGAGAGAAAAAGCAAGTTGGAGAACAGTGTGTAAAATGTGCTACTTTTTGTGTAAAAAAAGAGGAGGAAAATGAGTCTGTATGATTTTTTTTTTAAACATGCAGAGAGAAACTCAAGGATAGAATAGAATAGCCATCCAATAGAATTTTCTGTGATGATAGAAATGTTCTATATTTGTGCTGACCAAGACTGTAGCCACTAGCGTGGCATTTAAAATGTGGCTAATGTGACTGAGGAACTGAGTTTTCTTCCGTTTGACTTACTTAATGAATTTATTTATTTATTTAAAAAAATTTTTTTTAATTTTTTAAATTTATTTGACACACAGAGAGAGAGAGGGGTCACAAGTAGGCAGAGAGGCAGGCAGAGAGAGAGGGGGAAGCTGGCTTCCTGCTGAGCAGGGAGCCAGAGGTAGGGCTAGATCTCAGGACCCTGAGCCCAAAGCAGAGGATTAACCCACTGAGCCACCCAGGTGCCCCTACTTAATTATTGAATTTAAATCTAAATAGCCACACGTGGAGGGACGCCTGGCAGGAAAAGCATGCAGCTCCCGATCTTGGGGTCATGAGTTCCAGCCTCACACTGCGGGTAGAAATTACCTATAAATGAATGAACGAACGAACCAGTGAACTAACTCCCTAACTTTAAAAAGCCACCTGTGGAAAGGGGAAATTACCAGCTCAGAAGATGATGCTGTCACCCAAGTGGGGGTGATGATGCGTGGGATGAGGGTGTAGACCAAAGTGGGTAGATGCAGGGATATTTGAGGAGGATTGGATGAGTGATCAGAGGTGGGTTGATCAGTGCATGAAAGGATGGAGTTAGAAGGGCACCTGGCTGGCTTAGTCTGGAGAGCATGTGACTCTCAGTCTTTGGGTTGGCAGTTCAAGCCCCACACTGGGGGGAGATTTTACTAAAATAATAATAATAAGTAAATAAATAAAGGAGTTACAGACCAAATGTTCAAGTTTCTGGCCTGAGCAACTGTTGAATAATGGTGCCATTTTCTGAAATGAAGAAAACAAAACGGACGGGTTGGCGAAGAGCGATGATAGGTCTGGTGTTGGACGTACCTGTACTTTGAACGTTTCGAGGGGCCTGTGCGACGTGTGAACGCAGATGGTCAGGTGCAGGGGAGTCCTAGGGAATGAGGCTGTGGGGAGAGGTCTGGGCTGCCCACGGGCCGGGGACGCTGGCAGGGAGGGGCGCCAGCTTCCCACACCATCCTGCTTCCCACTAGAGATGGAAGACGGAAGTTGGCACTGGTTAGAGAGGAAGGAATAAAGGAGAAGTGGTGGCCCCCTTCAAGGGCTTTACTTCGTAGTTCCCATCTCTGTGGAGCGGTTGTCTGGGGAGAGAAGTAAAAGCAGAGGGTTGAGGCCTGAGGACAGGCCGTGGAAGAGAGTGCTTCAGGGACCCAGCTGTGTCATTTCACGAGGTTCCAGACAGTTGGGAGGCAGAGGAAGTAAGAGGAACAAGATATCCTGTTGAGCCCTGGTGCTTCCTCTCAGGCCAGGTGGTGAAAACACGTCGGGACGGGAAAGTAAGATGTCAGTGGCCCAACCCCAGTGAATCAGTGAGTCTATGAAAGTTTTGACAAGAACAGCTGAAAAGCTGAATCACAATTAGCCAACTAGAAATTAAAAAAGAAATGATAAATAAAGCTGTAAGAGTAATAATAATAATCCCCTTGTCTCAAGAGCTTAAGAAAACTCGGAAAAGCCAGGTAATCTGCAGTGTACTTTCTTTTTCCTTTTATCCCACTCTAAGCAGGTGGCCAGAGCAATCTAATCTTTTTAAGATACAAATCTGGGGCGCCTGGGTGACTCAGTGGGTTAATGTCTGCCTTCAGCTCAGGTTACATCCCAGGGTTCTGGGGTCAAGTCCTGCATGGGGCTCCTTGCTCAGTGGGGAGCCTGCTTCTCCCTCTGCCTGCTGCTCCCCCTGCTTGTGCTCTCTCTCTCTCTCTTTCTGTCAAATAAATAAAATCTTTAAAGACACAGATCCAATAACATTCATTGTACCATAGGATAAGGATATTATAACCCGCATTTGACAGGTGAGAATATCGAGAGGGTCACCCAACTGGCTCAGTCAGCGCAGCATGGGACTCTTGGTCTTGGGGTTATGAATTCAAGCCCACACTGGGGACAGAGATTACTTAAAAATAAAATATCTTAAAAAATAAATACGAAATTTTTAAAAATGGGGATAAGAGGGGTGTCTGGGTGGCTCAGTGGGTTAAGCCTCTGCCTTCGGCTCAGGTCATGGTCTCAGGGTCCTGGGATTGAGCCCCGCATCGGGCTCTCTGCTCAGCAGGGAGCCTGCTTCACCCTCTCCCTCTGCCTCCCTCTCTGCCTACTTGTAATCTCTCTCTCTGTCAAATAAGTAAATAAATAAAATCTTTTTTTTTTTAAATGGGGATAAGAAAGGTAGTGAAACAGGAGAGATTTGAACTCAGGACTTCCTAATCCCAAGGTCTTTATACTGCAGTCCATTTCTGGGCCCAGTGCATCATCCTCCCTTCCCTGGCATTTCTCACTCCCTCTGCTGTTGGCGGCCTTTAGCCAGTGTCTGTCTGTCCCCCTACCCCCCACTTCTCCACCCTTCTCCACCCTTCCGTTCTACTCTCCTTCTGTCTCTGTCTCAATGGAAATGAAGTCACAATTGTTTCTGGTGGAATGCACTTTATGCTCCTTGAGAAATATTTTAAATGTGGATCTCATGTGTTGTTTCCATTCAGGAAAAAACGATAAAACCAAGTCACTCCATCCTTAGATATCTGTCATTCTCTTTTTTTTACTTCCCCTGGTAATTCACTTGACCCTCAGTTAAAGAGGAAAAGTTCCCCTAATCCTAATCAACAAGTAGATCAGGTTGCTCATGCTCCTGCCGGCTGGGGTCAGGAGCAAGTTTATTTTTCCAGGGGTTTTAGCCATCTTGACTCATGAGCCACCAGGGAATAACTTCCAGTTTTTAATTTCAAGTGTTTCAGATGACTGCTTACAGACACGCTCCCCGTCCCCTCCGTGCCCACCAGATTTCTTGCTTAGACAATTACAGTGGTTTTTGAGTGTTGCTGCCTCCCAAGAACTATCCCTCCCCCCATGTGTGCCAGAGTGACCTTTCCAGAACATAGATCTCATCATGTCCCTTCTTTGCTTAAGCATTTCTGTTCTGTTCCCATGACCTACTAGATGGAGTCGAACTACGCTGTCATGTGAACCTCTCCAAAAACCCTGACCTAAACTGACCTTCCAGCTGTAATTCCTACCCAACCATAACATCTCCCTGGGTGCAGGCCCCATAGGTCCCAAGGGACATCTCACTCTTCCGGAACATAGTCTCTCCTGTTGCCTCTCCTTTGCCTGTGCTGTTCTCCTACCTTCCTTCTTCACCCTCCCTGAATCTGATAAACTCTTACAAGCATTTCCTCTGCAAAGCTTTCCATACTATCCTGGAAGAGTAAGAATTACCTGCTCCCTTGACTTTTTGTTCTTTATTCCAGCAGAGCTCATGAGGGTCTAACTCTAAAGTGTTTTTTTTTTTTAAAGATTTTATTTATTTATTTGACAGACAGAGTTCACAAGCAGGCAGAGAGGCAGGCAGAGAGAGAGAGAGAGAGGGAAGCAGGCTCCCCGCCGAGCAGAGAGCCCGATGCGGAACTCGATCCCAGGACCCCGAGACCACGACCCGAGCCGAAGGCAGCGGCTTAACCCACTGAGCCACCCAGGCGCCCTCTAAAGTGTTTTATATCCATCTCCCTCTTTAGGTCAAACGCTCACTAAGAGCCTCTGCCTTAACGTCCCCAGCTCACTCTTTTTTTTTTTTTTTTTTAAGTTTTTTATTTTTGGTGGGCGCCTGGGTGGCTCAGTTGGCTAAGTGGCTGCCTTGGGCTCAGGTGTGATCTCAGAGTCCTGGGATTGAGGCTCCTCTTCCCCCTGCTGTAGGCTCCCTGCTCAGTGGGGAGCCTGCTTCTCCCTCCCTCTGTTTGTGCTCTCTCTCTTGCTCTCTCTCTCACCATCTCTGTCAAATAAATAAATACATCTCTTTTAAAAGATTTTACATAATAATAAATAGATAGATAGTTGTGGTTTTTTTTTTTTAAGTAATCTCTACACCTAAATGGGGCTCAAATTTACAACCCCGAGATCAAGAGTCACACGTTCCACTGACAGCCAACCAGGCGCCCCTCCAGCCCACACTTGTGCTACAGCCCCCTGCAGAGGACCTGGGACCCAGGCAGGTGCTGAGAAATGCTCAATTGAAATCCAAGACTGAAAACCTCTGAATCCCATCTTCACATTTCAGTAAAAGGAGTTAATTGCTGGTCTCTCAAGTCTCAATACCACTTATGCTCCTTTAGCCTATAGGGGACTTGGTTCTTGCCATAATGTCACTTCTTCAGGAAATCTTTGGGTTTGAAGTCTTTCTCCTATGAGCGTTTCCTTAGCATCTACATTAATGCACTCATTACCCTGAATTATAAATGCCTCTTTACCTACCTATCTCCTCCAGTAGTCTAAGGACACCCCCCCCCCCAACCAAGGGCAGTAACTGTGGGTCTCGCCCAGGGCAAGTAACTTGTGATAGTTAATAGAGAGCACTTTCAGCATGCCCAATGTGTTTTGAGCACTTTACATATACTCACACATTAAAAAAAAAAAAAAAAAAAATTTTTTTTTTAAGTAAACGCTTCTCCCAACATGGGGCTTGAACTCATGACCCAGAGATCAGGAGTCCCATGCTCTTCCAACGGAGCCAGCCAGGCACCCCCTATACTAACTCATTTAAATGCTAGAACAACCCCATGAGGTGGGTATTATTGGCCCCATTTCCCAGAAGCGCAAACTGAAGCCAGAGAGATTCTAAATTCACCCAAGGTCACACAGCCAGGAGGTGGGGATTTTAGTCCAGGTGGTCTGGCTCCAGGCCAGCTCTTACCCACTGTACGATAGTAACTGCAGAGGCGAGCAATGCAAGGGGAGCCCGGCACACCCTGGACTCCTGCTCATCTTCCCCCAGGAGACATAGTCCAGCGCCAGACTGCAGGGAGTTGCCCCATGCGAGGCCAGGATCTGGGCTAATAAAGCTTCTTGGTGAATAGCATTTTAATAAAGACTTGTTGTTTTCCTCTGCCAGAGAAGCCACCCCGTTTCCTGCTGCCCCCCAGGGACGGCCCAGGCATGGCTAACCTGGCTTTGTTGGAGACTTAACCTCTGGAGTAGCTTCAGGAACAAAAAACCTCGCAGCAGCACCGAGCCTGTTGCCAAAGCTCTTCAAGGCCATCCCCTCCTCCCTGCTGGTGGGCACGATGTATGGTTCAAAATCCCGCAAGAGGCACATTATCTTTTTTTTTTTTTTTTTTTTATTTATTTGTCAGAGATAGAGGGAGAGAGAGCGAGCACAGGCAGACAGAATGGCAGGCAGAGGCCGAGGGAGAAGCAGGCTCCCCGCCAAGCAAGGAGCCCGATGTGGGACTCGATCCCAGGACGCTGGGATCATGACCTGAGCCGAAGGCAGCTGCTTAACCAACTGAGCCACCCAGGCGTCCCAAGGCACATTATCTTTGACTCAGTAACTCCCCTTGGAGAAATTTATCCTCAAGACCTACCATACAAGTCATCAAAGGCATATATATAAAGGGATTCCTCATAACGTTGTTTATAAGAATAAGCGCTGGGAAAAAACCCAGGTTTACCTGAAGGCAATTAGTTTAATAAATTATAGGTATCTAAACAGCGGGAAATAATACAACCATTAAAATGCTATTAGGAATCTATGTTTATTGACATGGTAGGCTGCCCATGAGCAGTTACAGAGTACAAACACAGGTTACTTTACAGAACAGGTAGAATGGGGTGGTTTATCCTGGAGGATACATGGAGGATGGTAATAGCAGTTGCCTTTGGGGAGGGGAGCAAAGTGGCTGGGGGACCAGAGAGGAAGAGTTACTTTTTTTTTTTTTAAGATTTTATTTATTTATTTGATAGAGAGAGACATAGCGAGAGAGGGAGCACAAGCAGGGGGAGTGGGAGAGGGAGAAGCAGGCTTCCCGCAGAGCAGGGAGCCCGACTTGGGGCTCTATCCCAGGATCCTAGGATCAGGACCTGAGCCGAAGACAGACGCTTAATGACTGAGCCACCCAGGTGCCCTTTAAGAATTAATTTTTGAGTAATCTTTACACCCAACGTGGGTCTTAAAGTCACAACCCTTGGATTAAGATTTGTACCCTCCTCTAACTGAGTCAGCCAGGCACCCCAAATATACTGCATTTAAAAAACCCATTCTTGGGGCGCCTGGGTGGCTCAGTTGGTTAAGTGTCTGCCTTCAGCTTGAGTCGTGATCTCGGGGGCTTGAAACTGAGTTCCGCATCAGGTTCCCTGTTCAGCGGGGAGCCTGCTTCTCCCTCTGCCTGCTTTTCCCCCTGCTTGTGCTTGCTTGTTCTCTCTGACAAATAAAATAAAATAGGGGCGCCTGGGTGGCTCAGTGGGTTAAGGCCTCTGCCTTCGGCTCAGGTCATGATCCCGGGATCCTGGGATCGAGCCCCGTATCAGGCTCTCTGCTCAGCGGGGAGCCTGCTTCCTCCTCTCTCTCTGCCTGCTTCTCTGCCTACTTGTGATCTCTGTCTGTCAAATAAATAAATAAAATTAAAAAATAAATAAATAAAAAATAAAATAAAATAAAATAATAAAATAAAATAGGATTTATAAATAAAAAAATAAATACCCATTCTCCTGTCAATGGACATCTAGTTGTTTGGTTTTTTTTTTAATTTTTACTCTTATGGTAATACAACTATGGATATTCTTGTATGATTCTCATGCTGCACATGTTTTTGGTGATTTCTCTGGTTAAATGCTGAGCAAGGGGCTGTAGGGTGTAGGCTGGGGTGTAGGGTTTATAAATGTTCCGTTTCACTAGAATCGCGCCAGTTTACACTCCCATCAGCACATGAAAGAATGCTGTTAGTTCATGCTCTCTGCTACTCTGTTTAGTTAGAGTTCTTACCTTTGCCAACTGAATGAGTGGGAGATTTATTTCTCAACACTTAACTTTTCATTCCTCTCAGACTTTGTACCAGGTACCAGGTACATTAGTTACTCAAATATAGATGGATATAATCATATAGATAGATAGATATAACCATATCTATCTACAATTATATCCATCTATATATCTGTATTACTTAGTAATAATTATATATCAATAAATATATATCTGAGTATATCTTAGGTATAACTCAAATGTCAACTGTGGTTAACTCTAGGATAACAGGTGATTTTTATTTTAGTTTTCTTTTTTGTTTATCTCTGCATTAAATTTTTTTTCTTGGGGATGCCTTGGTGGCTCAGTGGTTTA
The DNA here is from genome assembly GCF_002288905.1 of Enhydra lutris kenyoni. Classification (NCBI taxonomy): domain Eukaryota; kingdom Metazoa; phylum Chordata; class Mammalia; order Carnivora; family Mustelidae; genus Enhydra; species Enhydra lutris. The sequence goes on from NW_019154114.1 coordinate 5,585,974, forward strand.
AGCATCTGCCTTTGGCTTGGGTCTTGATCCTAGGGTCCTGGGATGACTCCCACACGGGGCTCCTTGCTGAGCGGGGAGCCTGCTTATCCTTCTCTTTCTGCCTGCCGTTCCCCCTGGTTGTGCTCTCTCTTTCTCTCTCTCTCTGACAAGTAAATAATTAAAATCCTAAAAAAGGAGACTCACTCTCCTGTCCTTCCTGAGTCTCCTAGACAAATCTATACTCTCTACATATTCAATAAACTCTGTTCTCACTTCCTCTCAGTTCGTGTTTGATTTCTATCCCGTCTGAAGCCAGGGACCATCTTGGCTGGTCCTGTGGGATCCCACTCTGGGGCCTTGGACCCAACCAGCATCAAAAATGTGACCTCACGGGCGCCTGGGTGGCTCAGTGGGTTAAAGCCTCTGCCTTCGACTCAGGTCATGATCCCAGGGTCCTGGGATCGAGCCCCGCATTGGGCTCTCTGCTCAGCGGAGAGCCTGCTTCCCTTCCTCTCTATCTGCCTGCCTCTCTGCCTAGTTGTGATCTCTGTCTGTCAAATAAATAAATAAAATATTAAAAAAAAAAATGTGACCTCAAGGGCTCCTGACGGCTCAGTCAGTTAAGCCTCTGATTCTTGATTTCAGCTCAGGTCACCATCTCAGGGCAATGAGATCGAGCCCTGTGTCAGGCTCCATGCCCAGTGGGGAGTCTGCTTGAGAGTCTCTCTCTTCCCTCCTGCCTCCTGAGCACACGCTCGCTCTCTGTCAAAAATAAAATAAAATAAAATATTTTTTTTCTTTTTTCTTTCAGATTTATTTATTTATTTTATAGGGAGAGCATGCATTCCCAGTGGCGGGAAGAGTGGGGGGGGCGCTGCGGGGGGGAGGGACAGAGGCAGAGGGAGAGAAGCTCAAGCAGACTCCCCGTCATGCGGCTTGATCTCACGAGCCTGAGATCATGACCTGAGCCGAAACCGAGCGTCTGACACTCAACTGACTGGGCCGTCTATAGGCATCCCTAAAATTTTTTTCTATTGTGGATATTTATTCCTTGTATAATTTTTTTTTCTTTAAGGAAAGGGAAAGGGTGCCTGGGTGGCTCAGTTGGATAAGTTTCTGCCTTCAGCTCAGGTCATGACCTCAGGGTCCTGGGATCAAGCCCCACATCAGGCTCTCTGCTCAGCGGGAGACTGTTTCTCCCTCTCCTTTTGCCCCTCCCCCTGCTCATGTTCTCTCTCACTCTTGCTCTCTCTCAAATAAATAAAATCTTTAAGAAAATACGTTAAAAAAAAGAAAGGGAAAATATATGGTGCTCAGCATTAGTCATTGAGTAAATACAAAGTAAACCAGAATAATATACCACCATACAACTTTTAGAGTGGCTCGAATTTAAAAGACTTTCCATACTTTGGGGTGCCTGGCTGGCTCAGTCAGTAGACCATAGGACTCATGATCTCGGGGCTGTGAGTTTGAGCCCTACATTGGGTGTAGAGATTACGTATAATCTTTTTTTTTTTTTTGAGATTACTTAAAATCTCTAGAAAAGAGAAAGGACCTTGCCTTTTATCTAGTTCATTTGTTACATATGTTTTTTGGTTTTCCTCTAATATTAATTAAAATCCTGCAGTGGCTCCTCATTGCTCTGAGGACACAGTCCCAGCTGCTGACCATGAGTGCCAGCACCCAGCAGTCTCCTTACCTGCCTGTGGGCCCCGTCTCCTGCATCTCCCTCCTCCAGCTAGACTGAACTGCCTGAAAATGCTGAGCCCTCTTTTCTGGGCTTCCGCCCAGGTGGTGACTTCAGGCACTCTGGCTAACTCTGATGTCACTTCCCACAGGAAGCCTTCCCTGAGCCCCTTATGCCCTCCCATCATGTGACTTGTTAATCTTGAATCATTACCACCAGCTCTAGTCTCCAAGCTCTAGTCTCTGATATGGCTATTTTAGTTGCTAAGATACTATATTGAAATTTTTCCGTATCATTGGCAATCAGTTGGTTCCCTGAGTCCGTCAAGTGCTCCCCATACCAGGGGGGGCTATCTTTCATACCCTCCAGACATCCCTGTCACCCAGTAATCAAAAGGGTAGGGGCCCAGGGCCCCCTGCTCTGGTGTTAAGGGCTGGTGTTTATTTTGAGTGGCCTGGTGCTGTCTTTCTCACTTATTGCCCTGCGTTGTGAAAACCTGCTTCCCTCGTCTGTTTATTCCACCAGAGCAAAAGCTCCTTGAGGGCAGAAAGACACTCCCCTCACCAGCAAAATACTTGGCCCGTGCTAGGTGCCCAATGGGTACTTACCACATGAATGAACGGATGAGTGAGTGAGTGAAAGCAACCTGAGAAGTTACAGAGTCACTCTGCAAAATGCTGGACCCCTCCTCACCCTCAGTCTGGACTCCAGAGTTTCTTCCTGCCGTGGAAACCTTGCTCTTTTCCCAGGTTTTATCACTCGGCTGGTCTACACCCCTGCAGGATGCTCCCCGCACCTGCCACCATCTGTCTCAGCTTCACCTTCCCCTCCTATGAAACTTGGACTCTTGCTGAGAATTGCCGATCCTGGGAGGAGGACAAAGACGTATCCCTTTCTTCCACGAACCCATGAGCAGACAAGCACACAGGTGCACATAGGCACAAGCAAACCCACGCGTGCACAGGACCGTCAACGTGCCCACTGACTGGTAAGGTGACTGCCTCAGTGGGGTTTACCCTGGGCTTCCCTGGTTTCAACACTGAAGGTCCTACACCCCAGGAACCCCGACTGTCCCTGGCAAACAAGGATGGTCTCTCTAGCACTGGGTTGGTTGGCTCATTCTTCATGGACAGTGGAGGGGTAACAGGCTTCAGGATGGGTTCTGTATTGCTGGTGCTGAGCCCAGGACTTGGCACATGGTGGGTTTGCTACAGCTCTGCCACTTGCTAGCCCTGAAAAATCATTTCACCTCTTGGTCTTCCCAAGAGGGGGCAGGATAGTGTCTTCCTCACAGAGGTGCTTGAGACAGTAACAATAAAAGTTCCTGGGACTAGACCCTGGAACACACTGAGTGTTACATAAATGAGAGCCGTTTTTGCTGTTATAATTATATATGTGTGTGGATGAAAGGTTTCTAGAGTTTTCCATTTGTGAAACAAAACCAGTAGGAGGCAGAGGACTACAAAAGTCACCCCTCTGCTAGGCTTGCTGTTAGCAAAACTCTCCTCCCCACTTAAGAAAGAAAACAGTTTAATTCTGACAAAATTCATAAACCACAGTTTCCGTATTTAAAGCATTCAATTCAGTGGGTTTTAGTTTTTTTACAAGGTTGTGAGATCATCTCCACAATCTTTTTTTTTTTTTTTTTCTGTCACCACAATCTAAGTTTAGAACGTATGCCTCCCTCTCTAAAGGAAGGTTCCATCTCCAGTAGCAGTCACTCCCAAAGTCCCTCTTACCCCCAAATCCTGCCCAGCCCTAGGCAACCATTAATCTATTCTCTGTCTCTATGGATTTGCTTCTTCTGGACCTTTTGTAAAAATGGACTTATACTTGGCTTTCTGTGTCTGGCTTCTTTGACTAAGCATATCATGTTTCCAAGGTTCATCCAGGTTGTAGTGGGCCGCAGAGCTCCATTCCTTCTTATATCCAATGCCCCACCACCCTCCTTTAATCCCTTTTAGGTGTATCTAGAAAGGGTTAAACACTTAGCATAGTCAGAACAAGTTTGCGTTTGTGGAGGCAGAGACCAAATGCTTTTTTATTTTTGCTCTGTTTCTATCTTATTCATTTTATCTTATATTTTCTCTTGCCCTTCCTCATTGCTTTTACTTTATCTTTTAATTTTTTTTTTCAGATTTTATTTGTAAGTAATCTCTACACCCAATGTGGGACTCTTACAACCCTGAGATTAAGAGTCCCACACTCCCTTGGGGTGTCTGGGCGGCTCATTTTGTTAAGCGTGTGACTCTTGATTTTGGCTAATGTCATAATCTCAGGGTCATGGGATCCAGCGCTGCATCTCGCTCTGAGCTCAGCAGTGAGTCTGGTTGAGATTCTCTCTCTCTGTCTTCCTCTGCCCCCACCCCAAAAGGGAGGTTCTCTCTCTCTCTCTCTCTCTCTAAAATAAATAAATATATATATATTTTTTAATGAGACCCTTTCTACTTGGTCCTCTTCTTCTTCTTCTTCTTTTTTAGATTTTATTTATTTATTTGACAGACAGAGATCACAAGCAGGCAGAGAGGCAGGCAGAGAGAGGGGGAGAAGCAGGCTCCCTGCTAAGCAGAGAGCCCGATTTGGGGCTCGATCCCAGGACTCTGGGATCATGACTTGAGCCCAAGGCAGAGGCTCAACCCACTGAGCCACCCAGGCACCCCTAAAATAAATAAATCTTGAAAGAAAGAAAGAAAGAAGTTGCATGCTCTTGCGATTGAGCCAGCCAGGAACCCCTTATGTTTTCTTTCTTTTAAAGGGTTAATATTTGAAATTTTTTAGAAGAATAAGTATATCACATATACATTATAAAACATAATAATATAACAGGTAAGGGCCTGAGAGTGGCTCTGTTAGTTAAGCATCCGACCCTTGTGTCAGCTCGGGTCTTGATCTCAGGGTCATGGATTCAAGCCTTGCATTGAGCTTCACGCTGCGCATGGAGCCTACTTAAGAAAAATAGTGAATAATAAATAATATAATGGGTAATCGTGAGCTCACTCCTCTCCCCAAATTTCCCTCTCCACAGAAATATCTGTTTGGGGGTATCTGGCTGGCTCAGTGGGAAGATCAAGACATTGATCTCAGGGTCATGAGTTTGAGCTTAGAGTATGGGTTTGAGTATAGACATTACTTTAATAAAAAACAATTTGGGGCGCCTGGGTGGCTCAGTTGGTTGAGCATCTGCCTTGGGCTCAGGGTGCTGGGATCCAGCCAGATGTGGGCTTCCTGCTCCGCAGGGACTCTGCTTGTCCTTCTCTGTCCTTCTCTCCCCTTCCCCACCACAGCTCATGCTCCCACTCCTGCTCGCTCGCTCTCTAACTCTGTATGTCTCTCAAATAAATAAAATCTTAAAAAACAACAACAACAAAAAACCTTAAAAAAGAATGCCTGTTGGATGGGGATTTGGGGTCCTCACCAAACTTCCCAGCTTTCCTCTAATTTTTCCCAGTACCCCCCCCCGATTTTTAAGATGTACATATTATTCATTACACTGTGACTATAATTAAGTCTTCTCTGCTTTGTCGGAAAATTCAACCTAAAAACTAAAAAGCAGAGGCGCCTGGGCCCATAGCGGCACTATGACTTTGAACTTCTTGATATTGTAAATTGTCATTGACCAGGTTCACTTTTCCTTCTCTTGGGTTCTAGCAGTTCTCAAATGACTGACATTTACAGAATCATGATGTGTTGTATTGCTTTTTATTGCTTTTATTCTTTAAAAATTTTCCCAAAGATTTATTTATTCATTTGACGGAGAGAGAGAGAGAGAGAGCAGGGTGCCCGAAGCAGGGCTCCATCCCCTGGGATCATGATCTGAGCTGAAGGCAGACGCTTAACTGACTGAGCCACCCAGGCTCCCCACCAAAGTCCTACTTTTTAGTGGTGGAAGAAAAAACTAATGGACCCTCTGGGGTTGAGTCATTTTACAGACGGGATTTCATTGGTGAAGGCTGGAGGGTAGACCTTGTCAAAAGTGAAGGTACGAGAAGGAGGGGCTTTCTCCAGCCATCCCTGTGGATGACTTCTTGGGCTCGGGGAGGAGGAGTGGGGTCTTCTCTGGTCCCGGGAGACCAGAAGCCTGGGTGCCCCGCGACTCTGCAGCGCCTTATCTCGCATTCTTGAGAAACCATTTTCAAAGCTATGTGTGCACAGAGACGGCACCCAGCCAGCCATGAAGCGCCCCTCTTTCAGCAGGTCTAGGAGAAAGTGAGAGGCTGGTTGGGGGGAGCCCACGGCCCACGGACTGCACTCGGGGAAACCCTGAGCAGCGGGAAGTGTGGAAATAGTTAATGTTTGTCTAGCACTTCCTGGGTGCCCTGTTCCCTTGGGTTCCTCACAACCAGCCAACAATGTAGGTGCTACTGTGATCCCCATCTGTACAGATGAGGAAATTGAGGACCAAAGGGAGTTTAAGTGACTCATTTAAATACCTAAAACTAGCTGGCGGAAGAGTAGGGTTGAGACTCAGGCAGTGAGTGCCTACGTCTATGCTGGGAACCGTTTTTGCGGTACTGGTCTTGGAGCTGGGGCACCAGCCTCAAGCCTGCCTCTGCTGTGAGCTGGCCCTTCCCTCTGAGCCTCACTCTCAGACCCTCGGGAAAATGGGGATAACACGTTCTGCTCTGTAGGCAGGTCGGAGAACCACATGGCCCCTCTGGTTGCAGCTGTGTGGGTCCCCCACCCCACTGTGGAGGGGAGCTCCAGCCCTGCTGAGCAATCAGCAGCCTGAGCTCTGCTCTTACCAGCTTCTCCTGGCTGCGCTGGGGTCTGGAATTTCAGGTCAATACAGATTATTTCTTGCTCAATTAAGCAAGGTTTGCCTCTCAGTTCGACAGGTACCTGTAAGTAAAAGCCTGCCCTGGCCTTAGCAGTACAGCATGGAGATTAAGAGGCTTTGGAGACCAGGGACCCTGCGTTCAAATTCCAGTTCTATCCCTTTTACTGGGTAACCTGGACAAATACTAGGAGCCTCTGCTTCCAAATGGGGAAAATGGAGCAGTGACAGTACCCAGAGGAAAGCATATAAAGTACGATGAGCTCCAAGGCATGATAGCTATTTTTTTTAATCATACCATATACTGCAGTTCCTTGGATCAAGCACAGTGCCTGGTACAGAGTCAGCATTCAATAAAGATATGGATGAATGTTGACCTGACTGCATCCCTCATTACCTTTGAGCTTCTTTTTTTTTTTTTTTTTTTTAAAGATTTTATTTATTTATTTGTCAGAGAGAGAGAGGGAGAGAGAGCGAGCACAGGCAGACAGAATGGCAGGCAGAGGCAGAGGGAGAAGCAGGCTCCCTGATGAGCAAGGAGCCCGATGTGGGACTCGATCCCAGGACGCTGGGATCATGACCTGAGCCGAAGGCAGCTGCTTAACCAACTGAGCCACCCAGGCGTCCCACCTTTGAGCTTCTTAAGAGCAGGAAACTTTTTTTTTTTTTTTTTAAGAGATTTTCTTTATTCACTTGAGACGAGAGAGAGAAACCACGAGCAGGGGGAGAGGGGCAGAAAGAGAGGGGGAGCAAGAAGCAGACTCCCTAATGAGCAGGGAACCTGACTCAGGGCTCAATCCCAGGACCCTGAGATAATGACCTGAGCTGAACGCAGATGCTTAACTGACTGAGCCACCCAGGCGCCCCAGGAAACAATTTTTTTAAATTTCGATTATTATTTTTTTTCTCAGTTCAAGTTTAATAGAAACAACGAAAGATCAAAAGTAGTGCCCCACTGCGCCCATCAGGTGGCCTGGCCGACAGCACAGCTCAGGCCATGCTCCCCAGAGAGAGAAAGGCAGGCATCCCCAGCCCCTGCAGGAAAGGCGTGTCCCGTCCCATACCGCATCTGCATGGAGTCTTGTGTTTTAAGCCTGACACTGGTACAAAAGAGATTTTGTTTTCATGGACACCCACTGCAGCCCAGCCCTAAAATGGCCCACTTCTCACTTCTGTTGAGAGAAATATTTTTTGCTCTTCTGGACATCAGGCTTGATGGTATCGCTGCCCGGCTTCCAGCCAGCCGGGCACACTTCCCCGTGGTTGTCAGTACATTGGAAGGCTTGAACCAGTCTCAGAGTTTCATCCATAGAGCGGCCGACAGGAAGGTCATTTAGACTGAGCGGCCAAAGGATATCCTTCTCATCACTGATAAAGAGGTCCCTGAATGAGAGGCCTTCCTCAGGTTTTAAGACTCCATCATCCTAAAAAAGAAAGAGAAAAAGACTCCATGGTTCTGAGTAACGCTACACTTGGGGGTCTGATACCAAGGGAGGGTTCATGGGTCCCAGTCCTTGTTTCTTGGGTGTGTTGGTCCATATGGCAGGTGACACAAATGAGAATCCACAGAAGCACTCATCGCTTGGTGAGGTTTTTAAATTCTTCTTCCCTGTCACTGAAAGTAATGACCTCCCTGGGGCACACAAAGGTAAAATCAAGAGGGTAAAACAAGAACACAATGTATTTGCCTTTGTAGTCAGGTAGTCTGATGTCTTTGAACTGGCCATTTGGCATAATAGCTGTGGCTTTGAAGTTGGGGACAGGATGCCCAATTTTGGCATTCCCTGAAGATATTTTGCCATGGGCAGCTCTGAGACAGAACACACCAAGGACCGGTTAGGAAAGAGATGCCTTATTTATTTTAGGTCAACTCTGCAACGGACATGGTCCTCGAACTCACAACCCTGAGATCAAGAGTTGCATGCTCTACTGACTGAGCCAGCCAGGCAGGCTCAGGGCAGGAAACATATTTTGTTTACTTTTGTGTCCATAGTGCTGAGCAGAGTACCTAGCACAGGGGAGTGCTTAATAAATGTTTGTTTTTTGCCCTAATGAGCTAATGGATCTGGTCAGCCATCACTTATGGTGCTAAAACCACAAGGTAAAAGGCTGATAGATAAGTTGCTAATGGGGGATCAGCTGACATTAACTGAATCTTACTATTGTAATAGAGCCAACCAGACAATTTCTCATTTCCTGGTATGATGTTGTGGGAAGTTCTTAGACCACACAGGAAATATTTTTGTCTAAAAAATTGAATCTGGGGTCCCCTGGGGGCTCAGTCAGTTAAGCATCTGCCTTTGGCTCAGGTCATGATTCCAGGGTTCAGGGATCCAGCCACGCATCGGGCTCCCTGCTCAGGGGAGAGCCTGCTTCTCCCTCTCCCTCTGCCTGCCACTCTGCCTGCTTGTGCTCTCTCTCTGTCTCTCTGTCAAGCAAATGAGTAAAATCTTTAAAAACAATTAAAATAAAAAAATTGAATCCAAGGGGCGCCTGGGTGGCTCAGTGGGTTGGGCCGCCGCCTTCGGCTCAGGTCATGATCTCAGGGTCGTGGGATCCAGTCCCACATCGGGCTCTCAGCTCAGCGGGGAGCCTGCTTCCCTCTCCCTCTCTCTCTGCCTGCCTCTCTAACTACTTGTGATCTCTGTCAAATAAATGAATAAAACCTTTAAAAAAAAATTGAATCCGAATCAAATAAAGCCTCTAGATCTGAGGACCAGTATGTGTGACATATAGGATAGAGGGATGTGTTATATGACACTGTGAAGATGCATTCAACCAAATACAAAACATAAGACATCCTGGGGCTCCTGGGTGTCTCAGTCAGTTAAGCATCTGCCTTTGGCTCAGGTCAAGACCCTGGGACCCTGGGATTGAGCCCCACATCAGGCTCCCTGTTCAGCGGGGAGCCTGCTTCTCTTTATCCTTCTGCCTGCTGCTCCCCGTGCTTGTGCTTGTCTCTCTCTCTCTCTCTCTCTCAAATAAATAAGTAAAATCTTTTTTTTTTTTTAAAGATTTTATTTATTTGGGGCCCCTGGGGGGCTCAGGCGGTTAAGCGTCTGACTTCAGCTCAGGTCATGATCCCAGGGTCTGGGGATCCAGCCCCACAGCCTGCTTCTCCCTCTCCCACTCCCCCTGCTTGTGTTCCCTCTTGCTGTGTCTTTCTCTGTCAAATAGATAAATCTTTAATTTTTAATCTTTTTTTTGTTTGTTTTTTGTTTTTTTTTCATTTATTTGACAGACAGAGATCACAAGTAGGCAGAGAGGCAGGCAGAGAGAGAGGAGGAAGCAGGCTCCTGCAGAGCAGAGAGCCCGATGTGGGGCTCGATCCCAGGACCCTGGGATCATGACCTGAGCCGAAGGCAGAGGCTTTAACACACAGACACACACCCCACATCTTTCTTTTTTTTTTTTTTAAGATTGATTTTGGGGCACCTGGGTGGCTCAGTCAAGTGTCTGCCTTTGGCTCAGGGCATGATCTCAGGGTCCTGGGATCGAGCCCCATGTTGGCCTCCCAGGCAGTCTGCTTCTTCCTCTCACTTTCCCTCAGTGCTCTCTCTCTCTATCAAATAAATAAATAAATCAATAAAATATTTTATTGATTTATTTATTTTAAGATTTTGTTTATTTATATGTCAATCCCAAGGCCCTGAGATCATGACCTGATCCAAAGGTAGACGCTTAACTGACTGAGTCACCCAGGCGTCCCTCTTTTATTTTATTGTATTTATTTTAGAGTATGTGAGCAGTGGGGAGGGGCAGAGGGAGAAGGGGAGACAGAATCTTTTTTTTCTAATTTTTTTTATTTTTGTTTTTAATAAATTTATTTATTTATTTTTTAAAATAAACATATAACGTATTCTTATCCCCAGGGGTACAGGTCTGTGAATCGCCAGGTTTACACATTTCACAGCACTCATCATAGCACATACCCTCCCCAATGTCCATATCCCCACCACCCTCTCCCGTCCCTCCTCCCCCCAGCAACCCTCAGTCTGTTTTTTGAGATTGAGTCTTTTTTTTTTTTTAATTTTATTTACTTATTTGACAGATGGAGATCACAGAGAAGCAGGCAGAGAGAGAGGAGGAAGCAGGCTCCCTGCTGAGCAGAGAGCCAATGTGGGGCTCGATCCCAGGACCCTGAGATCATGACCTGAGCTGAAGGCAGAGGCTTTAATCCACTGAGCCACCCAGGCGCCCCGAGATTGAGTCTTTTATGGTTTGGAATCTTAAGCAGGTTCCATGCTTATTTAGCCTGGAGCCCAATTCAGGGCTTGATCTCAGACCCTGAGATCAAGACGTGAGCCAAAAATCAAGGGTCAGCCACTTAACTGCCTGAGCCACCCAGGCACCCCAAGCTTTCATACATTTTAGGTTAAGACATATACACTGCGAGGAATTGACAGGATAAAGAAAACTTATGTTTGAGAGTGCCAATTATTAGGGGGTTTTAAGTAGAATTTGGGCTGGGGGTAGTAAATTAGTAAAACCGATCATTTTTATTTATAAAAGCTTCCCTGGCCCTGAATTCTCTGCGTCCTCCCATAAAGATGTCTCTTTCCTGGTACAAGGAGGGAACATTTCACATGGGAGATAGGGCACAAAGTGGGAGTCAGAGTGGGTTTTTTTTTTGCACTGCTCTTTCTTAAGTAATTCAGAATAATCAGTATGCCAAAATGGTGTATTTGGGGGCTGACTTGTGCCCCAGACATTCTAGAAAAGGCAAAATTACAAGACAGTAAAAAAGATCAGTGGTTGACGGGAGTTAGCAGGGAGGGAGGGATGAGTAGGCAAGGAAGGGCACAGACGATTTTGTTTGTTTTGTTTTGAGCACAGAGGATTTTTAGAGCAGTGCAATGACTGTGTGCCATTATAATGGTTACATGTCATCGTACATTTATACAAACCCACAGAACTGTAACGTAGACTTCAGGTGATTATTAAGTGTCAGTGCAGGTTCACCAACTGTAACAAAGGCACCACTCTTGTGGGGGATTCTGGGGGAGCCTCTGTATGGGGGTGGGGCAAGGGGTATTGGGGAAATCTCTGTATCTCCTCTCAAATCTGCTGTGAACATAAAACTGCTCTAAAAAATAGTCTTTTTTTTTTTTTAATGCAGGGGTGAAAAGATGAGACAAGATTTGGTACAAGTACAAAGTTTACAAATGACAAAATTATAAAAATGGCGAAAATGGGGCACCTGGGTGGCTCAGTGGGTTAAGGCCTCTGCCTTTCGGCTCAGGTCATGATCCTGGGGTCCTGGGATTCAGCTCCGCAATGGGCTCTCTGCTTATCGGGGAGCCTGCTTCCTCCTCTCTCTCTCTCTCTGCCTGCCTCTCTGCCTACTTGTGATCTCTGTCAAATAAACAAATAAAATCTGTAAAAAAAAAAAAAAAAAAGCAAAAAACAGTTATTGAAGCTAGATGATAGCTATGTGGTGTTTCATTCTACCCTACAGGGTACGCAGTGTACTGTTTTCTTTGTGTTTGAAAGAACAACGTTTTTTTGCAGACACGAGGGGCTGGCTGAGCTGCAGAGGCCAGGGCGGCACCTCTATCAGTTACCGTTATTTTTTTTTCGGTTACGGTTATTTTCACAGGAAGCTGAAGCTGGATATCCAGCTCCCTCCCCTATGTGCTGGCAGGCAGTCTGGGCCAGCAGAGGTTTCAGGAGCCCCCAGGAGCAGCTAGTACAGAGCCTCTTCTCCCCCACACCATTGGGAGCTTGATCTGGCTGCAGACCCTGGCAATTTCAGTTTCCCTGGGATGCCTTTCCAGCCAGGTAGGGGTTAAGCTCTTCTCAGAGAGGCTTAGAGAGGCGGTATCCCTCTTGGTCTGTGTACCACTATTGCCACCCTATTGCCAGGAAATGAAAGGGAAAGGACTACCCGGAGGAGTCATCATTAACCTCCTGGCTGACCTGGGGCCAGGACACCCAGGAAATGGAAGTTCGTCAGAGACACACCCTGTAATAAGGAAACCTGGAATTCTCATCCCAGCGACCAATGCTTGGTTTGCATCAGCGGTGGGGGCTGTCATCCACCAGCAAGGCCCCTGGCCAACGTTTCTTTTCGCTGTAGATACTTGAAATTGTACTGTTAACATTGGACTGGTCCTCAGAGAGATCTAACTCCAAGTCTGTGACTCTTCTTCCCCTCAGTTGAGAAGCTAATGAATGCGGTGGACCTGCGCAGACACAATTGCAGATGATCTCCGGGGTTCTTGGACCTACCAGAAGCCGGCTCCTCCACAGACCCCCTCCAAGAACCCTGGGCCGAGCTTACTACCTCCTAAATTCTCATTCCTTTGAAAGAAGCACACCCTAGAGCCCTCTTTAAAATGCAAATGACCCTTGGGAAGGTTGAAAAGATTAACCAGACAGGTGTCTGAGAGTTTTTTCTGCACAGCAGCCAAAGTTAGCCTATGAGGCTTTAATGGTGGCGGTGGGGAGGCTTCATAGGGGCTCAAAGTTTGGGAAGAGGATGTATTGAGCCAAGAGTGCTAAAGGCTGACTTTATGGAGTGCTCACAAGAATCTTGTGAATTAAGTGCTATCAGCATCCCCATTTTATTTTATTTTATTTATTATTTTTTAAAGATTTTATTTATTTATTGGACAGACAGAGATCACAGGTAGGCAGAGAGGTGGGCAGAGAGGAAGGGAAGCAGGCTCCCCGCTGAGCAGAGAGCCTGATATAGGGCTCAATCCCAGGGTCTTGGGATCACAACCTGAGCCAAAGGCAGAGGCTTTAACTCACTGAGCCACCCAGGCACCCAGCATCCCCATTTTATATGGAAGAGGAAACTGAGACTGGAAAGGATCAAGACACTTGCTACCCCCTCCCCAGCTAGAGGAGAATGTGAAGCCTCCACCAACTTGAGGTCAAAGGGCACCAGCAGCATAGCCCAGTGTTTCAGCTCCTTTGATCCTCACAGTCTTTTCTTTTTTTTCTTAAGATTTTATTTATTTATTTGACAGAGTGAGAGAGCACAAGCAGGCAGAGCAGCAGAGGGAGAGGGAGAAGCAGACTCCCCAGTGAGTAGGGAGCCTGATGCGGGGCTCCATCCCAGGATCCTGGGATCATGACCAGAGCAGAAGGCAGTTGCTTAACCAACTGAGCCACCCAGTCGCCCCAAGGAATCCTTTTTTTTTTTTTTAATAGATTTATTTATTTATTTTAGGGTTGGGGAGGGCCAGGAGAAAGCGGGAGAGACGGTCACAAGCAGACTGCTGAGCGGGGAGCCAGATGCGGGGTGTGATCTGAGGTCGTGACCTGAGCTGAAACCAAGAGTCAGATGCCCAACTGACTGTGCCACGGAGGAGCCCCAAAGGAAACCTTTTTTGACGGAAGAGGAAACTGAGGCAGTTCACTGAGGGCCATAGTTACTCAGTGCTCTACCTCCAACCTCCTGGGTGTTCCCTCGTCACTCCGACCATTGAGAGCCAGCAGCCCTTCACGACTGTTTCTGGAGCTTGAAGGACTTGCTGAGAAGTCTGAAGAGAGCATCATGCTGACCTGTCTTCACTGCCCCTAATTGTTTTCTAAAATCCTTTTTATTGAATTATCAGAGTGTAATGGAAGAGTCGATGAGAGCTGCTTCAGAGTTACAAGGCCAGGGTTTGCTGGGTGGAGAAAAGCAAAGCCCTAAAGGCTCCCTGGGCCGAGCAATGGTATAAAATATGTATTTTTACATAACTGGGAGAAAAAAAATAAACGGACCAGCTGCCCCATGGGGGAAACGCCTCTTTCTGTATTTCCATTATCTTGTTTAATGCACAGTCAGGCGGGAGCCTCAGTGGGAAAGGAAATACTGGAGCCCTTTCCCTATGAGCCTCCTGGTGGGTTAAAGGCAGAGAGAGCCAAAATGCAGAAATCCAAATGGCCTGGGTGTGTACTCAGAAACCCATTAAAACTGAGGGGACAGGTGGGGAAACCCATTAAAACTGAGGGGACAGGTGGGGGAGGATGGCTGGGCTGATCTCTTGGTTTGCAACAATACCTCTCCTCTGGGTTAAGAAAGTAGCCTCAGTGAGCCCAGATTCACCTTTAATGAATATTTAGTGAAGTATGCTAAAAATGGCCTTCCCCGTAAGGAAGAGGGAAAGGGAGTGCTCTTTCCAAAGAACAACCAATACACCAAACATTTACTGAGCGGGCACTACCAGGTTCCAAGTATTCTGTTTAGTCATTTTCTTGAATAGTTCCCATTGACCCATTTACACAGATAAGAGCACCGAGCTGCCCAAGGTCATGCAGCTGGTGAGCAGTTTACTCCACATTGTTCAGTAGTTCTGAACATGCTTGGGGGGTGAGGGAAACATAGTGTCGTCGTAGGGATAGCCAAACCACACAGACGGGGCTGGCCTCTGGCAGTCAGACACAGAAGCTCTCTGATCAAACATCTGCATGTCTATTCTTTTTTGACTCTAAAATTATTTTCCTAAGGACAGAATTCTCTAGAGAAGGCAGTGGAGACAATAGTGTGGTGTTGAGCTCCAATTTGGGGATCAGGGGATTAGGCTCCAGTCTTGGCTTTGATATTGACTTGCTATGGGACATTGAAACTTACTTGCAGATAACAGGTTTGGATGATCTTTAAAGGGTCTCTTCCAGGATAACATCGAAGATTGAAAACTACCGCTCCAGGGGCGCTTGGGTGGCTCAGTCGTTAAGCGTCTGCCTTGGCTCAGGTTGTGATCCCAGGGACATGGGGCTCTCTCCTGGGGGCGGGGGCGGGTCTGCTTCTCCCTCTCCCACTCCCCCTGCTTGTGTTTCCGCTCTCACTGTGTCTCTCTCTGTCAAATAAATAAATAAAATTAAAAAAAAAAAAAAAAAGAAAAAGGAGGGGCGCCTGGGTGGCTCAGTGGGTTAAGCCTCTGCCTTCGGCTCAGGTCGTGATCTCAGTGTGCTGAGATCGAGCCCCGCAGCAGGCTCTCTGCTCGGCGGGGAGCCTGCTTCCCCCTTCTCTCTCTCTGCCTGCCTCTCTGCCTACTTGTGATCTCTCTCTCTCTCTGCCAAATAAATAAATAAAATCTTAAAAAAATAAAAAGAAAGAAAGAAAAAGAAAAAGGAAACTACCGCTCCAGCTGCAAGATGGTCTGGGGTCTACATGAGGTGAAGCTAATAGCAAGAAGGGTCCTGGAATGAGAGGGGGTGGGTTCCAGTCCTCCACCACCTCCTACTGGTCTCCAGTTCTTTATGCATCAGTTACTGGCCTATCAAACGGGAATAACAACAGCTCTTGGGTTGTTTTGAGATAAGATTAAAGGAGAGGGTCAATGTTAAATGTTTAACATAGGGCCTGGCACACCATTTGAAAGATGGAGATATTGATGTTTTTGAAATGTGGGTCCCACCCAGTGGATTGATTTGCACACTCACAAACCTATGGAGACCAGGAGTTAAAAAATTTCGACAGAACTAGGAGCCCTGGGTGGCTCAGTCGGTTAAGCTACCTAAGCTACTGCACCTAAGCAAACGACTCTGGTTTCCGCTCAGGTGCTGATCTCAGAATCATGAGATCAGTCCCGCCTGGGTGCTTAGCTCAGAGCCTGCTTGGGACTCTCCTCCTCTCCTTCCGCCCCTCCACCCTGCTCTTGCGCTTTCTTTCTAAAATAAATAACTCTTAAAAAAAAAAAAAAAAAAAAAAGTCTGTGTGTGGGGGGTGCCTGGGTGGTTCAGTCGATTAAGCGTCTCCCTTAGGCTCAGGTCATGATCCCAGGACCCTGGGCTCCTGCCTATATCCGGCTCCTTGCTTGCTCAGCAGGGACCCTGCTTCTCCCTCTCCTTGCCCTTCCCCTTCTTCAATCTCTCTGTCAAAAAAAAAAAAGAAAGAAAGAAAGAAAGGAAGAAAGAAAAAGAAGAAAAGAAAGAAAGAAAGAAAGAAAGAAAAAGAAAAGGCAGAGCTAATGCGGCGCCTGGATGGCTCAGTCTGTAGAAGTGACTCTTGATTTCAGGGTCATGAGTTCAAGCCCCGCGTTGAGAGCAGAGTCTACTTTAAAAAAAAAAAAAAAAAAAAAAAAAGGCCAAAACTAGATAAAGAGTAAATTCCTTTCTGTCCCCAGGTGTTTGTGAGGCACCAGGAGGCTGGGAGGGAACTTGGAGGTGACAGGGATGGTGGAACCCCTATCCCACATCCTGATTCTAACAAGCGCGGGTAGCGGTTCACTGGGCGGCAGCGGCTTGAAGCGGGTGGAAGCCGACCACCCCCGAATCCGCGGAGGAAGCCGAGGCTAAGCCCCGCCGCTCATTGGCCGTGGGCAGCAGGTGTAGCCTCAGCCAATCAGCGGTGCCGGGGGCGGTGCCTTCCAGGCTCACCTGGCCGCCGCGTCGCAACCCAGCTCGTCCGCGCCGGGAGCTGCAGAGCACCTGTGAGTTCGCGGAAGTCCTGCCGCACTCTCGCTCCGCCAAGCTCCGCAGGACCCGACCGCTGCTCGGCCCGCAATGGGCCCTCGGTACCCTAGCGTCTGCGCGCTCCTGCTGCTACTGCAGGTACGTCGCGTCCCCTGGCTGGGCGGGGGACGCCTTCCGGCCCCCACGCCACGCTTCCCGGCCCCCATTCTCTCTGTCGTCGGCCCTTCCTTTCTCCTGTCGCCCCCTCCTCTTCCAAGAAAGTTTAGTTTCAAGAACGGCCTGGAGGCTGCGCCGCGCTCTTGGGCTCCACGGAGGTGGGAGTGGGAGCGGGTGGAGAGCGAGCGCGACGTTACCCACTCCCTCCCGCAAATACTCGAGGCGTGGGGGGCGGGGGCGACCCTCGCGGCGGAGTCGGGGGGCCCGGGGCTGGCCGCAGTCCTCGCTGGGGGCGGGCAGTGGGGGGACGTGGGGCGTCGGGATACGGAAAAGAGGAGTCCCAGTGCAAGTCAAGGGGAGGCAGGAGGAGTGGGGACGACCCCTGTGGTAAGGAAAGGGAAATCAGTAGAAATAAAGGCACCTGCCGTGTAAAGAAAAGACTGTAAACAGGTTTGGAGGCGCCCCTGGGATAATAAAGGGCTCAAAAGGTGTTGAAGCGCCCCTCCTTGTGAGGAGGTAGACTTAGGAGTGGGGGCGTTCCCGGTGTGTGGAAAGTGAAGTGGGGAAGGGTGAAGATGCCTCCAGTGAAATGAAAAAGGAGACGGGAAGGAAAGGGGCGCTTGGTGGGGAGCAGCTGACAGAGCAGCCCCCTCTCCCGGGAGTACCTGGGGCTTGGCGGCAGCAGGTTTCGGAATGAAGGGGTTTGGCGAGGCTACTTGCCCTGGGGGTTGGGGGTGAGTGAGGGTGGCTCCCTCCCACAATGCCGTCGGTGGGAGCGAGGGAGGGGAGGCGCAGTTGGTTTCGGTGTGGGCAGGAGGGGACCCCCCTCCCCCTTCCCGCCGCCGCGCCCAGGTCACCCTGGTTTCATACCTTTTCCCTACTTAGGTCTCATCGTGGCTCTGCCAGGAGCCAGGGCCCTGTCGTCCTGGCTTTGGCTCTGACAGTTACACGTTCACAGTGCCCCGGCGACATTTAGAGAGAGGCCGAGTCCTGGGCAGAGGTAAGTCCTGAGCCTGGTGTGGTGGGAGTGGCAAGGGTCTGGGAAATTGTACTCCCACGCCCCTGAGCAAAGCCCCTTTTTCCTGGTTCAAAAGATACCCCTTTGGCATTTACACAAATGTAGGGATCTCAGCCTTAGCCATGGTTGAGCACTGTGGGTGAGAGGGCTACCCTTGTAGGGGGATGTTGGGGAGGGGGCGTTTAGAGGCCTTTCCTGCGAGACAGTTTGTCGTTCGAGACTGGAGAAACCTGGTGTGGTGGAGGGTGGCGAAGGCTTAGTAATTCCCCTTTGCAGATAAGGAAATGGAGGCTCAGAGGGTGGAGTCCACTTGCCCAAGGTCAGAGAGCAGGAATTTGAATGGGCCCGACTCCCAGGCCCCATTCTGCACCATCTCAGTTACGAGGTGCCCTGTCTTGGTTATTAGGTTGTGGCATTTGCCCAAAGAGGTGAAAAATTTCAATACACGTACCATTCCCCTAAGGAATAATGTTTATTTTGTTTGTGTTTGTTTTTGTTCTTCTTTTTGTTTTAAAGCCAGGTAGCTCTGATTCTGGGAATGAAAAAGCACACAATGTATTTCTGGGCAGTATCACTGTGATCATCAGGATTACAGGGTTTGCTTTATTTCACTTCACTGTTCGCAGGAGTGAGCGAGCAAGGGAAGCCTGGTTTCTCTTCTGGTTTCACTAACTTCCCAGATGCTTCTTTTCTACCAAACGAGTTCTCCTTCCTCTTGATTTTAGTTGGTGGGGCAAGTATTGTAACTATAAAACACTTGTTAAAGTGAGAAATCACCCACGATTCCCAGAGGAAATTCACTGCATTTCTTCTTCCAGTCTTTGGTCACGTGAAAACAGCAGCAGTCATGCTGTTGTGTGAAGATTGTTTGAATTTTGGAAGTTGTTCCAACAGTGGGCGGCATTTTTTTAAACAGAAACTGCAGTTTCATTGATTAAACATACTTGCTTTTCTGGGTCCTGTCGGTGTTGTGTGGAGCTCTCTATTGAGTCAGAAAGGAGTTCTGCAGTGGGTCCACCATTACCCGATGGTTGATATTCTGCCCATCCCTGTTCTGGGCACCCAGGAATGAATCGAAGAGCTACAGGGACACTCCAGCCTGTTGGCATGTCACATTCCAGCAGATTATGGAGAATGTCCCAGGACCCACTTAAGAGGGCACTGTGGGACGTGGGCATTTAGTTGCCAAAGAATGTGGGTGGCGTGGGATGATTTGATGGCTGCCAGTGGGTAGGACTGGCTTCTTGGAGGAGGCAGTTTACCCAGTCTTGAAGATTGAGGCAGGGGTTAGAAACTGGGAGTGTGAGTGCTTCTCTCTATGGGGATGTCCAAGACAAGAGCTGGTCACTTTGTTTTCCTGTACCTCAGGACATTTGGTAGCTCCAGATGTGGGTTAATCTGGCTTTCACTGCTCCCGCACTGCACCCCGCCTTTCCCCCTGACAAGCTCTTGGTCTGTCCCACTAACATTACTATGTAATATAAAAATTACCATTATTATTAAAGATTTTATTTATTTGACAGAGACCCAGCAAGAGAGGGAACACAAGCAGGGGGAGTGGGAGAGGGAGTAGCAGGCTTCCCACTAACCAGGCAGCCAGATGCAGGGCTCAATCCCAGGACCTTGGGTTCATGATCCAAACCAAAGGCAGACGCCTAACTGACTGAACCACCCAGGCACCCCTGCCATTATTATTATTAATAGCGGCACCTATTCCTTTTGAACCAAACTCTGAGGCAGGTGTTTCCCTTCACCTGATTCTGCTTTATGAGGGTAGGCACCGTTATTTGGTCGATTTTGCAGGTGAGGAAACTGGGCAATTTAGTAATCTGCTCAGAGACACACAGCTGGTCTTCTGTTCTCTTACCTGCTCAATATTCTGGGGAAAAAAAAAAAAAGAGAAAGATGGCATTTGGGGAAGTAGTGTCCATTGTGAAGTAGATGTCATCTTCGCTGTGTGCCTGAGAGAGCAGAGATGTTGATGTGGCAGGACTCGGAGGAGAGGAGGTAGTGGTGATGGAGATGGGTCAGACTCCATAGGAAGTGCAGGGAGTCAGCCGCTGGCGATCTTGGTGGGAGAGGCCGCCTCTGCGAGCTCCTCGGTGGGGTGGCTGGTTTCAGTTTCTTTCTATCCAGGACCCACCCCACTCAACAGATTTTCTGACATTTCCCTGTTTTGGGCTTTCCTACCAGTCCTGTGTAAAATGACCCAGTTAGCCCAGGATAGGAGTGTCCTGGTAAAATCAATGTGCGACCTCAGAGAACTGGCTTTGTGATTGTATTTTTATTTTATTTTATTTTATTTTTATTTTTTAAAAGATTTTATTTATCTCTTTGACAGACAGAGATCACAAGTAGGCAGAGAGGCAGGCAGAGAGAGAGGAGGAAGCAGGCTCCCCGAAGAGCAGAGAGCCTGATGCGGGGCTCAATCCCAGGACCCCAGGATCATGACCTGAGCTGAAGGCAGAGGCTTTAACCCACTGAGCCACCCAGGCGTCCCATGGCTTTGTGATTTTATTTTTTTATTATTTTTAAAGATTTTATTTATTTGTCAGAGAGAGTGAGCACAGGCAGACATAGTGGCAGGCAGAGGGAGAAGCAGGCTCCCTGAGCAAGGAGCCAGAGGTGGGACTTGATCCTAGAATGCTGGGATCCTGACCTGAGCCGAAGGCAGCTGCTTAACCAACTGAGCCACCCAGGCATCACGGCTTTGTGATTTTAAAAAGGCACCTAAGGAAGGTGGTGGTCTCAGTCTTTGGGGAATCCAAGGAAATGGAGGGATGTGACATTAGCACCAGGTTTAAACATTGGCTCCACAAACACTTTGCTTCATGGGAGTTTGAAAACAAGGAACCTGTTCCTTTTTGTCCACCATTGGCCATAGAGTGTCACAGATAGAGTTAAACCAAACTCCAGGGACTCTGGGGTGGTTCGCTGGGGTGATTGTCATGCTCTGTGAGATGATTGACCCCATAGTCTCAGCCTTATATTTATTTCCTTGGTTTCTCTCCAGGTTCTAGAATGGAGAGTATTTGAAAAAACAAACAACTATAACCCAGTTCTCTAGAATTTCTGATTTTTTTTCCTAGCACAAACTGGTTTGAGAAACCCAGGCCGTTAGACAGTATGGGATCTAAGAAGTATCATCATAGTGCCCTTAGTTTGATGGAGGCATGGGTGGGGTAGGGGTGGGGGAAGCCTGCAGGTGTTCAGACCGATGACTTCCTTGCTTTGCTTCCTCTACCACCTGGTTTTGGGCAAACAGGGTTTATGTTTTGGGTTTGGGTTCTGGCTGCTTAATGGATTGACCTAGCTCACAAGCACCCACTTGTGTGGTGGATTAAATACATCCATTTCCCATTTCTAAAAGATGTGCTGAAAGGTGATAGAAACAGTGTGCAAACCTCCTAATTCAACTGGGCTAAAAAAAAAAAATACAAATACAGAAACCTGCTTTGGGATCTCCCTTACATCATCAGATCCTTTCTCTCCCGCCCCTCGGACTCACTTCCCCATTACTCACATCGGTGATAAGGCTTGGTGCTGAGCTCACTGGGGAAGGAGACCTGACTCCTCCTGTTCTTGCCTTTGTGTCTGTGAGAAGCGGAGGCTTCCTTACATACTTCCTATGTAGGGAAGTCTGCCTGCTGCTCCCCCACCCCCGTGGGGCCTGCTGGACCGCCCTGCCTCTGCCAGGTGGTTATGGAAATCCCTTTTTCGCTGTCTGGGGCTTTATATTGGGTGAGTCTTCTCTTCCGAAATGCTCACCTTGGTGTCTGTTACACATTCCCTTCTAAGTGTAGCGCCAGATAAGCCAGACGCTGCAGCAGTCCGTTCTCACATCTCCCAGAAGCTGCCAAAACCCTAAAATCCCCGAGGCACCTGTCACCATCAGGCTTTCTGGGTTTCCACTCTGCCTCAACTCCCATCTCCTTTCAAGGCTTTGGGCTTTCAAGGAGGGGAATGAAGTCTGTTTGGCTGGTCAGGATAGTTTGAGTAAGCACATGAAAGATCCAGGTGTGGAGCACCTGGATGGCTCAGTGGGTTAAGTGTCTGACTTCAGGCTGAGGTCATGATCCCAGGGGTGGGATCTAGCCTGGCTCCATGCTTAGCTGAAAGTCTGCTTGTTCCTCTGCCCTTTCCCCCACTTGTTCTCTGTCTCTCTCTCTCCCCCCTCTCTTTGTCTCTCAAGTAAATAAATCTTAAAAAAGGAAGATCCAGGTTTGCCTTTCAGCTTCTAGCTGTGTGACCTTGGGTAGATCACTTTACTTCAATGAACCTCAGTTCCCCCCCTGTGAAAGGGGGGGGGGCAATAATACCTAGTGGTTTGTTGTGAGACTTAAATGTGTATGTTTGTGTATTTGGCTAGACAACAAGTAGGAGTGCCAGCCCTGGGCTAGACTCTGGGGTTGCAGTAAGGAATCAGCAGCTGTGGGCTGAACACAAAGCAGGTGAGATGATACAAAGAAACAAAGATTCATTAGATGGTGCCTCCTATTTCTTAGGGACAGAGTAGGCATGCAGATATTTTAAACAAATGAGTTAATTAATAAATACTTATTATTCCTCATACGTTTTCTTATTTTTTTCCACCTCTTAAAATCTTTGGCCTCAGGCCAGCCCTAGTTGTTGATCCAAATGGACTGGTTAGAGGTGAGTCTGTGAACTTTCTAAGACCGTGTGAGGGTTGCTCGCCCTTTTAGTGGTTCTGGAAGCTGGGCTATCTCATTAAGTGTGTTCCAGGGATAGTTTGCTGAGTGCTTCCGTCTGAGAGGCAGAGCATAGAGGCGCACAGAGGCGGGAGCCCTCAAACCTGAATCTGAAAGGGGAAGGGCAGTCGTTTTGAAGTGTTTGTCGTCTTTAGTCAATTAAAAGAAATTCTCCTGGTAGCCTTTCTTCCTTTCTCTGTCTCTCTCTTACTAATTTAAGTTTACCTTTTATACACCTCAGCTCATGCTTGCTACCGCTGGGAGGGCTTTAGCCACTCTCTTTTTTTGCACATTTCCTCTTCCCTTTCCTTCCTTTAATCTACCTCCAGTCCTCCTCTCCCCCCCCCCCCCCGCCCCCAAAGTCCCAGGCACATTTCCATCATTTAGAAGGTTCTTGAGTCAGACCTCCTAGATTGAAACCTAGGGAATGCCCCTTCTCTGCTGAGATGTTGACCAAGGACTTTACCCTCTAAAGAAGCCTTAGTTTCCTCATCTATAAAATGGGTATAATAGTACCAGGTCCTCAATGAATATTAAATATTAAAGCCCTTGGAGTATTTGGTGCCTTCTGTTGGAGTCTCTACTCTGTGTTTTACCTTCGGTTCAAATTTTTCCCTCTGTTCGACCCACCCAATAAACCAGCCAAACCAGTTTCCTCACTCTCCCTGTTCTGCATTAAAGCAAACACTGCTCTGCAAACAGTGACTAGACCAGAATGCCCTTTGCTAGGAAAGGCAGTTCTGTGGTGTTTTCTTGCTTTCCGCTGTGCAGTGTACCTGGGTGGGGCTACCTGTGGACCTGCTCATGAATATTGTTTGCAGTCGGAGTGGGGCAAGGAGCAGCTGGGATGGGAAGATCAAAATGACCTTGAAATCGTCAGCTTCTATTTTTTTTTTTTAATTTCATTTATTTGAGAGAGCATTGGGGGAGGGGCAGAGTGAAAGGGAGAAGCAGACTCCTGGCTGAGCAGGGAGCCCAATGACATGGGGCTCAATTCCAGAACCCCCAGGACCCCAGGACACATCCTTAGCCAAAGGCAGACTATTAACTGAGCCACCCAGACACCCCTTCTGATTTGAAATTTATTTCATGGGGCACCTGGCTGGCTCAGTTGGTAGATCATGTGATTCTTAATCTTAGGTTGGAAGTTTGAGCCCCGTGTTGTGGCTTACTTTAAATCTTTAAAAAATAAAATTATTTCATAATACACATGCTTTGAGGATACTGTTTCCCCATTGCCAGAGATGCCCTGCCCCGGCCCCTGAGAGTATACTCGCCCGCATGGCTAAGTACTGAATCACCTGGAACACCTCAAAGATGCAGGTCTGCCCTCCTGCAAGTTCACTGAGCTATAGTCTCTGAGAGTGGGGTTCTGGATATGGCATTTTGTTTAAAGCTCCCCAGGTGTCTGCTGCTGCTACCAGATTCATTGCCCTTGACAACCACAGTAGCTAGGTCAGAAATGTCGAATGAGTAGATACCTGGTGCCAGCCAGGGTCTGAACATCTCGCTGTCCAGCTTAAATAAGGCCAGGGACTCAAGGGCACCGTGGATCCAGAAGGGATAAGGTTGGTCCTTCTGCCATGCTGGCAAAGGACTGCTCTGTGGGTGTAGAAAAGGGCTGATGGGCTAGGAATGGGGGGGACCCAGGGAAATAGCCAGTACACATACCCCTCCCCACTGTGTAGCCAGTGTTAGGGGTACTGACTTAAGACCCAGCTCTTGCTCTCAGGGAGATTGCAAAAATCTCTGAGACCCCTGCAGAGGGTAATTCGAGTACCTTCTACCTTCTGAGAAAGGCTGTGTGGTGGGGAAGTGTTCCGCAATCACTACGGTGAGTGAGAGGGTTTCAGCCAGACAGAGAGGGTGGACAGGCTGTCCAGGAACTGGGACTGGGGTGCTCAAAGGCATGGCGGGGCCTAAAGGAGCCAGGCTGGAGCTGTGCTTTCTTGGACAGGGAAGGGTAGCTCCTGGAGAGGACCCCAGGATGCGACTGCCTATGTAGGCTGCAGCCAGGCTATCCCAAGGCCTTGGACTTTAGTCTGCAGTTAATAGAGAGTTTTCTCTTTCGTTTTGTTGTTGTTGTTGTTTTGTTTTTTAAGTAATCTCTGTGCCCAATGTGGGGCTTGAACTCAACGTCCCTGAGATCAAGAGTTGCATGCTCCACCCACTGAGCCAGCCAGGTGTCCTGGGTTTTCTCTTTCTAGTCCCCCTACCTTTCTATTCTTTTAGTAGACAAATCATTCACTTGGTTAAAAATACATATATAAATATATATATATATATATATATATATATATATATATATATATATATATATATATTTTTTTTTTTTAAATATGTATGTAAAAAAGTCTTATCATCCTGACCCAGGAAGTGGCAGAGGTGGGGCAATGGTCTTGTACTTTTATCTTTCAAAACCCACACTTTCATCATGCCCCTCCTGTGCCTTGTTGCCCAACTGCATCTCCAGTGGAACCCAAGTCACCTTTCTGAGGGTAAGGAATTCCCTCTCCCCTTGGAAGAGGTGTCTTTACACCTTCCTGATCTCACTAATTTTAACTGTGATGCTGGATTTCAGCTGCTTTTGCTTTTGAAGGGGCACTTGTCTTTCACGTGTGGGTAATTTCCATCCTGTTTCCCCTTTCCTCCCCTTCCAAATAAATGCTAGCTGAAGTGCACTTCTTTTCCTTTCTGTGTGTCTTCAACTTTCTGGGTCTCTGAAAATGGAATTCAGTTGGCATTCAGATTGAGGGGTTGGGAGGGAAAGTGTCCTAAATTTACTAAGGTTCCAACTGGGACTTTTTCAGGGTGTGAGAGAGATCTGGGCCTGAATTCTGTGAGCTCAGGTATTACTGCTGGGATCTAATGGAGCCCATCTGGAAGGGTTGAACCTGTGCACCCTGAGCAAAATCATAAACAGTGGCCAGCACAGGACCCTGTAAGATAATTGGCCAAGGCCTAGATAATAATTAGTGGGCTTTGTAATTAGGAGAGCTTGTAATAAGCCGAAAGCCTTTCAGATTTATGGTACCTAGGCAAGTTGAAGGCTAGGGAAAACACCTGTTTCTGTGGTTTGGCATTCACACATACTCATACACCTTTTCTGTTCCCAGAAGAGTTTTCCCAAAAGAAGTTTTAAGAGTGTGTTCATCTAGGTTAATGCCACAGCTTCCTTTCTGGTCTCCCTGTGTCCTCTTGCACCCCACCCCCCAAAAGTCTTCATCCAGCAGCCAAGAGTGATGGTTTTTAAAATTTTAAGTTAATACAAATAGGGAATAGTATGTTGCACACCTGAAACTAATAAAATGTATGCCAATTATACTTCAATCAAAAAATAAGTTAGGGACGCCTGGATGACTCAGTTGCTTAAGTGGCTGCCTTTCGATCAGAGTCCCTCTTCCGGCTCCCTGCTCCTTGGGGAGCCTGCTTCTCCCTCTGCATGTTTTGTCTCCCATTCCCCCTCCTTGTGCTTTCTTGCTTGCTCGCTCTCTAACAAATAAAAAAAGTCTTTTTAAAAAAGTTAAAAATCAAAATCCACTAGTGGCTCCCCATTTCACACAGAATGTAAATCAAAGTCCTTTCTGTGATGTGCAAAACTTTCATGATCTCCCCCCACCCCTTACCATCATTTCTTCCTGACTGTACCTAGAACACACCAGGCACACTTCTACCTCAAGACCTTTGACTGGCTGTTATTGGTGTCTATAATACTTTTCTCTGATACCCACATTGGCTTGCTCATTTTACTTACTTTTAAGCAAGCTCTATGCCCAACGTGGGGCCTGAACTCATGACCCCAAGATCAAGAGTTGTTTGCTCTATTGACAGACACCTCATGGCTCACTCATTTAGATCCAAGTTTTGCTCACATGTCACCCCCTTGAAACCCTTGAAACTATTTGAGATAGTTACCCCTTCGAGCACTCCCCTTCTTTTTCCTTTGCTTTATTCTCCTCTGTAGCACTTTTCATCATCTAGCATGCTATGTATTTCAGTTATTTCTTCTGTCCATTTTCTGTCTCCTCCCAGTAGAATAGAAGCTCCTGGAGGCCAGGGAATTTCATGTTTTAGTTTCAGGCTTTATTGGATCTAGAACAGTGCCTGGCGCATAATAGGTACTCAGTAAGTGTTTGCTGAATGAGTAAAGGAGGTTTCAGAGTGTATGTATAGAACTATACATATTTTTTGTATTTAGAAACAATTCTAGGGTCATGGGGGAGGGATAGGGTGGCTGGGTTATGGATATTGGGGAGGGTATGTGCTATGGTGAGTGCTGTGAATTGTGTAAGACTGATGATTCACTGACCTGTACCCCTGAAGCAAAGAATACAGTATATGTTAATTAAAACAAAAACAAAAACAAAAACTATTCTGGGGTGCTTTTGTTTTTAAAGAAAAGCTAGAACTTTGTCAGTATGAGCCATAGAAGGACATGAGGAGGGGATAGTCACAGGGCATGTGTCTCCGCTTGGCACTCCCCTGCTTCTCTGAGCCCTGCACACCCCTAGTGTAACCTTACCTAATTGTCTTGTCTCAAAACAGCTTGCAATCTAGAGTCTAAAGGTCAGAGGAGCCATTTCTGCCCCACACTTCTGGGTGTAAGGAAGCACCAGATCAAAATCTAAACAGAGATCTGAGCCTAGCAGAGCCATCTGTTTTGTTTCCTATTGTCTGGGTAACACCTTCCTTGAGCGAGACTCCCAGATGCACCCAACACCTTCTTCCTGGGTATCTGCAGCATCCTTCAGGGCCATTAATTGTTAAAGACCTGGTATCCATTCTTCTGGTTCTTGGCAATGCACAGAAACCTGGGAGGAACTTTTGAGATGGAAAAAAAAAAAAAAAACCAAACCTCTCAATACAAAAATTCAAGGCATCTTAATTAGCTCATGGCCAAGATACAAATCTCACAACTCCAAAATCCATCAAATCAGTAAATGTTGAGAAGGTGGGGCACCTGGGTGGCTCAGTCAGTTAAGCATCTGCCTTTGGCGCAGGTCATGATCCCGGGATCCTGGGATTGGCTCCCTGTTCAGGGGAGCCTGCTTCTCCCTCTTCCTTGACCCCCCTCCCCAAGAGAGTTCTCTCACACTCTGTTGCTTGCTCTCTCCCAAATATATTTATTTATAAGTAAGTAAAACCTTTTAAAATATTTTACTTATTTATTTGTCAGAGAGAGAATGTTAGAAATCATTATATAAGATCTATCACCCTGTCTTCAGAAGGGTAGCAGCCTACTATGTAGAGTTGCCAGGGCTAGCAAATAAAAATACAGGATGCCCAGTTATATTTGAATTTCAGAGAAATAGTGGTTTTAATTTTTTATTACTATGTCCCATGCAATATTTGAGATATACTTACCAAAAAAATCATTACTGTTTCATCCTCTGTTCTCATAAACAACATTGCACTGACAGGTACTTATTCTATGTTCAGATCTTCCCATGTGCTGTCTGTCTCCTTTAAACCTCAACCCGTGAGAAGTGATGGTTGTAGCTCTGAGAGGATAAGCTAGTGCAGGTCCGGCAGACAGGAAAGGGGAGAGCCTGGCTGGGTGTTCTGTGGCTGGGTGTTCTGGTGGCTTTTGGACTCCAGAGCACAGCAAAGCCTGTGCTGTGCTCTTTACAGCAAGAAAAGGCAACTAACCAGACTGTGATTGGCCAAGTGTGGAGGTTGGGTAGGTAATTCCTGCTCTGAAGGTCTCAGGGGGAAGAGAAGTCCTTCCAGATGGCAGTCATCTGTCTGAGCACCGAACACATTTTTGTTGAGCACTTGCCAACACTAGTACTGTGCTTAGCTGGGCACTGAGGATATAGCAGGACAAAACCCCCAAATGCTTGCCCTTGTGTAGCTTCTCTTCTAATCAGAGGAAACAGGAGACAGCACGGTGGTCTGTGGAAGGAGAACAATACAGGAGGAAAGGGGATAGAACTAAAAGTGTCGGAGTGGAGGGTTCTGGGAGAATCCTCACTAAACCACATTTATGTGAAGACTTGAAGTGTGTGCTCAAGAGGTGTTAGATTGGACTGGGTCTTTTTTTTTTTTTCTTCAAGATTTTATTTATTTGACTGAGAGAGTGCAAGTAGGCAGAGAGGCAGGCAGAGAAAAAGAGGAGGAAACAGGCTCCCCGCAGAGCAGAGAGCCTGATTCGGGGCTCAATCCCAGGACCCTGGGATCATGACCTGAGCTGAAGGCAGAGGCTTTAACCCATTGAGCCACCCAGGCACCCCTGGACTAGGTCTTTGATGGAGCGGGGCTTCCTGTATTATTTTAAAAGTTCATATTGATATAATTTAAAGACTAGTCTATTAAAAACAAAAGACTATTCTCTTAAAAGGTACAGACTTCAGTTATTAAAATAAGACATAGGATACACTGTACAGCATAGGGAATATAATTAATAGTAGCTTACAACTTTATATGGTGACACGTGGTAGCTAGATTTATCTGGTGATCTCTTTGTAATAAGTGTTTAAATGTAACTCACTATGTTGTACATCTGAGATGAATATATTGTATGTCAACTATACCTCAGAGGAAAAATAAAAGAAGTTGGGGGGGGGGCTCATCTCTGGGCAGGTATTTTTCTGGAGGAATAGTCCCGAGAGCTAATTGTCACTACATCTCCTTTAAAGGGTATCAGATTTAAACCAGGATATAATGTGCTTTCCATGTCACCCACCCTTGGTGTGTTGCCCGAGAGGAATAGGACTTTAAATCTGTTTCTCTTAACCTCATGCAGGGGGATGAGACTGTCCTAAAGGCATCATGACTCTTGGGCACATTGGGTGTGTGTGTGGGGGCGTCACAGGTATACCGGTGTCCCAAGACCTGCTTAGTCAGAACGAAGTATGGGGACGTTCAAAGGCTGCAAACTAACTCCCCCGCAGATTCTTCATCCCGGTTGTGTAGGAGTGTTTGAAAAGGGAACAAGAGGACCAAGTTATTTGTGGGAAAAGTGCGTTTTGTGTAGAAAACGTCACCCCTTGAGTCAGCCCTGGGACAATAGCCTGGCTGCTCATTGCCAGGTGGGGTGGAACCCTGAATCACCGGCCAGGCCACCTCTCCTGGTGAGGTTATCAGGAGCCACTGGAATCTGTGACCTCATCCTCCTAGGAACAGGTACTTGTGGTGCCCGTTCTTAGTCATAACTCCCAGGATACTGGCCCGTAGGTCTCTCTCCTCATAGCGAGCAGGGACCCGAGGTTTTTCGGAAATGACAGGGCTCCACAGCTGCTTGGTAAAGTTCACGTGACCAATTTCATTACCACCTTGGCTCCTGGGCTTGTAATGTCTTAATCTTTCTGGAGAAATTAGAATTTGTGGGTGTACTTCTGTGCCTTCTGACTTAAGTCTGCATTGATAAAGAAGTGCTCGCATGCCTTGCAGATGGCTGTTTCAGAGCTTGTCATTAGAGTCTTTGATTTGGAAACTTTCATGTAAATTGTGCTGATTTTTCTTTGGACTTTAGAATCTAGTTAGAATTTCTCACCTTTTTTTTTTTTTTTTTTCTTTTCTTCCTCCTTTCTGCTAATCCTCTCACCTGAACCTTGGGAGTGCTTAAAAACTTTGGGAATTAAATACCTGGGGGGTGGTTCAACCGAGGAAACCCAACTTCACTTACCAGGTGTGAGGTTGCATTCCCGGTTTCAACAGAGATTTGACGTCAAGGTTGTGACTTTAATCTTGAGCATTTATTTCTCTTTTATCCTGTGGAGTGAAGGAAAGAGTCTCCTTGAGCCCACTGGGCGGGGGGAGTAAAGATGATCTGGGGAGGGCAGGAGGAGAAGCAGGATTGTCTGGGTTCAGATTCTGACTCATCTCTTACTTGCCCTATGACCTTGGGCAGGTTGCTCTACCTTTCTGTGCCCCAGTGCTCTCACCTCTAAAAAGGGGATGAAATTGTGTTTCCTGCCTCACAGGGTTGACAGAGAATGCTGTGAGTTAGCATGTCTAAAGCGTTTTCAGTGGCTGGCGTATAACAAAAGCTTTGAAGTACTGAGTTTTTATTATTAGATGTTTCTGCTGTATTTTTTATTTATTTTTTTAAAAGACCAGCCCAGGATCACAGAGCTAGAGGCACACCTCTCCGCCTGGCCAGCTTTTAACTGGTTTCTGGGAATATCTGCATTCCAGATTCTTCGCTTTGGCCTAAAAAGGAAACTCAAGGTCCACCCACTGCAGCCTTCAAAAGCCTTGACTAGCTTGAGCCCTTGGGGTAAATGAAACTTCAAGATCCCCTCCCCCTTGGAAGCCCAGAATGAAAGGGGTGTTACCCTTGCCCTTGAGCTCCCTTTTAAATCTGAACCGTCAAGTGTGGCAAACTGAGAAGTTTGCAAGCCGCAATTTCAGAGCTGCTTAGGCTAATTATTATATTTTCCTTTTCTAAACTTCTACTTAAAGTTTCTTCTTAATCACTTGGTGGGGGGGTGGGGAGAGATTTTAAACCTGTTAACTCTATGAACGCAGCCACAGCTTCCTTGATCTTCGGATCCAATGGGAAGTATTTTGTTTTAAAAAACCTTAACAGTAATTGTGTCTAGGGATCATTTTTTTGAGGTGGGGGAGCAGTCTTAATCCTCCAGTGGTTGGCAAGGATTTATTTACAGATGGAAGGAGGCATTTGGTTGGGTAAGGAGTTGGGGGTTGGGGTATACGTGAAATCACAAGTTGGGTATTGGTGCTGTGTGCTGGATCTGTGAGGCTCATTACACTGTTTCCTCGACTCTTGGACATGTTTGAAATTCTCCACTATAAAGCTTACATTCCACAAGGAAAACCTGAATATTCTGTAATAGAAAATTTAAACATCTTCCAAAGTTCTCTCCCCTTCTCAGGTGGCTGCTGTTAGCAATTGGGTGTGTATCCTCCCAGATATTTTTCTGAACACTTACAGAACATGTGTGTCCCTATTTGTGGTTTTTCCCTTTTTAGAGTTTTTCCATAAGTGGAAATATGAATTGTCCGGCAAAATGTAATCCTCTCCTGCTCATCCTTTATAAATATGTCCTGGAAAATTTTACCCATCTGTGGTTGAACACCCCCCCCCCCATTCTCTTTAGCCTGAGGAAGGTATTTTTAGCATCCTAGAATCCGATCAGGTTCCCTCAGTACGGAGTTTGAGGGCCTACTGTGTGATCTGTCAGTCACAAGGATTCTCTTGTCCTGTGGGGTTTGGTAATCTGTCCAGGAGCGTCAGAAAATGCTGAGATGCCAGGTTTTCAGACAATAGGCACATTCAGAATCCAGGTGGGGTAAGACCTGTGTGGGCTGGAGCCGCTGGCAGAGCTTCTTGGGGGTGCGGGGGGAGTCAGATGGAGCTGGGCCTGGGGTGTTGGGTGGCATGTGAGCAGGAGGGTGGAGAGGAGCCTGTTGGCTGAGAGAGGGGTACCCTTAGCCAAGGTCGGTGGGGAGGGATCCTCCCATGCAGATTGGGGTGGGGGGGCTAGGAACATGACAAAGGGGATATTTGGTGTCTCAGGGAGCTGAGATGAAACTCTACTCCCAGCTCTGGAGTGGCACTGTAAGGGTGGGGGCTATGAGGAAACAACCCCTTGGCAAATCAGGCCTGGCCTTTGGGGCTGATGGGGCCTAACAGGACCATAGAAGGACAGTAATGCGGCTGCCGTTGGCTGGCTGGCTGGGTGGGGCCGTGTTGGCAAAGACCAGGCGAGCTTGGAGAACAGGAGCAGCAGGTTCTCCTCTCTTTGCCTGCCCTGGGGCTGGTTGACCGAGTCACTCCTGGACTCTGCTGAAGCAGTGTGGGGTGGGCCACAGAGAACCAGGAAAGAACTATACCATCCACATGGCCCTGGGGGAGGCCAGCGTGGTCTGGCCTGGAGTATCAGGTCCGGGGCGTTCACCCAGCCTCCCCCCACTTGAATGCTTATCCAAAGTCCACTCCCCTCTCCCCCGCCTTGCTTCTTCCAGGGGCTCATCTCAGCAGACGGCACCTCCCATCCTGTCTGTCCGTTTGTGCATTATTCATTCATTTCCTCATTCATTCATTCATTCATTCATTCAGTAAATAATGATTAAGAGCTATTATGTGGCAAGCACTGTTCCAGGACTGGAGATGCAGCAGAGAACCAGCCAGGAACAGATCACCCAGGTGGAGTTTGTAGTCTCCTATATTGGTGGGAACAGGCAGTAAACATAATAAACATGTAAAGCATTTAGGGTGTTGAGGTGGCAACAAATGTTTAAGAAAAGTGAATCTGAGTAAGTATTTGCTGGGAAGCAGTTGGGGTGGTTTGAGAAGGCCTCACTGAAGAGGGACATTCAAGTAAAGATCCAAGATCCAAGAGAGGTGAGGGGCTGAGCAGTGTGGGGAAGGGTGGTCTAGATCGGGGGAAACAGAAGGTCCCAGGCCTTGAAGTGGAGTGGAAGAGCAGAAGGCCAGTGCATGTGGATTTGAGTGACCAAGGTGGAGAGGGTGATGGAAGGGCAGAGGGGAGTGCCCCAGGGGAAGGCCTTGTGAGGACTTTGTTTTTAACTCCTGGCTCCTCTCCACCCCTTCAGTGCAGATCCCTCCCACCAGTTCCTATCTTCTTGCTTTGCCTCTTCCCTTCTCCATTCCAGGCAGTGCGATACTCAGGAAGTAGTTGTTTGATGAAAGGCTGTTCAGTGGGTGAGTATTATTACGCTGGTGGTCAGAAGCTTGGGCCCTGGCCCCTGACTGTTCAGTTTCAAGACCTTGGTCCAGGGTAAGGCCCATGGATTCACATTTCTAATGGTGCTTCTGGTCCATCTGCAGAGTAGCCGGACTCTGTCCCTTCCACCAGCAGCACTTCCCCTGAGCTTTCTGCCTCGCGCACTCATCTCTGAGGGCCAGCTCAGTTGGTGCTGCCTCCAGGAAGCATTCTCTGACTTTCTGCCCTCAAGGCGATAGTCAGGACATTGCCCCCAACCCCTTCTTAGGTTGGGATCCCCCAGGTTCTCTGTTCCAGCAGTCTCGATGCCCCATGAAGTGTCCCCAGCATGGCACCTGGAATGTAGTTGGCACTCAGTAAGCAGTGTTTGGTGAGAGGCTTGTTCACTGGGGAGAATCAGGCTTGCACCCTGGAGCTGGGGTGACTTAGCCATTTGTTGAGGACACTGCCTTGGGAGGGGGGAGGAGTACATTATAATGTAGAAGAGGAAGTCCTATTCCCAGACCTCTTAATTTTTCTATCACATTTTGCTCTTCCTCTTCTGAAAAGCAACAAAAACACCCTTTCAGCTGAGCTTAGATAGGATCCCTCTGGCCATTCTTTTAAACAGTCATGGGACATTTAAAAAGTTTTGCATCCCCCCCCCCCCCCCCCAACTTACTATTTGCTTCTTAAAGAAAGATAAATCAGGTATAATAAGAAGCAGTTTAATTTATTCAGTTTCTCCCTTTTTACATTGAAAGGAAATTGTGGTGATATCTACTACTTTCAAGAGTGTTTGGCGTCAAGAAGCCACTTAGCTCAAAACTTTGTCACTCTTCAACCTACTGAGCCTGCCTACCCTTTGCCAGGCACTCCAGGGAAGCCAGGGCCTCAGGTGAAAATGACCACCCCCTGTGCAGAATTTCCATTCTAGAAGGTGGAGGGACATCAAACTGCGTTAAGTACTATGTTAGAAGGAAGTTTGGGGAAAAGACCGGAGTATAGCAGGGTAGGGTGGGGAGGGATAGGGCTCTTGGGGTGGGTGTTGCTCCTGTAGTCCCATCATGCCCCCTACCCATTTCTGATTACACAGCTGACAAGTTTAGAGAGGGCAGCACTAGTAATCCAAGGGTGTGTAGAGGGTTAGTTGAGGATGTGGTTGGGAGGGTGAGGAAAGGAGAGGGACCTGGAGGTGGAGGAGGGAAGTCAGTACTGGAGTGGGGGATGTCCCCTGCTCCTCTCCCTACTCCTCGGAATGTGGACACCCTCAGTGCTCTGCCATTTGACATGCTGATTAGTTAATTAGCAATTGTTTACAGGTCTTGAGCTGTAATTCTGGGAATAGTTCTCAGTTTTTATGGTGCCTCAAAACCACCTGTGTAACTAATTAAATGTGGACTGATGGGCCCCATCCTCTCAGAGACCCCCATTTGTAAATCTGGGTGGGGTCTGGGAATCCGGCATTTTTAAATAAGCCCACTCTGCCTGGATGGAGGTCCTGGGATTGCATTTCAAAGGAAGCTGGTCCACACCTTCCCATCCCGAACCTGGGCTACAGTTGGGCTCCCCCAGACTGCAATACGGACTCGGAGGGGCCTCCCTGCTAGAGATCCAGAGTCAAGAGGTCTGAGGGGAACAGCAGCATTAAAAAAAAAAAAAAAAAAAAAAAAGCCAGGAGATTCTTGATTGGACTTGGTGGGGGGTGGGGCATCCATGAATCCATGAACCCACCAGGATGTGAACAAGGGGAGGGTGTGTACACGGCGTACTGGCAAGCCTTTTTTGGGTTCATTGGGTCCAGAGCTTTCATCAGGCTTTGAGGTATCCAGCTCCCCCTGAAAAGGCGTTCAAAGGCCTGGCTGCATCTGTCAAGTTGGAGGGCAAGAGGAATTACATTGAGCTCTTTGAACTCCCCATGTTTTCTTGGAGAAGCAGATATGAGCAAAATATGCAAGACATGTGGATGGAATGACAAAAACCCTGGCGGAGCAAGAATTCTATTGTCTGTGGAGTGGAGAGCTTGGATGGCCAACTGAGCTTTTTCTCCCTTCCTTCCTTCCTCCCTCTCACTCATGGTCCATTCTTACCTTCAGGGAGTCACTGGGCATCTGGGGTCTCCAGCCTGCTAGTCCCGGAAGGGTAGCCTGGATAATTCAGACTAGTGGGTAATTTGACAAATAACTTGGTTTTGGACTGAGGAGTTAACGAGTTGCCTGGCCAATATTTAGATGCATGGCCGAGCCCTGCAGCTGTCCTGGAGAAGCTGGCATGAAACTCAAGCCTGGCAGAAAACAGATCCAACATGGAGATAAGGCAGCTGCAGTTTCAGTTTTAAGGTTGGGCCAAGGAAGAAAGAATTTTAGGGACTTTCCTTACTGTGCACAAGGAGTACAGGTGCTTTTCGACTTTGGGGGTGGGGGGGGCCAGGGACCAGTGAATGTGTAAGGCATTTCAGAAATGTGATTCTGAATGTACTCTTTGATATTTTAGAGGACAGTCGTTTGTTATTAAAGAGATTGGCTTTAAGGCGATTTATCTCCTTAAAAAAGTATTTCTGGACACGTTAGGACTTTCAGACACTTAACACATTTTAAAGATTTATTTTTCTCTCATGGGGAATTTCCTTATTACAATTGGATCTGGTTTCTCTTTATATTTTGTGCCTTCTTCTCAGTGAATCGCCCTCAGTAGAAGTGTCCATAATTGAAGACCATTATCAAAAAGCTTTCAGTTGACAGGCACTTGGCTTTACGTTTGTAAGCTCATTTAGTTTGTGCACTAATCCTATTATAATTATTTCCATTTTATAGATGAGACTGGAGCTCAAAGAGATGAGGTCCCCTTGGTTGCTTGGTGACAGGGCAAGGATTCACAATTTTCATCTGATTGCTGGGATGCATAGCTTCCCTTCCTTGAGAAGGGAAGGCTGTCCTTAGGCTGTCCAAGCTCTCAGAGGTCTAATCCTGGGAAATTCTTAAAATGATTTTTTTAAAGGGAGTCTTATCTTTCTGTTAATGTTGGTTCTTTGCAAAATGGGATTAATAGGGGGGCCCTGGGTGACTCAGTCTGTTAAGCATCTGCCTTTGGCTCAGATCATGATCTCAGGGTCTTGGGATTGAGTCCCAATCTGGACTCCCTGCTCAGTGGGGAGTCTGCTTCTCCTTCTCTCTCTGCCCCTCCCCCTGTTTGTGCTTTCTCACTCTCAAAAATCTTTCAAAAACTGGGATTAGGGGCGCCTGGGGGCTCAGTGGGTTAAAGCCTCTGCCTTCTGCTCAGGTCATGATCCCAGGGTCCTGGGATGGAGCGCTGCATTGGACTCTGCTCAGCAGGGAGCCTGCTTCCCCTCCTTCTCTCTCTGCCTGCCTCTCTGCCTACTTGTGATCTGTCTGTCAAATAAACAAATAAAAATCTTTAAAAAAATGGGATTAGTAGTGCTTACTTAAGAGGTTATTGGGGAGATTAAACAGGAACAATACAGAATGTCAGGCATGCATTGGGCTTCAGAAGTAGTAGTACCTTACTGCTATTTTTTTTTATTTTTATTTTTTTAAGATTTTATTTATTTATTTGACAGACAGAAATCACAAGTAGGCAGAGAGGCAGGCAGAGAGAGAGGAGGAAGCAGGCTCGCTGCTGAGCAGAGAGCCCAATGCGGGGCTCGATCCCAGGACCCTGAGATCATGACCTGAGCAGAAGGCAGAGGCTTTAACCCACTGAGCCACCCAGGCGCCCCCCTTACTGCTATTCTTGATAACAGTAAGACATAATCACTGTTTTTATTATTAACACTGATAAAGCTCTTACTGTGTGCCAGGCATTGCCCTAAGTATTTGTACAGTAACATCAAATTCTCCTGATCGTTCAGTGGGAGTAGTAGGTTCTCCGCCCCATTTCAGATGAGGAAATTGAGGCACAGAGTTCACTTAGTGTGTGGTTCACTATGACCTGTAGATCTGCTGCTTAGAAGGTCTTAAGGCCATTTTGTTTTCATGATAGTACCCGATGAACTGGATCATCCCTTCCACATTTTTTTCTAAATGTTTATTTTTTAACCTCTGCACCTGCCGTGGGCCTCAAACTCATAACGCTGAGATCAAAAGTCAATAGGCTTCACTTGACTGAGCCAGCCAGGTGCCCCCTCATTGTGGTTTTGATTTGCATTTTCCTGATGATTAGTGATTTGAGCACCTTTCATGTGTCTGTTGGTCATTTGTACATCTTTAGAGACATATCTGTTCATGTCTTCTGCCTATTTTTAAGTGGGATTATTGGTTTTTTGGGTGTTGAGTGCTGGAAGTTCTTTATATATTTTGGGTATTAACCCCTTATTCGATGTATCATTAGCAGGTATCGCTCCCATTCAGTGGGTTTTCTTTGCTGAGCAAAAGCTTTTTATTTTGATGTAGTCCCAGTAATTTTGCTTATTTCCCATGCCAAAGGAGACGTATTTAGAAAAATGTTTCTACAGCTGATGTCAGAGAGATGACTGCCTGTATTTTCCTGTAGGAATTTTATGGTCTTATATTTAGGTCTTTAATCTGTTTTGGGTTTATTATTATTTTTAGTTTATTTTGTGTAGGGTGTAAGAAAGGAGTCCAGTTTGATTCTTTTGCATGTAGCTGTCTAGTGTCCCCGACTCCATTTATCGAGACTTTCTTTTTCCCATTGTATTTTCTTGCCTCCTTTGTTGGAGATTAATGGACCATGAGACTGGGGGTTTAGTTCTGGGCTCTCTCTACTGTTCCATTGATCTGTGTATCTGTTTTTGTACCAGTACCATACTTTTCTGATAACTATAGCTTTGTGTAGGATATCTCATCTGGGATTGTGATACCTTGTTTTATTCTTTTTCAAGATGGCTCTGACTCTTCGGGGTCCTCTGTGGTTCCAAACAAGTTTTAGGACTGTCTTGGCCACTATTATGTTTTATTCACCTTTGCCTGAAGATCAGTAGTTTCAGAGTTGGAGGGGTTCCTGGGGGCCTCTCAGTCTAGTCCTTTCTCTGGCCTAGATGGTCAAGCTAAGCTTCCTACCTGCTGGCTTGAGAGTCTTGCTGGCTACCGTGAGGTGTGTGCCCCAGGGAGCTCTGCCTCCCATCCCAAGAATGTCACTTTCTGGACATGGGCCTACTTCCATGGATGCCAGCCCTGGCCAGGCTCCCTCTGCCTATATCCTCCCCGTGGGACTGCAATTACCCCAGAGGTAAGGACTTGGGTCTCTTCTCTATCCGACCCTGACCCCCAGCTCTGAACACAATAATCAGCACTTAGTATGTACTCAGGGAGCATTTATAGATGGATGAATGACTCCACATCTGCCCTGAGGTGGGCATCAGTCAATCCATGTTTATCCTGGGCCTGCCTTTTGCTCGTACTGGGGTACCACAGAAAGGGCAGCATACCAGGCCTGTGCCTTCAGGGAACTTCAGTTCTAGTGTCTAAATAGACATGAAACAGGCACCTGGGTGGCTCAGTGGATTAAAGCCTCTGCCTTGGGCTCAGGTCATGATCCCAGGATCCTTGAATCGAGCCTGGCATCAGGCTCTCTGCTCAACAGGGAGTCTGCTTCCCTCCCCCGCCCCGCCACCAGCCTGCCTTATGATCTCTGTCAAATAAATAAAATCTTTAAAATATAAACAAACAAAGTAAATAAGTAAATAGACATGAAACATGTAAATGAATAGGGTTTCATGGAATGAAGCAGAGAAATGGGGTGAAGAGTAACTAGAGTGGGGAGGTGGCCTAATGTAGCTGAGTGGGTCAGGCAGGTTGTCATGAGGAAAAGTGTGATCTGGGTAGTGCTGCAGGGGCAGGTGCCATAAAAAGAACTGCTGGAAGCAAAGGAAACAGGCAGGACCAAGAGCCCAAGACAGCAAAGAGCACAGTTTACTAGGGGAGGAAGAGGCCCGCGGGCAAGGGCCTGCTGGATGCAGTGTGGTAACAGGTGAGAGACACCCTGGAGGGGAAGACAGAGACCAGATCTTGTTTCTTGGTCAGATGACCTCTTCATTCATTCATTCATTCATTCACACTTAAGTATATATTTAAATCCTGTGTTGTTGCAAATGGCAAGATTTATTTATTTCTCTCTCTCTCTCTCTTTCTTTCCCCCCTCTTTGATCTCTATATACAACATGGGGCTTGAACTCAACAACCCTGAGATCAAGAGTCCCTTGCTCTTGCGACGGAGCCAGCCAGGTGCCCCAAGATATCATTCTTCTATTATGACTGAATAAAGAGTCTCTTCTGAAAGAAAGATAAATACCACTGTGTCAGCTTCCACCCAGATGAAGTGATTAAACCATTCCATTCAACTGATTTTTCCTTCTGGCTAATCATGGAACCTTTGTCCTCAGTTGGAGGAGGCTCCGTCTGTTTCTTTAGGAAATGATGTGCGAGAGACCAGAACATTAAGTTTATTCAGTGACTGTGGCTAGCTGAGTGCAGGCTATGTGTCAGAGGGGATTTGGGGTGGATGGTTGATGAAAAGTAGTTTGTACCCACCGTATCCTGTCTCTCAGTTCAGCTAAAACCAGCCTCCCCTGGCTGCTGTACATGTGTATGGTTTCCTGCTCTAGCTCTGTGGTTGGACGCATGCGGCTTTGCCTTAATAGGCCTGGAATAGCAGCCGGTGTTCACTGAACTTCTCTTGTGTCTGCACCTGTGCTAAGGGCTTTATGTGTTGAATCATCTCACCCCTGTAGGAGACAGTGACGGTGGTGCTTCCTGCTCTGCAGGTAAGGGAAGTGCGGTGGGCGTGATGCCGTCGGGGTGTGACCTTAGTCACCTGACCTCTCACCTGGGCTCCTTTTTTTTTTTTTTTGATTTTATTTATTTATTTGACAGAGATCACAAGTATGCAGAGAGGCAGGCAGAGAGAGGAGGGAAGCAGGCTCCCCGCTGAGCAGAGAGCCCGATGCTGAGCTCCATCCCAGCACCCTGGGATCATGACCTGAGCTGAAGGCAGAGGCTTAACCCACTGAGCCACCCAGGAGCCCCGTCACCTAGGCTCTTAATCACTTAATACTACACTGCCCCACGATGGCCAAGAGTTTATATCCTGGACTCCTTGCAGACAGGGAGGGTCATTGTCTTCTTGACTCCTGTCCTCCTCCGGCCAGGCTTGGAAGGGAAGGGCTCCATTAGTTCTTTGAA
The DNA here is from genome assembly GCF_002288905.1 of Enhydra lutris kenyoni. Lineage (NCBI taxonomy): Eukaryota > Metazoa > Chordata > Mammalia > Carnivora > Mustelidae > Enhydra > Enhydra lutris. The sequence continues at coordinate 5,626,441 of NW_019154114.1, forward strand.
GCCCCATCTCTGATTTACAGTTTGACAGTTGTTGCCCCTCCCAACCTCTCGGGAGAGAAGGATAAGTCTCTTTAATTAGTCCACTGAGATTAATAGACCATATACCTTTCAGGGAAAAGGAACAGTAAGTGTTCCCTGAGCATCTTTAATGCACTGGACTCTGCATTCAGACTGAGAGACCGCCATGAGCCGACATTTATCGAGTACTGCAGTGTGCCCCGCATGGAACTCTCCCCTCCCCCTGTGTGGATTTTTTTCTTTAAGTTGTTTTTTTTTTAAGTTGTTTTGTTGTTGTTGTTTTTTTTTTTTATTAGTTTTCCTTCCTCTCTCTCTCAAAGTTTACTTAGATAATCTCTACACCCAACGTGGGGCTCAAACTCAACCTCCAAGATCGGGTCCTCCAACCGAGTTGTTCCCCACCCCCCAACCCCCGGGGGGTTGTGTCTCGTAGCCATCTCACCATACTCTGTGAGGGAGCAACTGCACTCACAACTGCACTGTAACGGGACAGAGGCCTTCCTGAAAACCATCACACTGCAGAATCGCCCAGGAAAACGCCACAGGGCTTATGGGGAAGTGGCTAGCAGCACGGCACTCAATAACTTCATTGTAATACATCAAAAAAAAAAGTTTGCTTGTGGGAGTAGGTCTGGTGGGGCTGTGTCTTGTGAGTTCTTGTGGAAGGAGAATAACGTGAAGTCAGATGGAAAGTGGTAACACCAGATGGGGATGGGTGTGGCTGGGAGATCTGTGTGTGTTTTGTGCATTCCTACCCTTCAGCAGAGTACACTGCTCTGCATTCGCCTAGTGTTTCTCACAGACAAAATTACACACATGAGCAAACTTGAAATTTGAGTTATGCTCAGATTGTTCCCTAATAAGTCATTCATGTTGGAACACATTTGCATTTTTGAAACAAGTATAACAGAACTGACTATATCTCTGTGTTGCTGTGAAGTAAACCGAGTCCTGGAGGAGAAAAGTGATTGGCTCGGGATTATGCAGCTGGGAGATGACAGAGCTGGGATTTGAACTCAAGTCTGCATCAGAGCTTAACCTCTGTGCAACAGGGCTCTCCCTGTTCTCAGGCAAGGGAAGCAGGTTAGGCTGTCAGAGTTAGCTAAGAGCAGAGATTATGGAAGCTAAGGAGAAAGAATGGTCTTTGGCAAATGGCCAGTAGTTACAAACACTCAGGAGTGGATCCTTTAAAATGTTGAATGATGACTGGTACAACATGGACCCTTTGTAGTCAAAGCGGATGCCTGGCATTTAGTGTTCAAACAGATAGTGAGATCCTGAGCAGCAGCTGGAGGGTGGACATGGGGGAAGCCTCCAGGAGGCTCACGAGGGAGGCTGCTTCCCCGTGGATGGGGGACTTGGTCAGCTAATTAGCTGTGGGTGCAGCTGTGTCCTGAGTCCTAGCAGAACAGCGGTCCTGGTTCCATCCATAGTAAATACATGGTCAGTTAGTTTGGTTAGTTCTTCCTCTAGAACCTTCCCCCACTCCCACAACTTGTTTCAACTATGAAAAACTCAGAACATCCATAAAAATTGAGAAATAGCACAGTGAACATTGGAGTACTTCTATTTTACTATCGGCGTGGTCCTACTTGGGCTTTGGTGTGTTTGTTGGCCCTGTGAGCCATCTCAGAGTATGTCATAAGATCTCTCACCATCACAAATTTGGCCTGCATCTCCTAAGAGTAAGGACAGTCTCCTTTTGAACCACAACTAAAAGTCACCATTGTCCCAACAAAGAAAATGTACAGTCTCATCTAATAGCCACTCTGTATTCAAAATAGCCCCAACTCTCCCAGGAATGTGTTTTATTATAGAATCTTGCATGCAAGCCATTTAAAATGTTGGCCTCTGTGATCACAGTGTATGCAGTAGGGAATGTGAGAAGAAATGGTGGCATTCTTCTCTTCTAATCAGAGCCACTGGCCTCCTTTTGTTGTCCTGCTTTGGGAATAGAACTTGAAAAAGTGTGAGAGGATGGAAGTCTTTGTTTTTGTGTTTATAAGCACATGAGTTTCATGTAAGCTGTATCAGCCACACATGGAATTCAAGTTTGTAATTTAAAAAGACTTAGTCTATTTCTTTCCCCTGTAATAAAGCAGAGCTGGCATTTCTAGATCTGAAGCTTCTGAAGTAAGCAGGGATGGTGGCATCAGCATGCTGCATTCAAAAGGAATAGAGGTTATGTTTTAATAGGCCCCAAAGTAAGTGAGCCCTCAAGGTCAAGACAGTGTAAGATCCAGTGTGAGCATTTTCCAAAACACTCACTCGTGATCCTTGGGTGTTTAGCGTTAGCTGAGCACCCCCTTTCCACTTTTTATCTATCTTCCACAGACCTCCAAAAGGGGAGGAATTGAGCAGGGAAAATTATTAAGTGCCCAAATAGTTATTTTCGATTTCTTTTAATGGTAGCAGGTAGTAAGGACAGCTCATCCACTTTTGCTGTTTTGATTAATTGTGCTCTCTATGGACATGGAGGATAAAGTGCTTAGCATAATGCCTGATGGGTACGGAGTACAGCCCATGCTACTGTACAGTGCGCTCACGTGCGGGTTTGACTCATTCAAAGTGGAAATAGCACTATAATGTTTTACATAGTAAAGTCTCATTTTGTCTGCAACTTTAAAAGACTAGGAATCCTTCACATCCACTTTTACAGAAAAACTCAGCACATTTTGAGTTATGCACCTTTTTTAAAAAATTAAGTTTCTTATTTTGGGGCGCCTGGGTGGCTCAGTGGGTTAAGCCGCTGCCTTCGGCTCAGGTCATGATCTCAGGGTCCTGGGATCGAGTCCCACATCGGGCTCTCTGCTCAGCAAGAAGCCTGCTTCCCTCTCTGTCTCTCTCTGCCTGCCTCTCCATCTACTTGTGATCTCTCTCTCTGTCAAATAAATAAAATCTTTAAAAAAAAAAAAATTAAGTTTCTTATTTTAAAGATTGTATTTATTTATTTGACAGAGCAAGAGAGGGAACACAGGCAAGAGGAGTGGGAGAGGGAGAAGCAGGCTTCCCACTGAGCAGGGAGCCTGATGTGGGGCTCGCTCTCAGGACCCCGGGATCATGACCTGAGCTGGAGGCCAATGCTTAGCCGACTGAGCCACCCAGGTGCCCCGAGTTATGCACCATTTTTAGCAAAACAACCTGTGCATAAGATTCGAGTCTGACAGGCTTGTACGTCAGCTAGAGTGCTGATCTTTTTTTGTCCGAACTTTCTCATATAATCATCACCCCAGGTCTCAGATTTAGAGATCACCATTAGACCCATCTCCCAGATGAGGAAACTGAGGAATGGGGGTGGCAAACGACCTCACTTGGACTGGAGGTCTGAGTGGTAGAGCTGAACGCTCAGCCTCGGTGTTGGTGACTTCCTGTTGCCACTTGTTACCACTTGTTACCACCAGGTGGTCCCACCTCCCATGGATAGCCCTGTCACAAATGTAATGCTGGTGTGTATAAGCCTTGTATCAGGAGCTGGTTTAAAGGTTTGTTTAGGCTATGGTGTTCAGGCTTGTTGGCATTGTGCTTCCTATCTGTGAAAGCATAGTGGTCCAGAGCTGTGGGCCAAGGCTGCCCTGTGCTCTAATTCCTGTTTCATGTCAGCAACTTACAAGCTGTGTGATGTTGAGCAAGTTACTCAACCCCTCTGTGCCTCAGTGTTCCCACCTGTCAAATGGAGATAATAATAGCACTTGTTATAGTTATTGTGAAGGTTAAGTGTCTAATATAAGGATCCTGGCACATAGTACATGATGTAGAAAGCATTGGTGGTAGAAATAATAGTACTAGTTGCTGTTAAACCACCACCAAAACGCTCTAGCCAGGAGTGCCTTCACAACAACCCTGTGAGGCCGTGATTTTCTAGGGGAGATGACAGGTTTCCTTAAAAGATCATTAGCAAAACCACAGTAAAATAGCACTTCCCACTCACTAGGAAGTGCTTTTCAAATGATGCTATCATTTGAAAAACAGGGGCTCCTGTCTGACTTAGGCAGTCGGGCATGTGACTCCTGATCTCAGGGTTGTGAGTTCGAGCCCTACATTGTGTGTAGAAGGTATTTAAAAATAAAATCTCTAAAAAACAAACAACCGGAAAATGACAGCTGTTGGCAAGGATGTAGAGGAATTAAAATTTGTTCATGCATTAGTGGGAATGTAGAATTGTGGGAGACCTCTGGCATTTCCTCAAAAAGCTGAGCATAATCACTGTTCAAGTTAGCAGTTTCATGCCTAGCTATAGACCCCAGAGACTTGAAAACATAGGTCCACGCGAAAGCTTGCACATCAGTGTTCATAGTATTATTCCTGGTAGTCAACAAAACAAAACCCAACCCCAGAGTTCATCAGCTGGTGACTAGATGAGCAGAATGTGGGTGCTCTATACAATGGAATAGTATACAGCCAAGAAAAAGAGCACACTGATGTCTGGTACAACACAGATGAACCGATAAACCTTGAAAACCAGCTAAGTGGAAAAAGCCAGACGCAAAAGGCCCCATAATGTCTGCTTCCATTTTATATGAAATGTCCAGAATAACCCGATTCATATGGACAGGAAATAGATGAGTGGCTGCCAGGGGACTGGGACTGCTGATGTGTTTGCAGTTTTCTCTTTGGAGTGATGGAGATGTTCTGGAATTAGATTGTAGTGATGACTGCAAAACATAGGGAATAACCTAAAAACCACTGAAATTATACAGTGCAAATGGGTGGATTTTATACATATCTGAATTATATCTGGGTTTTTAAAAATGCCGAGGGGCAGAAAATGAGATCATTAATTAGTGAAACAGTTCCGGTTTGAGGTAGTAGGCCTCTTACTCAGCCCCGCCCGTCCCCTGAAGAAGCTTGGTTTGCAGGCTTCTCGTAAACACATGAGATTCTGGGAAACCACAGCCCCCTACCTGCTGAAGAAAATGAACACCCAAGATCAGTTTGATGTATTGTGTAATCAAAAGGAGGGCAGGCTCTCCACATGAGCCTAATAAGCTAATGGCTTAAAAGGGTGTTTACAGTGGCATCCTGACTGGTCTGCACTCCTGCTGCCCCATCAGCAGATAAAGTATTAAGAGCAAGAAGGAGAAGTATTTAAAGCTTGCCTCAGTGGCATGTGTTTGCCTTGTACAGGATTTGCTAACACACAGCTCTCCCATGCTATCCATGGAGGTCAGGAGGTTTTTCGTCTCTTCCTGGCTCCTCTGGCATGGCATGCCTCCTTTAGGTCAAAAGGCAAGAAAGAAGTTCTCTGGGAATTAATATCCGAAAGTTACACTCTCATTTAAGCCTTTGGGGACAGCCAGGTGGCCCCTCCAGGTTTGCCGAGGTCAGCGAACCCTATTACCAGCCAGGGTGTTGAGCGAGCCAACTTTATTTACAGCTCTTAGAGCCAGTTCTGTGCTGTTGGAATTCCCCAAAGACCTCGTCTAAATGGACCTTGTCAGATGTCAACACACGGCCTGCCCCATCAGCACTTAGCCTCTACCTGGAGTGTCGGATTTAATGAGATGTCCCAGTGGCTTGTTTGGGAAACAAACCGCTCCTGTCCAGCACTCCTATTTGGAGACCTTGTGCAGGAAGTGAAAAGATAGAACCAGGGAGGAGACCCGTTAACAGAACAGATCAGAAAGGTGGGGCAAAAATGGAGGTTTTAAAGGCTTTGTTTGGGGTCGGGCTGGCCTGAGTTCAGTTTTCCTCTCCGTCTGTTAGCTAGCTGTGTGACCATGGTCAAGTCCTTTCATCTCTCTGAGTCTTGGTTTATTCACCTGTAAAATGGGACCACAGTGTCTACCTTCTAGGGTTGTGATGATTAAGAATGTGTACGGTGCTTATGAGAGGGTTAGTACTGGAACACTTAATTAGTAACCATAGGCGTGAAATCATGATGATGATAAATGCTGTCTTAGCCTGCTTGGGAAGACTCGTGAAGTTAAGGTGGGTACTCTGGGCTCATGAGCATCTTTGTCCCCCTTAAGCTGCGGCTGACCCCAAATCCCTTAGTGTCAAAACTGAGGATTCAAAGCCTTATTTACTGGCCATTCCCACACTTCACCGTGGTCTCTGGAAAGGATGTTTACCTCTGTTGATCTACTTGTTCGGGGTTTACTTGCTCTCAGATTGGCTTTGGGGCCATCTGGGCTGTAGGATCTGACCAATGTATGGGGAAGACAAACGCACCATTTATTTACCTGACATATGTCCATTGACTGTCTACTAAATGCTTGGCAGTGATGTACTTGCTGTAGAGATATAGTAGTAAACATTTTTCAGGGGTAGGCAAAACTCCTGCCCTCGTGAAACTTACATTCTACTGGGAGGGTAGTAGGTAAATAATAAGTAAATAGGTCTGGTAAATATGATGTGGGGAATGCTATAAGGGAAAAATAAAGCAGAGAAGACATATAGAGGGAATAATAGAGGCAGTGGAGTGCTATTTTAACTAAAATGTTCAGGGCCTGCATCAACAGTGACCTTCACCTTAACCTTTGAGTGGAGGAAGGAGGGAGGGAGCCTTGAAAAGCATGGTCATCTGGGCAGAGGGAGGAGCAAATCCGGTGACTTGGTCAGGAGCGTATTCAGCATGTTGGCTTGGAGCAGAATGAATGAGGTCAGGGTAGTCAGAGAGGTAGCTGGGGCCTGACAGTAGGGAGTTGGGCTTTTACTTGGGGAAGAAATGGGGATTCTTGGAGGACTGTGAGTAGATCACAAGGGTTGATCATAGGCAGACTGTGATCTGACTGGTTCTAACAGGCCATTGGGTAGAGCAGAGGTGCTAGGGACCTGGGCCAGAATTAGGAAGACCTGGTGGAGGCTACTGCACTGGTCTGGGCATTAAGAGATGAATTGAGGGACGCCTGGGTGGCTCAGTTGGTTAAGTGTATGCCCTCGGCTTAGGTCATGATCCTAGGGTCCTGGGATAGAGTGCCACATCAGGTTCCCTGCTAAATGGGGAGCCTGCTTCTCCCTCTGCCTCTGCTGCTCCCCCTGCTTGTGCTTACTCTCTCTCTCTGACAAATAAATAAAATCTTAAAAAAAAAAAATGATGGATTGAATCTGTGGGTAAATAAGGGTTGTTTGGCTGTCTTGGGTTCTTCTCTCACCTCCTGCCCCAAACCCTCACGTGTGCTTTTTTTATTATTATTATTCATAGCTCTCAAAGCATGCAGGCAGGAGGTGTGGAGTTTTTTTCTCTGGGGTTGGGAGGGTTGGGTTGGGGTGGCATTGGAAACCGTCATCGTGGCCGTATTTGAGCCCCTTCATTCTCCCATTCTCCCTCCCAACACTCACCTAGTGTGTCTCTAGGCCAGAGCTCTGCTTTGGGGATCTTTGGTCCCTGAGGAAATAATCAAAGGCCATGGAACCTGCTACTGGGGTCCACATATTTACTGGTAATTCCAGGGTCTCACACCTCCCCTGATGCCTATTCAGCCCAGAACCTTGATTCAGTTCAGAGGTGGTCACTGCTGTGTCCTCAGGATTGGGTCAAAGGAGAACAGTCATGGGAGATTGCTTTCACCGGCATGGAGAGGTTTCCAGGTGGCCTGAGAAGGGAGGGACCCTGCTCCCTGTGTGACCTAGCTTTCCTCAGAAAAGGTAGGAAAGGATTGATTTCCTGAAGTGTAGACTTTGCCCACAGGCAAGGGGGCCCCACACGCAAAAGCAGGAATGGCAGGTCCTGAGAGGTATGGATGAGGCCAGCGGGAGGCATGGATGGGATTTGAGTTTCCTGGGAGGGCCCCAGAGCCTCTGTCGCCTCCGCGGCCCTGCCTCACCTGCCCGGTGGCCTCAGGGGCAGCTGCACAAGCTTGCAGGTCCGTGTATCTGTATATGGCAGTAACCCGGCAGAGTCCACAGGGTCAGTTACACGGGAGACTGATGGAGCCCTTGATGAGAACTCTTCCCAACAGACTGCATGGTGTGTAGGGACCATTCTTTCTAAAATCAAGGAAACGGAGACTCCGGAGTTAATGTTCCTGAAGTTATGCCGCCAGGTAGAGGCATAATTGAGGTTAGAATCCAGATCTCTCTCAACGCCAGGCTTATGCCCTGAACCCACGTGCTCTGGGGAGGCTGCACCGGCTGGAGCCATTGGTGCTCGAGCGAGTGAGGGGCCTTCAGGAGGCCGGCAGCCCAGTTCTCTTTGGATAGGTCTTAGCCTAAGACGGCTCCCTTCTCTCAAGTGGTCTCCCTATTTCTACTCTCCTGCTGGCCCTTACATTGCCCTCTGGTGCCATTGTCACGGATACTTCGGGAAGGAGTCAGCCCTGCACATCTTGAGGACAGTCGGCCTCTTCTTCCCTCTGAGAGGGCAAGTTGCCATCCTTGCCCCTTTGCCTCTGGACTGGTTCCATGGGTCAGTGTCCCTCTTAAAGCATGACTTCTGGAAAGAAAAAAGCATTCATCATTTAGCTCATTAGATTGTAACCCTGAGAATGTACTTCTCAAACCACAGACGGAATTGAACAGAACAGGACCAGCTAGCCTCTCATCTCCTGAGTATCTTGTTTCTGATAATGCAGCTGAAGGCTGCATTAGGGAAGGCTGAATGCAGGTCTTGCCCTTTGAAGTTAGTTGACTTGACACCATCCCTCCTTCAGTCTAGGTCTCTCATTAAAGAAAAGAGAAATACGGGTTTATGTGACGATAGAAAGCAAACATGAACCAGTTTAAGTGGTACAAAACGACCTAAATGCAAGTCTCCCACCTGCTTTCTCCTCGCAGGTTGCCTCTGGAGACAACCTGAGTTACCAGTCTTTCGTATCTTTCTGAAGATATTCTAAGTGTTTTCTCCAGCCCATTTTGCTTTTTGTGTTTATTTAAAGACAAATTCCTCCCCTATTGTTAAATGTAGATTTACTTGATTTTTTTTTTTTTTTTAAGATTTTATTTATTTATTTGACAGAGCACAAGCAGGGGAAGGGGTAGGGAGAGGGAGAAACAGGCTCCCCACAGAGCAGGGGAAGCCTGATGTGGGGCTCGATCCCAGGACCCCAGGATCATGACCTGAGCTGAAGGCAGTCACTTAACCAAGTGAGCCACCTAGGCACCCCTACTTGATTCTTTTTAACGACTGTCTTGTTCTTTGTCATTTCTGCCTGATTTTCTCTCGAGTGGATGCCTCTTGTTCATTTCACCGTTCCTCTTTCAGTACTGTTTCTGTCTCCTGCCACTTTACCACACCTGTAGTGGCTCTCTTTAAATATCTGTCCTTGTTCACAGGTTTGAGTCCAGCTGTGGGATGAAGTCATAGCCTTGAGCTTTGCTAGACAAGAGGTAGTAAGAATGAAAAGTCTACAAACGTGGTCAGAATGCCTTCCACAGAAGGCGTACTGCGGTTCCCCTTGCCGTGAGGTGCAACAAGAAGGCCTTCAAGCCCACATCTTTGCTGATAAAGTTCAGACTGTGTGTGTTACTGACGGGAAAACATAGGGAGAATGTAGAGGACTTGCCTTGAGTTCTCGTGTTCCTGACCACCCCCTCCACAGAGAATCTGGTCACCTGACTTGGCATTCAGCCTTCTGACTAGACCAGCTGACTAGAGTTCTCCCCTGCAGCCCCCTTCCTTCTCTGGTCATGTGTGGGTCACCACCTTCTTTCCCAGACCCATGTGGACCCCTCCCTAGGGTTTCCTGCCTCCTGGATGGCTGAGATTCTTGGGAGTTCTGGTCTCCTGGAGACAAGTCTTTTGAGCACTTGCCAAAATAGAAATTCTTCTACTAAAACAGTTTATATACGGTGCCCTACAATTCTTTTTCTTTTTTATGAATGAGTAATATGTTCACATGGCCGAAAAAAATGAACCAATATAAAAGGTATATACAGTGAAAAGTTGTATTCCTGCCCTGTCCGGTTTTGGTCCAATCACACCTCCTATCCCCCACCTCTGATATTTTGCCTATTGATTTCTTCCAAGGTTTCTGTATGAAACATAAGCAAATATGAATATATAGTCTTTTTTTTTTTTTTAAGATTTTATTTATTTGACAGAGACACAGCAAGAGAGGGAATACAAGCAGGGGGAGTGAGAGAGGGAGAAGCAGGCCTGTTCCGGGCTTGACCCCAGGACCCCAGAATCATGACCTGACCCGAAAGCAGTTGCTTAATGACGCATAACAACTGAGCCACCCAGGTGCCCGAGAATATACAGTCTGATCCCTTGCGCTGCTTTGCACATTTTTCACCTAGCAATGTGTCTTCAAGTTTGTTTTATGGTAGCGCATAAGGAGCTTTCTCATTTGTTTTATAGCCACAGTAGTATTTCATTGGAAACTGAGAAAATCCCCGCAGTTTAATCCCTTGTTCATGGTTGTTTGAGTCGTCTCCCATGATTTGCTGTTGCAAACGATGCCATAGTGAATAACCTTGTACATAGGTCATTTAGCGTGTGCATAGCATTCCAGTTTTGATCACAGTGGAAAATGGGAAGAGGCTGGGTAAACATTCCATGGCGTCTTGAAAGAGTTGCAACCAGGAAAATGAAAAGTCTGGGAACTGCTGCTGGGAGAGGTGCCACAGGTCCTTGTGGTAGCGGCAAGCATACAACTGCGTCTTGTGAGAGGAGACCATGGGGCCCGTGTGGCCCATGGCCATGCTACAGCTGATGGTAGAGCCCACATCCGATGGTAGAGCCCACATCCGATGGTAGAGCCCACATCTGGAGCCCATGGGTTGGTCTTCATGTCCTTTTCATTTGTTTTATCTGCTTGGAATTCCTGGAGTAAGCACCCCGATCTGAGAGAGACATGTGCTTTTTCCTGGCACGTGGAGGGAAGCAGGATGGGTTTCGGGCTTGCTTTCTCAGGGGCCCGTGCAAAGGGACCCGCGGGGGCTGAGCAGTTACCTTTGGAGCCCGCTGAGCAGATTTAGCAAATGCTCTTGGAAGCCGCGGCCTTTCGCATCAATGCTTATTTGTTCTTGATAATGAAAAATGATGCTAGCATCTATTAAGAAAGAGAAAGCCTCCCCTTGTAAGCTTTATTGGACAAGTGAGCACTTGTTTCAGAGTCATCTGCAAACGCATGTGACTGAGAGACTCTGTGGGAAATGCCCAGCTTCTGCAGCTCTGGCTTCCCGCTGTTCTTTGGAACCGTTAGAGGAGTTTTGTTGCAAATGTCAGAGCCCCATGCTTTTCTAGCACAGCCCACATTTGGAAAAGGTGCAAGCCTTCTCTGTGTTGTGAAAGAGATTTCCAGTCCTCGTTCCTGAGTTCATTGAAGGATTGCACATTCCGAACCCCACAGCAGATTTCTGGGTTTCCAAAAGCAGAGTCAGCACATTTCTGAGTCACTCAGGGCTTGGGAAATGCCGCCCCAGGTTGGCACATACTGCTGTCCAGGTTGTGTTCGTTACAGGGAGTAAGTCTGCTTTTAGCGGGCTGCCTCTGTGCCCAGCTTGGGTCTGCATCGGCTCACATCACTCTTCTGCCCCTGGAGCTTCTCTCTTCCTTCAAGGCAGAGCACAGCTAGCCTGGTGGCTCAGCCAGTGGTGGCTGGTCCTGGGTGTGAATTCTGCTTCAGAGACTGACCAGCTCTGTGCCCTTGAGCAAATGACTGAAGCTTTTCTGGGCTTCTGGCTGGCTCATCAGCATGAAGGGATTAATAAGAACCTCACCTGCTTTATAGCAGCTTGGGAGTCAAGGTGTGTTGAATGCTCCGCACAATGCCTGCACTCAATGACTGTCTTTACGTTGGGTGTTTACTCTTCTAATTATTATTATTACTTTTTAAAGATTTTTTTTATTTATTTGACAGATCACAAGTAGGCAGAGAGGCAGGCAGAGAGAGAGGAGGAAGCAGGCTCCCTGCGGAGCAGAGAGAGAGAGCCCAATGGGGGGCTCGACCCAGGACCTTGGGATCACGACCTGAGCCGAAGGCAGAGGCTTTCACCCACTGAGCCACCCAGGTGCCCCTCTAATTATTACTAATTAAGAATTATTTATGGCTTCTCTTTTCCCTCCCCACTTTTTTGTGACTATGACCTTGGCATTATTGGATGCATGGATTGCATCTTTTTTGAATCATGGGACTTTGACTCAAAGGAGACCCAAGTAACTTATTTTTGTTGCAGGTTCATCCAAATGTAATTTGCATACCACGCAGTTTACCACTGCAAGTGTACAGGGAGGTAATTTTTATAAATGTACCCAGCTGTGGGGCATCACTGCAATCCACTCCCCACCCCCAGCATTAGACAGCCACTGATCAGCTTGGTTTCTCCTATATTCTAGAATTTTCATATAATAAGAGGGTACTCTTTAATGCCATACCCCAGACTAACTGAGTCTGGATCTCCAGGGCTGGTGATCTTCTCGAGTCTTTGGTCTTTTTCTTTCACTGAGTGTAATGCCTTTTTTTTTTTTTTTTTTTAATTTTATTCATTTATTTGGCAGAGACAGCAAGAGAGGGAACACAAGCAGGGTCCCCATTGAACAGGGAGCCCAATGCAGGGCCCGATCCCAGGACCCTGGGATCATGACCTGAGCCGAAGGCAGATGCTTAACGACTGAGCCACCCAGGTGTCCCAAGTGTAATGCTTTTAAGGTTCATCACGCTTTTGCCGTCGGTAGTGTGTTGTTCCCTTTTGTTGCAGAGTAGTTATACCATGCATAGGGTAATTTTTTTTTTTTAATGGGTAAATGGAGAGAAAGAAGAAAGTTAGGAAAGAAGGTTCTTAAAAATATAGTAGTGTCCATACCCTAATTTTATTTCATTTTTTAAGTTTTTATTTAAGTCCTCTCTACTACACCCAACATGGGGCTCAAACTCATGACCTCAAGATCAAGACTTGCATGCTTTTTTGACTGAGCCAGCCAGTACACTCCTGTACTTTAATTTTAGAAAAAACAGGCTATCGGGATTGCAGGACAGGGGACATAAATGAATTAGGAGAGGAGTATAGACCAGAGCCTGAGGGATACATTACAAGCATAGAGAGTGTCTTCTCTGTATGGATGGGACCCTGAGGGCTTTGTGCTTTTGGCTTGTCCCTTTTTTTTTTTTTTAAGTTAAAAGTTTTTATTGAGATACACTTCTCAGATCATATATTACACCCATTTAAAGTGTAGGATTAAAAAAAATAAAGTGTAGATTTCAGTGGCTTTTCAATATATTCACAGTTGTGCAATCACAAATCATTTTAAAACATTTTCATCATCCCAAAAAGAAATCTCTCACCCATGGCTTTCACCTCTCAGTTGTCTGTACCCCCAGACTCCAGTCTTAGGCAGCCACTAACTGATTTTTGGTCTATAGCTTTACTTACTCTGTGCATTTCATATAAATTGAACCATACAAAACATAGGCTTTTATGATTGGCTTCTCTCTCTCAGTGAGACGTTTTCAGGTTCATCCATGATGTAGCATGTATCTGTAATTCATTTCTTTTTATTGCTGAATGATACTGTCTTATATGGATAGACTATATATATATTTTTTAAGATTTTGTTTATTTATTTGACAGAGAGGGAGACAGCGAGAGAGGGAACACAAACAGGCCCCTGGATAGGTTACATTTGATTCATCTGTCAGTTGAGGTTGTTTCCGCTTTTGGCATTAAGAATAATGCTGTGGGGGCACCTGGGTGGCTCAGAGGGTTAAGCCTCTGCCTTCGGCTCAGGTCATGATCTCAAGGTCCTGGGATCAAGCCCCGCATCGGGCTCTCTGCTCAGCGGTGAGCCTGTTTCCCCCTCTCTCTGCCTGCCTCTCTGCCTACTTGTGATCTCTCTCTCTTTCTCTCTCTGTCAAATAAGTAGAATCTTAAAAAAAAAAAAAAAAAAGAATAATGCTGTGACATCATGTGTGTTCTGTTAATTTCTTCATCTGATGGATACAAGGTGCTGCTTTTGAAAATAAAAAACTAGGATTTGGGGAGAGGATAGAAAATGTGACTGAAGAGGGGTGCCTGGGTGGCTCAGTCAGTTAAGCATCCATCTCTGGATTTTGATGATCTCAAGGTGGTGGGATCCACCCCTACGTTGGCCCTGTGCTCAGCATGGTGTCTGCCTCTCCCTCTGCACCGCCCCCCCCCACCCCGCTCATGCTCTCTCAAATAAATGAATAAAATGTTTAAAAACAAAACAAGAAAACTCCCCAAAAGTGATTGAGAAAACGTGAGCTGTGTGCATTTTCCCCATTATGTTAGCATCCCATGGCCCAGTATAAATGGAAGGGAATTCACTGCATCTGCTCACACCCTATGTCAGACAGTGATGGAGAAAAGAGGAGGTCCCAAAACAGATGCGGCTGTGGAGAAGCAAGACTATGCAAGGATTAAGACTGTGGTCCTAGGGTTCAGCTAGACCTGTATATGCTGTGTGGCTTTGGGAGAGACACTTAGTATCTCTGAGCCTTTACTGATGACATGGGAAGTGATCCTTCCCTAACTGGTTGTTGTGATAATGAAAAGTGCGTATTCTACCTATTTCCTTGCACAAAGGGAGCTCCCTCTGGGTGCTGTAAGCACCTGGGGAAGATTTAAAATATGCCCAGGCCTGGATATTTCTAAAAACATCCCAGAGAATCTGTGTGTAGGGCATGTTAGACCCTGGTTGGAGATGATGTTAGGCATATTTTGGTCAAGGTGTTTTATTGCACAGGTGGGCAGCTAAGACCAAGGGAACCCTTCTTGCTGCATTAAGGACCTAGGCCTAGGATCTGGTCCCCCACCCCAGGCCTATCATCTGCCTTTACCTGTGAGGGGTCAGCAGGAGCTAGAGGGAGGAAGGGTTCAGCTGCTTTGGAATTTGGAACATGGGGCCTTCCCTGGCCTCCGGGAAAGCAGCAGAAAGGAAGAATGGGCAATGACTGTGGTGTGAGAGGGCGCCTTTTCTTTCTAATCAATAAACAGACAGTTCCTGGAGTTGCCCAGGCCGGCCACAGGAATGCATCCTGGATTTCGGCCTGTGTGAATGATCAATTACCGCCCCCCCGTTGGGGCAGGCGGGCTGGGTATTTGCGCAGTTAACCTACAGCCAGAAGCTGGGACACGGCGCTGGAGGGCTGCCCCACCTCCCCCGATTCTCTTTGTTCTTTTTGATGAAACCAGACTGGCTTCCCTCCCTCAGTCAGGGGAGCAGTCCCCGCCTCACCTCACAGCCGGCAAGCTGCCAGCCGGCTCCTGTGAGAGTGAAGTTCAGTGTTTGCCCGCTTCCCTTTCTGAAGTGAGCGGAGTCGGGATCTGTTGCTGGTGAGCGTTCACCCTGGAACACCGAAGCCAAGCCCTCTTCCTCTGGCTTGAGCAGAGCAGCAGCCCCAGCCTCTCCAGCTGAGCTCTGGAGCCCCATTAGGACAGGAGTGTTGAGAGGAAACCGAGGGAGGTTTTATCACTCACTGGGTGCTGGCTCATTGCTGCACCGTCCAGTGCGGGCCCGGAAAGACAAAACACTGAAACCTGAGTTCTTTTCTGGCCTTGATTATCAAAAGGACGCGGGGAACGGGGAGGCCCCCTGGCCTTTCTAGACCAGAGGAGTGGGAGCCGGTGCTGTGTGCTCAGGCCGTGTGGGAACCCCGTGCTAATGTCATTTTCCTTCCACTGGACAGTCAACCCGGGAGGACAGGGCTTATTCCCTTTTGTGTTCACGGCTGAGTCTTCAGAACTAGAACAGCACAGGTGTGTTAGGTGTGCAGGGCCTGAGCAGGCTCCCAGGACTGCCCCCCCCCCCCCCCCGCCATATGGCGCCCTGCCTTGCTTTGGCATGCAGCCAGAAACTGGGACAATCTTTTCACAGGCCTGGTCTTGAGGCTTCCCTAAATGCCCTTTCTTAAATTGTCCCCTCCACCCTGGCTCTGCGTAAAGCCTTAGAACTTGCTTACCTGCTTGTTTTTCTGTATTAGCACTTTTGATTCATGTAGGGTACTTAGTAACTTGGTAATTATCTTTTCCTCTCTGGAATGAAGCCCTTTGAGGGCAGGGACCTTACTTGGTCTAACGCTTTACTTCCCAGGACTTAGAATCAGGCCTGGCGAAGAGTCAGGGCCCGGTAAATACTTGCTGAACAAAGAATCCTTGAAGCAGTCCCTCCGAGGAGATGAGGACGTCCCCATTTCCAAAATGGGGAAACAGGTGCTCAAGGAAGAGCAGAGTAACTTGCTTATGGTGGCATGAATGAATCAAAGCTGGGTTTGAACCCGACTTGGTTTGACCCCCTTCACACAAATGTGCAACCATAAAAGTATTTGCACGAGCTTTTTACCAACTCCAGATGGGCCGTTTATGACGTTTTTTACCGTGCTGATCAGCATCCATGGTGTTTGCTCTCTGAGAAAACACCGCAGCAGCCCGGGCAGAAACATGGGTAGGAAGCAAAATTCCACTGCTAGAGTGATCTGGGCAGCGTGACTAACCTTAAAACAAAGTGGGAGAAATAAGGGTGATGGGTCACCCCTTTAACCTTGCTAGCACCCATTCGAGGGTCCTCAGCTAATTTTTCCTTGATCTGTAACCTCACTTTTCTGTCTGCACTGATGCCCTGCTCCCCACCTGAGTCTTTTGTGGCTTTGTTTTTAAGATTTTATTTTTAAGTAATCTCCCATCCTGTGTCGGGCTCAAATTTACACCAAGATCAAAAATCTCATTCTCTACTAACTGAGCCAGCTAGGCACCCCAGACTTCAGTCTGTCCCCACCCCCTTTAAGAATTCATTTATTTATTTGTTAGAAAGAGAGGGAGAAGCAGGTTCCCCACTGACCAGGAAGCCTGATGCAGGACTCAATCCCAGGACCCTGACATCATGACCTGAGCCAAAGGCAGATGCCTAACAGACTAAGCCACTCTGGTGCCCCCTTAGCCTGTTTTAATGGAAAACATGTGAAGGAGCCGGTTCCTTACTTCCTACCCACGTGGGGTTCATTGTTGATGTCTGTTTTTAGGGTGTTCGTTAAATACAGAGACCACTTACTACACTTTTAAGAAAAATGTGTATTCGTTTATTTATTTTGTTTCAAGTTTTTATTGAAATTGTAATTAGTTAACATAGTGTAGTAGTAGTTTCAGGAGTAGAATTTAATGATTCATCTCTTACAAAACCCAGTTCTCATCACAAGTGCCCCACTTAATACCCATCACTCTTTTAGCTCCTCCTCCACCTCCCCTGCAGCAGCTGTCCTCTATAGTTAGTAGTCTCTTCTGGTTTGCCTCCTTCTCCCTTTTATCCCCCTTTCCCCTATGTTCATCTGTTTCATTTCTTAAATTCCACAGGTGAGTGAAGTCATAGGGTATTTGTCTTTCTCTGACTTATTCACATACCATAATACATTCTCTTTCCACCAGTGTCACTGCAGTGACAAAACTTGAATTCTTTTTGATGACTGAGTAATATTCCATTGTGTGTATGTGTAGACACACCGCATCTGAGACCACGTATAATTTGTTCTCGGCAAGGACATACTGGGAGGCTGGGAGAATGGATGTGGGAGACTTAATGAGAGTAAACTTTCCATCCCTGAGATCCCATGGAGCTGCCTGTCAACCTGGGAGACTGGGTGGGGCGTGGGCACCCCAGCCGACAGCACTCGGGGAGCACATCACCCAGATTTTGTGGACACCAGCTGCAAGTCCTGCCGTCTACCAGGAAAATGCAAGCTGCTTACCTTCCCCCAGAAAAATGTCTGAGGTTTATGCTGACTGATGAGAGGAACTTCGACTTATTTTAGCTTCTGTAATGTGGTGATTGACAGCGGAACATTCTTGGATCTGAAATTTAGCTTCCTCTTTTTTTTTTTTTTTTTTTTATATATTTTATTTAGCTGCTTCTTTCGCTTGGCTCCTGACTGTCCCTGTTTCTCTGTGGCCTGAAGACTGGAACAGCGTTCCTTCAAGGAGAGAGGGAGAGTGAGAGTGAGAGAGAGAGAGAGAGAGGGAGGGTGAGAGTGAGAGAGAGAGAGTGTGTGTGTATGTGTGTGTGTGTGTGTGTGAGAGAGAGAGAGAGAGAGAAAGATGGAGATAAGGGATGCTTTGTTACTACTATTACAGATACTCCACCTGTCCTGTTCCCTTGTGGGAACTAACTTGCAGGCATCCATTCAGTTAGGAACTAGTGACAGGTAGCTTATCAGTACTGAAGGGGGTTAACTCCTGACAGTGGCTTCACACCACAGGCTCTGCCGCTTCGTGGCTGTGTGGCCAGGTCAGGTCTCTAGCCACTGAGACTTCTGAGCTTCAGTTTCCTCATCAGTTTCCTCATTTATTAGCCAGGGCTGCTAAATTCCTACCACCCAGGCCCAGTGTATCTAGTGTGGCTATTAGGTTGTAATATCAGGCTGCTAGTTGGTAGCAAATGGACACATACAGATACTTATCAGGGCTGAAAAGATAGTCTTCCTAGTATAACTTGACTCTCAGTCTTCCCCGAATGTAACCAGCCTGGGGGCCTGATCATCCTTTCCTTCCTTCCTTCCTTCCTTCCTTCCTTTCTTTCTTTCAAGATTTTATTTATTTATTTAAGAAAGTGAGGGAGAATGGGCCCCTGCGTGACTCAGTCGGTTGGGCATCTGCCTTCAGCTCAGGTCATGATCCCAGGTCCTGGGGTTGAGCCCGGTGTTGGGCTCCCCTGCTCAGTGGGGAGACTGCTTCTCCCTCTGCCTCTGCCTCTTCCTCTCTCTGTCTCTTGTAAATAAATAAATAAATAAAATCTTAGAGAGAGAGAGAGTGAGGGAGAGCGCACAAGTGGTGAGGAGGGGCAGAGGGAGAGGATGAAGCAGACTTAACCGCTGAACAGGAAGCCCGACCTGGGGCTCCATCCCAGGACTCTGGGGTCATGATCTGTGCTGAAGGCAGATGCTTAACCGACTGAGACATCCAGGCACCCCAATCGCCTTTATTAAACATGCTGTGTGTGTGTGTGTGTGTGTGTGTTCGCACGCGTGCTGATCACGGATGCTCAGTGAACCTATAAGTTTGAGTAATTTCATGGACACCCATTAAAGGAAGATGTTCCAGAGTCACCCAGTGGCATCAAAGAAAATGGAATCTAGAAAGAAATTTTATAGGCAGTGGTATCCGCGGAGAATTAGGGCTTTGTGGTTAGAGTTAGAAACACCACTCCTACCCAACAAAAAGAAGCTCCTGCCTAGCTAAGTGATAATGTCTGTCTCTCCAGGATTCCTTTCGTCCATCAAGTTAAACTTTTTGTCTTTTATCTTCAGTATTTAAGTTAGAAACCAAAGTCCTTGGTTTGGGGTATGCAGTGGCTACACGACCCCCAGGAGCCTCAGAAGGCTCTCTGATCTTGTGTGTGCGACCTTCTCTTAAGGCTGAGTGCTCAAGTTCAAATGGTCCTTGAAATAAATCTAAATGCAGGGTTCTATGGTGTTGGCTGTGGGAAATGTATTCCAACGAGAGAGAAACAATCCATAATGCGTGCCTTTGTGTGTAGTGTGGGGAAAACACTGCTTTTAAGCAGTTGCTGCTAAGAGACTGGGTTATCCCACTGGTTACCAAATAACTCAACTATGGTTAGCTGGCTTTGATTGTGGGTCCCTATTCTTAAATTTCAACATCTCCCAGAAACATATGAAGGCTTTTGAGACTGTCTGGTTTCTACCCACTCACATTCCAGCTATGGGGTTTGGTGGGGGGTGGAAGAAGAAATGGAATCCTTAAAAAAGGACTTTTTGAGCCACAATGGCAATTGCAAGCAAAGAATGTTGCTCAGCATTCAAAGCCCTGCCCTGGGACCAAAAGCTTTTCATGAACTCGGGTTTAATTTTTAGTTTGAACTTAAGTCATTTCTGCCAGGTGAGTTAGAAAATAGGGCACTTAACAGGATGATAATGCACGAGAATCACGATGTGTTTCTCCAGTGTGCTCTCCGCGCTGTGCACCTCCAAGGGGTGCCTGGGTGGCTCAGTGGGCTAAGCATTTCACTTTGGCTCAGGTCATGGTCTCAGGGTCCTGGGATTGAGCCCCGCATGGTGGGCTCCCTGCTCAGCGGGGAGTCTGCCTCTCCCTCTGCCCCTCTCTCCCACCTGTGTTCTCTCTCTCTCTCTCAAATAAATAAAATCTTTAAAAAAATACACTTTCAGGAGCGCCTGGGTGGCTCAGTGGGTTAAAGCCTCTGCCTTCAGCTCAGGTCATGATCCCAGGGTCCCGGGATCGTGCCCCGGATCGTGCCCCGCATCGGGCTATCTGCTCAGCAGGGAGCCTGTCCTCTCTCTGCCTGCCTTTCTGTCTACTTGTGATGTCTGTCAAATAAATAAAATCTTAAAAAAAATTAAAAAAAAATAAACTTTCAAAAAGTCATCTTTGTCATTTAAAAAGGAGTTTTCTTTAATCGTAATGCACAATATAATACGTACAAAGATTAAAAAAGGAAAAATATGTTGGGAAAAAACCCAGCCACACTCTGAATTTCCCGCCTCCAGCCTCCACCCTAATTACCATTAACGTCCTGGTGGGTAGAATTCCCTACTGCTCTGGGATGTTTTTAAACATTTTTCCCCCCTTAATAATGTTTCTTTTTATTATTGCTAGGAAGCATATCCCCGTTTTGCCAGTAGGAAACAGTGGTGAAGAACACTCACCTTGGAGGCAGACGGTCCAGCCCCTCGCCTCACAAGCACATATGTTAGGACAAAGAAAGTGGAGGTGGCTGGAGGAATTGGACTTAAAGAGCTTCAGTGCAAGGGTATGGCTTGCAGAGAGTGGTGTGAGGCAGTGTTTAGGAGCGAGAATTCTTAGACTGCCTGGGTTTTAATCTCAGCTCTGCAGCTTAGGAGCTGCCTCAGTTTCCCCACATGTAAAAAGGGAACACTGGTAGTACCCACTTCATAGAGGTCTGGGGTGAAGTGAGTTAATATTGGTAAAGGGCTTAGTTAGATTGGAGCCTGGCACGTACGTTCTACAAATGTTCAAATGTATTAAGAGAACAGGAGGTCAGAGGTAGTTGAAGCTATTAGTTGAGTCTGTGGTTTTTGATGGTGATGATATTATTGTGGTGAAAAGATTTTCAGGGGCTCCTGGGGGGCTCATTTGGTTAACCATTTGCCTTCAGTACAGGTCATGATCTCAGGGTGGTGGGACCGAGCCTCACAACCGCTCCCTGCTCAGCAGGGAGTCTGCTTCTCCTTCCCCCTCCATGCCCCCACTCTTGTTCTTTATCTCAAATAAGCAAGATCTTTTAAAAAAAAGAGGGGGGGGTTTCACACCTAGAGGTGGCCACCTGGGTTCTTAGCTCTTGTTACTGGGATTGGTTTCTAGACCTAGTGAACAAATGACAAATTTTAGGAAAGGAGGTCATCCTGACTTAATACTTAATTCCTTGCTAGTTTTATTTTTGTTTAATTTTTTATTGTGAAACTTTAAAATATACCCAGTTCCCATGTCCAGTCCTTTAATTTTTAAAAATTTTTTTTTAAAGATTTTATTTATTTATTTATTTATTTGACAGAGATCACAAGTAGGCAGAGAGGCAGGCAGAGAGAGGAGGAGGAAGCAGGCTCCCCGCTGAGCAGAGAGCCCGATGTGGGGCTCGATCCCAGGACCCTGGGATCATCACCTGAGCCGAAGGCAGAGGCTTTAACCCACTGAACCACCCAGGCGCCCCCATGTTCTGTCCTTTTAAATCTTTGCTGTTCTTGTTTGCCTTCACAGGCTGGTGGTAGTGGTCACTGTGGCTCTGAGACACTGCCCAGCCTTTGTCAGGGCTGAAGCAAGCCTCCTAGAGCCTTCCCGGAGCTGGAGATTCATTCCCTCATCTTGCCTGTAATTTCTGGTTTATCAGCCCAGAGGATCGGGTTGCACAGAAAGATAATGGGCCTTAATGAGCACCTGGAAATTCAAGTTAGGGTTCCACACACTTCTTTGTCACTTCTCAAAGGGTGGGGCTTAGCCACCATTAAGACAAGATGCCCCAAACAGGTTAAGCACCTTGGATCAAAGTTATTTGCAAAACCATTTTCAGTTTTTCAGGCTCCCGCCCTCTGGACAAGTCTAGTCCTGCTTGTCCCAACTTTCACTGCGCTGATTGGGGCCAGCTGGGGGAAGGAATTAATTTGTTGTGATAAGCAGGGGCAGCTCTTGCTCCCTGTTTATGTGACAACCCCCAGATCCTCCAGACTCACCCCATTGCTTCTGCTGAGATGGGTTTGGAGGGAGGGTTATTTGAAAAACATCTTGTTTTGCTGGTTTGAGATGGAATTCTTATGTTTGACATAAAAGACAGTATCTGCCCATCCTTGAAGGACTTCGCATTTCTTCTTGCTTCTCTTGTCATTTTATGGTTTCTCTGCTCGTTTAGCAGATACTTGACTTGTGGCAAATACTTCAGGTTTGTCTACCCAAATGCACTGGAATGATAATTATCATTTTCTACTCGCGTTGCTCTTCCACATTCAAAATGTGATCACATTCACTGCCTCTGTTAATCTTCACAAAAACCCTGAAGAGGTAGGCTCCATCAGTGATGGTGACTGAGGCCCAGAGAAGTTAAGCATGTTGTTTAAGGCCACTCAGCAGAACATGGTGGGATCTGGGCTTATTATTTGGCCACAAGACTCAGACTGGCTCTTTCTTCTTGTCCCTCTTCCTGTTATTTACTGCAGCCTTCCCCTGCTCACCCCACCCTCACCCCTTCAAGTTTGGGATGTGGAGTTAATAAAACCAGAATTAGGGGCGCCTGGGTGGCTCAGTGGGTTAAAACCTCTGCCTTCAGCTCAGGTCATGATCTCAGGGTCCTGGGATCAAGTCCCACATCGGGCTCTCTGCTCGGGGGGGAGCCTCCTCCCGCCCCCACCCCGCCTGCCTCTCTGCCTACTTGTGATCTCTGTCTGTCAAATAAATAAATAAAATCTTAAAAAAATAAATAAATAAAAATAAAACCAGAATTAGGAGTGAGGGTAGGGGTGAAGGCATGGTTTTGATTTTTGCTTTTGCAAACAGTGGGGAGAGAGGGTTGGGTGGGTGATTGTTTGAAGGACCCAGCTCCCTTCCTGTGAACTCTCTGTTTGTTCGGCCAGGTAGCGACTCCAGCACAAGGTGGCCCCAGATTTCCCTGGATTCTAGCTAGGAGGCCAAACCATTCTTCCAAATAACCAAGGCCTGACAAGGTCTCTTCAGGGCAGCGGACTGTAATCGTGACACTGAGTAACTCAGGTTGAGGGCCAGTCCCCGCTCTGCCCCTCACCTGGTTTTCGGATGTCAGGCAAATTTCTTAACCTCTCCTCGCCTTAGTCTTCAAAAGGGAATGATGATGGTGGTGCTCACCTTGTCAACGCAGTCACTGGCTTCTCCAGCAAGGGTGGGGCTGTTGGCTTCAGAAACATTTGCAAGGGTGGCCCCTGGTGGAAAAAATGGAAAATTGCAACCCAGGTATGGAGGATGGTTGTAGGACTTTGTGGCAGAGACCTGATACTCATGAATGGAGAAGTGTCTGGCTGTGTTAAAATAGATTGAAGAGGAGGAATTTTTATAAAAGATCACTTGGACAGAATAGAAATTCCACTGGAGAAATGAAGGGCAAGTATTTGAAAAGGATGAGAACAGGCCACTTTGAGAGTTTTGCGGAGCGAACTGTTTTTTTTTTTTTTTTTTTTTTTTTTTTTTAAAGATTTTATTTATTTATTTGACAGAGATCACAAGTAGACGGAGAGGCAGGCAGAGAGAGAGGGAAGCAGGCTTCTCGCCGAGCAGAGAGCCCGATGTGGGACTCGATCCCAGGACCCTGAGATCATGACCTGAGCCGAAGGCAGCGGCTTAACCCACTGAGCCACCCAGGCGCCCCCGGAGCGAACTGTTTTAATTGGCTGTTCTCTCTGCCTCTTGGGCCCCTGAGACAGGTTTCTGCAAGACTTGCCCCTTCAGATCTCAGCTCTGCCACCTCCACCAAGGGAGGTCTGTGCTCACCATCCAGTATGAGTCACACCTTTCTGAATCCCCTTGTCCCATCATTTCTTCATCATCATCTTCTAATTTTAATTTTTAAAAAATACATGCCATGCTCAGCTTGGAGCCCAACATGAGGTGCGACATGGGGCTTGAACTCACGACCTTGAGATTAAGACTTGAGCTGAGGGGTGCCTGGGTGGCTTATTTGGTTAAGCATGCAACTCTTGATTTTGTCTCAGGTCATGATCTCAGGGTCCTGGGATCGAGCCCCACGTCAGGCTCCATGCTCAGCACAGAGTCTGCTTGTCCCTCTCCCTCTGCTCCCCCCCCCCCGTCTCTCTCTCAGATAAATAAATAAATAAATGAATGAATCTTAAAAACAAACAAATAAACAAATAGGATCTGAGCTGAGATCAAGAGCCAGATGCTTAACCTACTGAACCACCCAGTTGGCCCCCACCTCCCCATCATTCTTGTATCACTGTCTTTAATTTCTTTATATCTGTCACTCATCACTACCTGAAGTTACTGATTTCTGTATTTGTTCATATCTTCCACGACAGTGTAAGCTCAGTGAGAGCAGGTGCATTGTCGGTCTTGTTGACAAGCTTGTCTCTAGAGTTCAGCACAGTTTCTGGCATTTGGCTTGGTGAACCCTGTACAATGAGTTCTTGGGGATTCTGCTGTTTAGTGTAAACATTTTTCATCACAACATCTCCAGCTTTGGGTATTGATTGGTAGTTCTTACGTTTCAATACATTGATAGCTATAAAGTTTGAAGTAGAGTTTTGAAATCGTTGGTCATAACATTGCCCCACCCAAGCAGTCCTTCTCTCTCTCTCTCTGTTTCTTTTAATCCTTCTCTGTCTTCTGCATTTATTTGCTGCCCTGTGTGATCAGGTTGAAGATAACTCATTATCTCCCCTACCCAGATGATCAGTTTCGCTTCCCCCAGCTGATTGCAAGCAGGCATTACCTCCGGATGCTTCAGGTAATAAGCACATAGTCAGCACTCCCTGCGTATTTGGGGTGATCAGTGTCTTTTGTGGAATACTCATGAGGGTTGAATAAATGATTAAGCAAAGCCACATTTGTTTTTAAAGGTTTTTTTCTTTTTTTTTTTTTAAGATTTTATTTATCTAGAGAGTATACATACGTGCACGCTAGTAGCGGGGAGGGGTAGAGGGAGAGAGAATCTCGGTCTCAGGGGAGTCGCTCTTGTTGCCTTCGTTCTGTAGTTGGGTAGTCTGAGGCGCAGGGAGGTTAAGTACTTTTTCTAAGGTCACAGAGTTAATAATAAGCAGAGCTGGGACTTGAACACAGGTACTCTCTTCCTCTCTTAAGCATCCTGCCATGTGCCTCTCTTTTATTATCTGCCACTGTTTATTGAAATGTAAACTCTTACTTGAATGTAGACCCTCCACAACGTCTCACTGTACCTTAGTCTCTAACCTTTGAACTTCGTAAGTATTCTCTTTGATTCCGCGGTCTGTTTTCATGTTGTCAGGAGCCAGCTGAAGGAGAGGCCCCTTTTTGGCTTTTGAAAAAAAGTTACTTTCTAAACAGGTTACTGTTTGCATTTTACAAGCAGCTAAGAAAGAAATGAGACCATGTTTAACAGTCCCCCTGGGATGCTGAGCAACATCATAACGATATTGGGGACTTTGCCATCTTTCTGTTCTGTCCCCACACTGGGGTTGTTTTGCTTGTGTTTGTTTTGTGTGTGTCAGGCTTTTGGTGGGTAAACCAAGTTCACTTTAGAGAGAAGGGATGCTCTTGTCTCGACGCTGCCCCATTTCCTAATCCCTGTGATTGATGCCCCACAGTGAGTTTTGAAGGATGCACTGGCCGGCCAGGGACGGCCTACAATGCTGATGACACGCGATTCAAAGTGAACGCAGATGGTGTGGTGACTGTCAAGCGACCTCTACAACTTCATAAACCGGAGCTGAGTTTTCTGGTCCACGCCTGGGACTCCAGCCGCAGGAAGCTCTCTGCCAGAGTCACGCTGAAGGCAGCCGAGCACCGTGACCACCATCACCGCCACCACCATCATGTATGTTGGTTTCTTAGAAGTTCACTCTTGTTTTAAGTCTGTTGCCCAATCTGACTTCTCTGCCATTTGCACCTTTCGCATTTGGGGCTGGATAGTTTTTCTTGTGACATTCAGCAGCCTCCCTGCCTTTAGCCCACTGAACAGATACCAGTAGCACTCTCCTCGTCATCACAACCAGAAATGTCTCCAGGCATGGCCAGTGCTGGTGGGGGGTGTTGTGGAATCCCCCTAGTTGAGACTGTTGGTTTCACTGAACTAATTCTATTTTTTGTCTTTTTTTTAAGATTTTATTTATTTGACAGAGACCACAAGTAGGCAGAGAGAGAGGCAGGCAAAATGAGAGGGGGAAGCAGGCTCCCCACTGAGCAGAGAGCCCGACTCGGGGCCCAATCCCAGAATGCTGAGATCACAACCCGAGCCGAAGGCAGAGGCCCAACCCACTGAGTCACCCAGGCGCCCCTGAACTAATTCTTGCTGGGAATTTTTTTGTGTTTGGGTGGGGAGGGATCAGGTGGAATGACGGCAAGGTGTTAATCATCTTTCTGTCCGTAATAGAAAATAGTGGGTAAGAATGTGGACACTGTCTGGGATTGAATCATAATCCTGCCACTCACTACCTGAGTAGCTGGAGGAGAGTTCACTTAAGGAATTTCAATCACAAAGAGGTTACCTGTAACGTGGAGAAGAGTGACTGCAGGAATTAATACATGTGAAATGCTGTAATATGTTAGGCATACACTAAGTACTCAGTAATTGCTCATTTTCTTAGAGGAAGAATGAATAAGAGATCTATTCTCTGATCATTCTATTATTTTTATTGCTTTAATACTTAGATAACATTTTTTTTTCTATCTTTTTTTTTTCCATTTCATTTTACTCTTTGTGTTTCTACTGGGGAGGGTCTTGGGATGGGATGAGAAAAGTCAGCAGGAAGCTTTTGTTCCGTTGGACTGTAATCTGCAGGAGATCCTTCCCTGTTGTATTTGTGGTGCCTGTCCCACAGCCGGGCATGCACTAGGAACCCTGTAAATACTGAATGGACAGATGGGTGAATAGGCCATGAATGAAAGGATATATATCTGCCCAGTTCTCGGCAACAGTGTTTCTGGGTATTGTTACCCAAGCAGACACCTTTGCTAGTTTCTAAATTGTTCCCATCGTGCTTCCTACCAGAATGTCTTTCTGGAGGTCGTTCTAGTTGTATTCTGGTACTGCCTTAAAAATACAGAACATGTTGGAAGTACCAAAGTCTTTAAGGCTGGCTTCTGTTTTTCTCCCCAAAGGTAGTTGAGATGCAGGAGTTTAATAGTCTTGATAGATACATTCTTTTCTCCCAGATCTACCTCTTTTCTGGTAGACCAGAAAAATGAAGAACTTAGTAGCAGTTTATTAACATAGCTCCTTGACTCAAGTCTCCAGTTGATTCCATCATTTATGTAAGTTCAGCATGGTGAGTTATTGCTGGACCACTGTGTGTGGAAGGCTCCTATGACCAAAAGATAAGTTTTGAGCTTGGTTTTTTCAAACTTTTCCTCCCTATTTCTGCCAGTTTTGCCTCTGCCTCTCTTTTTGTTTTATCATGATGAGGTTCAAATGCATATTATAGAAAATGATGAATGAGAGTGCCTTATTCAAAATGGAGTATTTCTTCGTTAAGTTGAAGAAATTCAAGGGTAAGTTGTGGCAGTATGGAGACCCTACAGTCATTAGGAGCCTAGATTACTCTTTTCCTTTCTATTCTGCCATCCTTAACATATGGCTTCCATCCTCAAGGGGACCGCGTGATCCAAAATGGCTGCTGGTGCTCTAGTCATCAAATCTTCATTCTAGATGGTAAGGAGAAAGGAAGAAAGCGAACAAAAGCATCACTCAGTTGTCTGCCTGCCTTTTTAAAGAAGTCTTTATGGAATTCATTTTTAAAAGATTAAAAAAAAAATGAATCTCTACATCCAACATGTGGCTTGAACTTAGAACTCTGAGATCTAGCGTTGCTTGGCCTTGTAACTGAGGTAGCCAGGCACTCACTTTGCGGATTTTTTTTTTTTAAGTCATTTGTTTGACTGAGAGATAGCAAGAGAGCACAAGCAGGGGGAGCAGCAGGCAGAGGGAGAAGGAGAAGCAGGCTCCCCATGGAGCAGGGAGCCTGATGCAGGGGCTTCCCAGGACCCTGATATCATGACCTGAGCTGAAGGCAGATGCTTAACTGGCTGAGCCACCAAGGCATCCTGTCCCAGTTCCCCCCACCCCCACCATCTTTGTGGAATTCTTAAGCAAATAAGGCTTATATCTCATTGGTTGGAACTTGACCTCATGGCCATACCTAGCTGTAAATGCAGTAAAGAAAACGTACTCTCTTACTTGAACACAGTGCTGGATACAAAACTATCTATATAGAGAGATCTATATGGAGAGGGACAGGTATAGATACTTCGGGGTTTGTTCATTTTTAAATAAGAAAGGGAGAATGGATATTGAGTGGTATGTGGCAACATAGCTGCTGAGGTTCACTTTGGTTCGTTTCTAGTTCAAGAGACCCTGTGGGTCCTGCATTAGGAGAAGGGGTAGTGGGAGGCGCTGGACTGGCTCAGTTGGTAGAGCATGCAACTCTTGATCTTGGGGCTGTAAGTTCAAGTGCCATGTTGGGTGTAGAAATTACTTTAGGGCGCCTGGGTGGCTCAGTGGGTTAAACCCTCTGCCTTCGGCTTGGGTCGTGATCCCAGAGTCCTGGGATCTAGCCCCATGTTGGGCTCTCTGCACAGCGGGGAGCCTGCTTCCCTTCCTCTCTATCTGCCTGCCTCTCTGCCTACTTGTGATCTCTGTCAAATAAATAAATAAAATTAAAAAAAAAAAAAGAAAAAGAAATTACATTAAAATCTTTAAAAAAAAAAAAAAAGGAAGGGTGACACTCCCACTTCTTTAATTCATATGAAATACATAGATCTTTTTTTTTTTTTTTAAAGATTTTATTTATTTATTTGACAGAGAGAGATCACAAGTAGACAGAGAGGCAGGCAGAGAGAGGGAGGGAAGCAGGCTCCCCGCCAAGCAGAGAGCCCGATGCGGGACTCGATCCCAGGACCCTGAGATCATGACCCGAGCTGAAGGCAGCGGCTTAACCCACTGAGCTACCCAGGTGCCCTGAAATACATAGATCTTAAATATATCAAAATATGCTATGTACTATGTATATAAATATCTACACACAGGGGCTCCTGGGTGGCTCAGAGGGTTAAAGCCTCTGCCTTCAGCTCAAGTCATGATCCCAGGGTCCTGGGATCGAGCCCCGCATCGGGCTCTCTCCTTGGTGGGGAGCCTGCTTCCTCCTCTCTCTCTCTGTCTGCCTCTCTGCCTACTTGTGATCTCTCTCTGTCGAATGAATAAATAAAATCTTTAAAAAGAAAAAAAAAAATATCTACACACACAGTTTTTGTCAGTTACGCTTTTTAACTTTCTGGTTTTTTAATCTTTGGGTAGATTTTCTCAGTCTGGTATGATTTTTTTCTGAGGGACGAATTCCATGCTCAGTATGTTTAGGCATGGTTCTCTTTAACATCCCATGAAGATATTAATATTCTCTTGCCAGTGTTCATCATTTCTTTATTCTTTTTCTCTGAAAATACTCCGCAGTTCTGATCTCAGCAACACGTGCCCTTTGTCTTCCTCTTCAGTGTGGCAGATGAACCTGGGTTCATGCACTGATGCTGTACACTCAGTGGCTGTGCGAGATGGCCCTGTTTAGGCTTAGGATACATTTGCAGACAGTCCTTGGAAGACTTTGTTCCTGGGCTGTATCTAATCCCAAACTCACATCCATTAAAACCACAGCTCAGTGTTTGCCAACCTAACTGTCATTATGACCATTTGTTGAGCATTTATATGTTTCAGGAGCTATTATTTTTTTTTAATATTTATTTGACAGGCAGAGCAACAGGCAGAGAGAGAGGAGGAAGCAGGCTTCCCGCGGAGCAGAGAGCCCGATGTGGGGCTCGATCCCAGGACTCTGGGATCATGACCTGAGCCGAAGGCAGAGGCTTAACCCACTGAGCCACCCAGGCGCCCCTCAGGAACTATTCTAAGTGCTTTATTTGCAATACTAGTAGCTCATTTAATCCTTCCAATGATACCCCATATTAGGGAACTGTGGAACAGAGTAAAACAGTGTCCCCCGGAGTTGTAAATGCCATAGTGAGGATTCACAGATAGGCATCCTGGTTCTGCGGCTTGCCATTGACTCAGGAGGGACTACTTCTCTGGAATATCAATAATCCAAGGACGTAGAGAGAGAGAGAGAGAGAGAGAGAGAGTGAGAGTGTATGTGTGTATAAAACCAATACGTAGGAATGCAGTACTGGGAAGGATTCTGAGATGATATCTCATCTTAACTCATGTCTGTCTTGTGCATTTTTAAAAATTTGTATTAGCAGAACTATATAGAAAAAAAATTGTTCTGCTTAAGGCATACTTGGGAATAAACCACTGTACAAATTATTGCACATCTGAAACCACAGTGCATAACAGACTGCATAAAAATACTTGTTTTGTTTTCTTTAAAGATTTTATTTGTTTATTTGACCTGGGGGGGAGACAAAGGGCACACAAGCAGGGGGAGTGGGAAAGGGAGAAGCAGGCTTCCCGCCAAGCAGGGAGCCCGATGTGGGGCTTGATCCCAGTCATGACCTGAGCCAAAGGCAGATGCTTAAGGACTAAGCCACCCAGGCGCCCCTCTGCATAAAACTGTTAAAGAAGTAAACCAGGTGTATTTACCTGACTTAGGTCATAAATGTAGGTTGAAAGACAAAACAAGATTTTGCTTGTCGAAGTATGCAGCAGTTTGAGAACTTGGGCTTCCTCATTTGATGCCTTTAGAACCAAGACTCACCAGGCACCATCATTTATGCTATTAAAAACCCATTTTCTGTACATGAATTCCTTCCTCTTCTTCTAATATCATCATAATGGCTTTTAGAAGGCAAAGAGTACAAGGTGATCTTTGTACTTACATTGCATCGAAACACAATTCAAAGGAATTCTGGTCTTCCCCCCCCCCCCCCCCCAACTCATGGCTCTAATTTAAACCCTGATAGCCACACCTTCAGTCACAAACTTGGTGTGTTGTTTTTTTTTTTTTAAGATTTTATTTATTTGCCAGAGAGAGAGAGAGCAAGCGAGTACACACAAGCAGGCAGAGAGGCAGGCAGAGGCAGCGAGAGAAGCAGGTTCCCTGCCGAGCAAGGACCCCAATGTGGGACTCGATCCCTGGACCCTGGGATCATGACCTGAGCCGAAGGCAGCGGCTTAACCCACTGACCCACCCAGGCGTCCCAACTTGGTGTTTTTTAAGTCCAGGAATATTCAAGTTGGATTTAGCATTGGAATGATAGAAGACCCAGTCACAGACCTCATCGGTTCTTTGATTTGTCTTCTGGTGTCCTTGTGTCTCCCGATTATCTATTCACAAGTTGGCTTGTTGGGAACTTGTCCATGGTTATAGTGCTTTCCAACTGGGTTCCTCCCTTCCCCTGGGGAAGAAGGGGGTACGGTTTAAAAGGTTAAAAAATACATATATAGGGGCACCTGGGTGGCTCAGTCGTTAAGCGTCTGCCTTCGGCTCAGGTCATGATCCCAGGATTCTGGGATCGAGCCCCGCATCGGGCTCCCGGCTTGGTGGGAAGCCTGCTTCTCCCTCTCTCACTCCCCCTGCTTGTGTTCCTTCTCTCGCTGTGTCTCTCTGTCAAATAAATAAATACAATATTAAAAAAAAAAAATACATATATATACTGAATTCTCTACTGGTATGGTGGGGCACATCCACCCTTCTGGGCTTTAAAAGTGCCTCTTCGTGTGTAAGGTGAGGTGGTCCCACTTGGAGAAGGTCCAGTTGCACTTCGGCCCTAGGAGGGTCAGTGCCCGATGTGTTTACCATGATGCCTGGTCAGTTTGTCCGAGCGGACACATTTCCATCCGCAGCCGTCAGTCAGGTGGTAGGGCTTCTCAGCTGTGTGGGTTTGCAGGTGTGCCTTGAGGTGAGGACTCTTCATGTAGGTTTTGCCGCAGCCTACATAATCACAAATGTGAGTGGCTGTCCTTTTCCGGGGCCACAACCTTCTTCCCCTCTTTGGTATCGGCTCCTGTGGCTTGCAGGAACCAGGGGGCATGAGCTCTTGGTAATGGAGCCGTGGGACCTATGGCTGCATCTGGTCTGGCCAGAAGGGTGGATAGTTGGGCCCTGGATGGGGATGAAAGCCCAGGGGGAGCTGTAGGACAGTATGATAGTCCCTGCGGCTCGGCAGTTCTGTGCACCCAGGGTCGGGGTAGTCCAGCAGGGGAGTTGCACTCCAGGAAGAAGTCTTGCACTGGCAGCTGTATCTTGTACATTTTGAATCAAATGTGAAAAGCCAGGAAATAGCACTTGAATCACCTTTGGCAAACAGTGATCAGTGATTATGTGGGGAGTAGGGGATGGAATTGTACTCTAGAACCTTTATGTATTACCACTAATAACTTTAAAGCACTTAAACAATTTGGAGGATATTTTTCTTCCATCTTCCACTATCTTATTTCCCTGTGTGTGCATAAAGTTTTCTTTATCACACGTGAAAACTGTTCAATACAAGTCTCAAAGGGTGTTTTTGGTTCCCATCCCAACAGCTTCTATTAAAACAAATGGAAACCAAACAGATAAAATGATACAATGAAAATATAGGATTGGTATCGATCACAAAGTAGTTCTTTTTTTTTTTTTTTAAGATTTTATTTATTTCTTTGACACAGAGACAGATCACAAATAGGCAGAGAGGCAGGCAAAGAGAGAGGGAGAAGCAGGCTCCCCGCTGAGCAGAGAGCCCGATGTGGGGCTCGATCCCAGGACCCCGAGACCATGACCTGAGCTGAAGGCAGAGGCTTAAACCACTGATCCACCCAGGCGCCCGCACAAAGTAGTTCTTAGTAGAAATTCCTAAACCTTAACTCATCCAGGCTGAGAACTCCACTTTGGGGACCTAAGCCCCTAGGAAAAACAGAAAAGAAAATTGAAATGCTTGCATATTCAGTTGTTGAATAAACTCTGACATTCAATCATCAGAGTGTAATGTTCTTTTTTTTTTTTTTTTTTAAGATTTTATTTATTATTTATTTGACAGAGATCACAAGTAGGCAGAGAGTTAGGCGGGGGCGGGTGGGGGGGAAGCAGGCTCCCTGCTGCCCAATGTGGGACTCGATCCCAGGATCCTGGGATCATGACCTGAGCTGAAGGCAGAGGCTTTAACCCAATGAGCCACACAGGTGCCCCACAGAGTGTTATGTTCTATTAAAAATGACAGATATATTTAGGCTTGAAATAATTTGCAAAATAATAAACTCTCAAAAGTATAATTGTGTGTACATAATGATTACTTGAATTCTGGACATTAGAAGGATCAAAAGGGAACACCATTTTTATTATATGTCAGAGAAGTTCATTGTGTTGTGTTTTGTTATTAAGTTAAAACCGTTGCCTACCCCCGAGAAGGCTGCAGATGCTGGCTGGTTAGGTGGGACTGTTTTTGGCCTGTATTACCTCCCCTGAATTTTCTAATTTTGTTCTTCATCCCCTTTCTTTTTAGGATGCTATCTCTGAAACCCAGACAGAAGTGCTCACATTTCCGAACTCCCAGCGTGGTCTCAGAAGACAGAAGAGAGACTGGGTTATCCCTCCTATCAGCTGCCCAGAAAATGAGAAAGGCCCATTTCCTAAAAATCTGGTTCAGGTAGAGAAGGAAGTTCTCTATTTCTCTGGGAGCAGTTTGGCAGAACAGGACCTAGAAGAAAACGGGAAAACCCCAATGTCAGGATCCTTCCTTGATAATTCTGTTTGTTCTGTTTGGTCTTCAGATCAAATCTAACAGAGACAAAGAAATCAAGGTTTTCTACAGCATCACTGGTCAAGGAGCTGACACACCTCCGGTTGGTGTATTTGTTATTGAAAGAGAAACGGGATGGCTGAAGGTGACAGAGCCTCTGGATAGAGAACAAATCGCCAAGTACATCGTGAGTACCTCTCAGAAGCATGCAAATAATGGGATCATATCCTTCCAAATTTTTTTGGTCGACCCATGTTGGATCCCTAGAACAGATGCTCTGGATGTATGAGGCTTATTAATTGGATATCTCTATGCCCATTGACAAGGGGAGATGACAGGAGAATCTGGAAAAAGGGAGGGAGGGGTGTTGATTTTTTCCTTTTAGGATTAAAGAGAGGGGGAGTCTTAGGACCATACATGAGTTTAGACAGAAGATATCAACTTACTCTTGGGGCTTAAAGTTCCTGACCCAAACGAAGAGACCAGTTACAATGTTGGGGAGCAAAAGCCATTCCTGGACCTTGGTAGCTGTGTGAGCTTGGGGAGCTGGTGGGTAATACATGGGGCCAAATGCAGAAAAATCTGGGAGAGACACTAGACGGGAGAAGCCAGAGCAAATTTTACCCTGCTGGGAATAAGAGTGTTTTAGGCCTCCGGTCTTGTCTTAGGTCTGGCTCCCCAACCTTCCTGTGGGAAAGGGGAGCTCTGACCTGGTGGTTGTGTTCTGCAGCACATGAATCTTTACATAATATGACTTCAACCAGTGTCATGACATCACTGAAGCAGCAGCACATGTATGAGAAAAGTTCTCTGCGGGGCCGGGGGGTGTCCATCCTTGGGTCTTGGAGAGTGGGAGGGAGTGGAGGCCAGCTGGAGTTCTCCTCACATGACTTCTCCCATTTCTTCCTCCTTGTTGGGGTCCAAATAACCCTCACTTGGTTGTTACAGCTCTATTCTCACGCCGTGTCTTCTAATGGGAATGCAGTCGAAGACCCAATGGAGATCGTGATCACTGTGACTGATCAGAATGACAACAAGCCTGAGTTCACCCAGGAGGTCTTTGAAGGATCTGTCATGGAAGGTGCTCTGCCAGGTATGGCCAATGTCAAGATGCTGAATACCCAGAAAGACACTCAGATTCTTCAGACCTCAAAGTGTTGGGGCTTGTGTTTGGGATCAGGTCCTTCATAGGAACAGAACTTTTTTGGAAGCCTGTGTGTATGTGTGTGTGCGGCGCACGCACACAAAACATCATTCTGCAGAAATGTGTATGACAAAATAGGAGTCCTAGGATCCAGCCCCACATCGGGCTTCCGGCTCAGCAGGGAGCCTGCTTCTCCTCCTCCCTTTGCTGCTGCTCCTGCTGTGCTCTCTTCTTGCTCTCTGTCAAATAAATACATAATAAAGTAAATAAATAAAGTAAATCAATAAATAATCTGTAAAAAAAAAAAAAATAGGAGCAGTTTAAGAGGGGTGCCTGGCTGGCTCAGTTGGTAGAGCATGTGACTCTTGATCTTGGGGCTGTGGATTCTAGCCCCACATGGGCATAGAACTCACCCCTCCCCCGCAAAAAAGATCAGTTTAAGAACCTTCTCTAATGAAGAAACAAATTTTTGCCATTCCTGAACGCATTCTTTTCTCTCCGTGGTAAAGGTAGCCACTGCCCTGACTTTGGTGGTAGTCATTCCTTTGCTTCCCCTTATCTTGTGCATCATGTGTATATGTACCCCCTCTATAATATCTGGGTTTTTTGGCATGTTTTCAGATTTTGTATACATGGAATCACAGTCTACATGTATTTCTGTGATGTGCTTTGCTCCTTCAGCTTTATGGACATAAAGTTCTTCGTGTTGGTGCCCGTAGCAGTCCAAGGTCATCCATTCTCATTGCTGCATCATATTTATTATTTTTATATTTGTAGAAAGCCCTTTATTCCCCTGTTGAGGGAACTTGAGCTTGTTTCAGTTTTTCACTGTTCGAAATAGTGTTCTCAGAACATTCTTTAATATGACTTGATGCGTACTCACGAGGCTTTGTCCAGGGTGTGTGTCCATAATGGCGGATTGGTCGGTTATATGGGGTACGTGCCTGTTCAGTGTGACTAGTGGTTGAACCACTTGACATTCCCGCCAGCAGTCGATATCCTAGAATTGTTAGACTTTTTAGCTTTGTTGAGTGTGCACTTGGTATCTCTGTACAATTTTAAATGGCATGTCTCTGATTTATTAATGGGCTATTAGCATTTTCTATGTTTGCTGGCCATTCGGGTTTCTTCTTCATGACTTGTCTCTTCAAGTCTTTTGCTCCATTTTTCCCTTGGACTATTTGTCCTTTTCCTGTGGAGCTCTAAGGAATTTTGTTGATGTCATGGGCACTAGTCCTTTGGCCGTTGCATGTGCTGTAAGTATTCTCTACCACCTTGAAGGCTGTGATCTCTAGTGACCATTCTCTCTGGTGAAGCTGTGCCTCTGACACCACGTGGGGATATTGGTGGGATTTTTTCCTGTTTTTCACCTCATTCACTCAGTATGAGAGACAGGGAACAGCGTTTAGTTGGGAGGTTCTTTATTCCCCATTGTCCTCACCTCCAGCCCGCATCCTAAATTGTTGGAAAAGCAGAGTCATTGGAACACTGCTCACTGGATGGAATGCTTTTTTCCTCCCCTACCACTTTGGTAAAAATTTTTGGAAGTCAGAGAATGGAGCCATAACACAGCACCATCCCTAGGGCTCCTCTTTTAACACTCTGGACAGAACCGAGCGGAGCTGTGTTGACCAGAATCAAAGTGCAGCCGAACCGACTCTTTCTATCCCTCGCCACTTCAGGCACCTCCGTGATGCAGGTCACGGCCACAGATGCGGATGACGACGTGAACACCTACAACGCCGCCATCGCTTACCGCATCGTCACCCAAGACCCCCTCCTGCCCAGCAGCATGATGTTCACTATCAACAAGGACACAGGAGTCATCAGCGTGCTCACCACCGGGTTGGACCGGGAGGTCAGGGGTCAAGAGGTTCTGGAGGGGGTTGAGGGCAAACACATCAGCTTAAATCACATGGACAGTACAAAGCTCTGCTGAGGCCATTTGCCGCTTTATGTTTATGGTCTGAGCTTTGCATCTAAACAGCTCTCAGAGGTTTTATACCTAGAAGGCAGGCTGGCATTGAAGCAAATGATCAAATAAACGGTTTCCATGTCCTGGGCTGGGCTTGATGTGGCTGTTGGTCCTGACTCACAGGTTTTGATCTCTGCAGAAAATTCCCATGTACACCCTGGTGGTCGAGGCTGCCGACCTGCAAGGTGAAGGGTTAAGTACAACCGCAACGGC
Organism: Enhydra lutris kenyoni; assembly: GCF_002288905.1. NCBI lineage: Eukaryota > Metazoa > Chordata > Mammalia > Carnivora > Mustelidae > Enhydra > Enhydra lutris. Next base: position 5,663,496 of record NW_019154114.1, read on the forward strand.
TCTGATCACAATCACTGACATCAACGATATCGCCCCCGTCTTCCAGCCCACCACGGTAATTCTGCAGCCCCCTGGATGGTTTCCAGAGAAAGGTCCTCCCTGGCTTTGCAGCTGCTCATGGGTGAACCCTTTGTGGATTTCCCCCAGACTAGTGAGCTTTCAGACGCAAGCAGATTGGAATGGGAGTCGTGTCTGTCCTCCTCAGCGTGGACCCTGTTGACCCAGGTTTGCAGAGTTGCAGATGGCACCTGGGGGCGTCTGCCTGGCTCAGTCCGTGGAGCACACAACTCTTGATCTTGGGGTTGTGAGTTCAAGAGAGCAGTTTAAAAAGAAAAAAAAAGGCACCGGTTGAGCTCATGTCCTCATGTTGTGCATCCTGCTGGCAAATCTTAGCAGGTTTTGGTTATTCACTGAACAAGTATTTTCTACATTTATAACAGGAATTGTGTTACATACTGGAGATACTATCACAATAAGGCAAAACCTCTGTTCTCATTGGAGCTGATAGTCTAGTTAGGGAGATGTTGGACAACTTGTACAGACTGTAGTGTGCAATTAAATGGAGATGGATAGAAGGTACTAAAAGCCACATGAAAGAATGCTAAATCTTAATATGTTAGTTAGAAATAATCTCAGTGGTTAGTAACAGAGACTTGACTCTTGTACCTTAAACAAATAAGGTAAACTTTCTCTTGTGTCACAAAGAGCCTAGAGCTAGAGTATCTACACTCTCAGTGGAAACTCCTTCATTTTGCTGTCCCACCATCGTTGGGGCATGGCTTCCATCCTCGGTGGCCCCAGATGGCTGCTGCAGCTCCAGCTGTCTCCGTGCTTCATTCAGGGAGGAGGCAAGGGCATGGTGAGCAAAAGGCATTGCTGCTAAGTCAAGGCTTCTTAGTTCCATCCCACAAGTTTCCTTTACCTCTTTTTTTTTTTTTTTAAAGATTTTATTTATTTATTTGACAGAGAGAGAGATCGCAAGTAGGCAGAGAAGCAGGCAGAGAGAGGGGGGAAGCAGACTCCCCGCTGAGCAGAGAGCCCGATGCGGGGCTCGATCCCAGGACCCTGGGATCATGACCTGAGCCAAAGGCAGAGGCTCAACCCACTGAGCCACCCAGGCGCCCCTCCTTTACCTCTTACTAGCAGTTGCTGTCTTCGAGGAGGATGGGAAATAAAATATTTTGTCTGGGCACATTGCTGCCCCCAACAGTATAATTCGTGAAGAAGGGGTGAGTGGATATTTACTAGGCAATTAGCAGTAACTGCCACCCTAATCTAGGCATTGTGAGTACAAAAAGGCTTCACAAAGCCCGTGATGTTTACAGTAAGACTTGAAAGGTCTGGTCTGAGGAAAGCATCAGCATCCTAGACACTCACTGGAAAGCCAGGGCTTGGGTGAACGCACTACCAACCTCTGCTCTAGGTTTCTTGCAGTCTGCTCCCACCCGCGGGGCCTGGGCCTGAGCCGCACCTGCTAGGCCAGACATGCCTGCCGCAGACCGGCCACCCGCACAGCTCCTGGCCTTCCATCCTGCCCATTTCTCCTGCCTGACGGGCTTTCGTGCAGTTCTAGTTTTTCTAGAAACTGACCTTTGTATTAGTAGAGTCTTCAGGATAATTTGTTAGAAACCAATGACTCCTTTCAGCTGTGAACAGGTTTTTCCCTTGATTCCAACCCAAAGTTTTACGTACTTTTCTGGTTTACTCAGTAAATTTGTGGGTGGCTTTACCCCATTTAGTATCCTATGTTCTTAGTCCTGTGTTAGGTTTGCATCTCAAGAAGTGGTGAAATGTACATCAGTCTCATTAAATATGAAATAGCCATGATAATAGGAAGGTAGGACTTGAAAGGAGGTTGTCCAGTGTGGGATAGGGGGCAGTGGAAAAGTGTTCTAGGCAGAGGGATCACCATATGCAAAATGCCCTGAATCAATAAAAAATTGTCAAGAACTGAAAAACAGGCTGGGTAGTGAATCAAATGAGGTTGGGTCCTATAGCCCTTGTAGATGGCATAAGAATTTTAGTATTTATCCTGGTGCAAGGGGATGTCATCAAGGGTTTTAAGCAGAGGACCATACTGACCAGACTTATGTTTTATGAAAATCGTTGGTGCTACTAGGAATGGTGGGAGAGGAGAGGAGTAGTGGATAAGCCACAATGTCTTGAGTTTGGTTACGATCACAGTCAGCAGCTGGGCTGGAGTGTGCTGAGGGGCTCAGGTAGTCAGATCCTTGGAAAGTGGACACAGGTAGTCTTGAAGGATGAGACATCTTGAGCAGTATTAGCTGCTCCCCCAACAGGAAGTAGGGGCTCTGCTGGTGAAGTAGGCTCTTCTCCAAGACTCTGCTTGAAAGGATTCCTTTAGCTCTCATGGACCTGGCTCATCTATTAGATGTCGGGATGTCATAAGTGACTCATCTCCTTTGCTCTGTAGTACCAGGGGCGGGTGCCTGAGAACAAGGCCAACGTTGAAATCGCCGTACTCAAAGTGACTGATGACGATGTCCCCAATACCCCAGCATGGCAGGCCGTGTACACCATTTTGAACAATAACGATGAGAAGTTTGTTGTCACCACAGACCCAGTAACCAACGACGGCATTTTGAAAACAGCTAAGGTTTGTATGACATCTCAGCCAGCTGCCTGCTCCCTTGTCCCTCAGTGTCCTTTCAGAAATAGAGTAGTGTGGCGTTGGTGGGTTAGGAGTGGGCAGCTGTCCCAGGTTCTGGTGAGCCATTTGGGGTTTGCAGCAACTCTTCAGGCACATGTGAGAAGCTCCTACGCAGCCCCTTGAAATCAAGGAGAAAGAAAGTACCATCTGTTTTAAAAGGCTTTCTCCCTGAAACATTTGCCTACCCCCATATCCATTTGGCAAATGAGAAGAAAGAAGGGTTTACTGGTCTCTGCTATTTTGCTGGATTATTTTAGAAGTGGGACACATGACTTTTTGAAAGATGTCTTGGAAACCTGAAAACTAAGAAGTTGAGTGATTCTCTTGTCAAAGTTATTCAAAGTTAGCAGATCTCTGGTTCAGCCCCCAAACGTAGACTTCCTGTTGAATAGGCGAGCAAGACTGTTCGTTTCTGCCGCACCTTTTCTACATAACCTTATCTCCCACCGAACACTGATGTCAACATATTCTATGCTACTAACAAAAGAAACCACTAAAATGAACCCCTACCATACACGACGTCCCGCACAAAAATTTCCAGTTTATTCTTTAAAGCAACTCTACATACTGGTTCCTTTTCGTATGTATCTGGGTGTGGAAACAGACCCAGAGATGTAGTTGCCTGGACCACACAGCTGGGAAATGGCCCACCTGGACTTTGACCTTGTTGCTGGCTGATATCTGAACCTGCATGTTGTCACTAAACTTAATTGAGGTCAGCGAGGTCAGGAGCAGGGTCTTTTGTCCATCTGCTCTCGCACGGACCACATGTCACATAGGATACCAACATTCTTACTAGTCTTGGATAGTAGATGACTTAAGGTGCTAGTGTTTGCTCACTGGGTTGTGCTGTTCAAGGCTTCACATAGTTTGTTACTCTCTGCTAGGGTTCTTACCTCTTTTTATTTATTTTAAAGATTTTATTTATTAGAGAGAGAGAGAGACGGTGAGAGCAGGTACACAAGCAGGGGGAGTGGGAGAGGGAAAACAGGCTTCCCACTGAGCAGGGAGCCTGATGTGGGGCTCAATTCCAGGACCCTGGGATTGTGACCTGAGTCGAAGGCAGACACTTAACGACTGAGCTACACAGGTTCCTCTAGGGTTCTTATCTTTAATATGGTTGCGTGTTAGCTTTTGAAAAACATCTACATCCTGCCGCCCCCCCCCCCGGCCGGGGAGATTATTGTTTACTGGGTCAGGGTGTAGGCCTTTATTTTCTTCAGAAGTTCTCAAGTTAACTTCTTCCTAACACAGCCAGATCAGAGAACCATGACATAGTGCCAGCCACAGCAGTAGTTAAGCATGTCATCTTTTTTTTTTTTTTTTTTTTAAACACTAACAAAGGGGTGCCTGGGTGGCTCAGTGGGTTAAAGCCTCTGTCTTCAGCTCAGGTCATGATCTCAGAGTCCTGGGATTGAGCCCCACATCGGTCTCTCTGCTCAGCAGGGAGCCTATTTCCTCCTCTCTCTCTGCCTGCCTCTCTACCTACTTGTAATCTCTGTCTGTCAAATAAATAAATAAAATCTTAAAAAAAAAAAAACACTAACAAAGAATGTATTTGTTAACCCCTTTTGTTTCTGCTCCTTAGGGCTTGGATTTCGAGGCCAAGCAGCAGTATATTCTGTATGTGACCGTCGTGAATGTAGCCCCGTTTGAGGTCATTCTCTCCACCTCCACGGCCACTGTCACTGTGGACGTGGAGGACGTGAATGAAGCCCCCGTCTTTGTGCCTTGCCCAAAGGAAGTGCGCATACCTGAAGACTTCGGTGTGGGCCTGGAAATCACGTCTTACACTGCCAAAGACCCGGACCAGTTCATGGAACAGAGCATAACGTAAGTTTGAGAATTTTTCAACAGACTGGCAGCAACTCTGTGCGTGTGTGTGTGTGTACATTTGTGTGCATGTGTGTAAAATACTTAGTTCATAGAGCTTTATCATCGTTGGTCTGTGCAAGACCCTTCTCTTTTGGCCCCTTTTTTTTTTTTTTTTTTAAATTCCCATTCCTCACATCTTTTCCATTCCCTCCATAGATAGCCATTCTAGATTTACTGTGCTTCTTCTCTTCAAGGTCATGCAGTGAGGCAGGAATGTGCTTTTAATTGAAATGAATGGTGTTGCGTTATAAGTAGCTCACTATTTCCTCTCCTTTTAAACTGGAAGGCGCCTCTGTAATCTAGATCACACCCACCTACGTTGAAAACACATGTGGAAACCAACAGCAGCACCCACGACCATGTATGAAAAAGAACGTCCCTCATCTTTTGAGGGCTGGATTTGGCTAGGAAAAAGTTATTAGAGCCCAAATCCCAACATGACACATGTGTCTTTGTTAGTAATAGTGTGATTTCCAGGGGTAGCAGAGCTTGGCCAATGAGCCCACTTACTCTTCACAGAGAGGTTCCTACCTGTTAATATTTGCTTTAGAGGAAAACTGTAACAATGAACTATTTAGAAAAAAAACGTTCTACAAATCTGGAGTACTGTCTTACTTACTAATTGAGTATGTTCTTATTTTGAGGGGTGTTTGTGTTTTAGTATCAGTGCTTTTCACTTACTAAACTTCAAACAAACAAAAAGATTTTTTAAATGTGACTTGAACTTTTAAGGTTATTCTGGGAATTTTTAAAAAATTGTATCTATTTGAGAGAGCAAGAGAGGACGAGCAGCAGGGAGAGGCAGAGAGAGAGTGGAAAGCAGACTCCCTGCTGAGCAGGGAGCCTTATATGGGGCTTGATCCTAGCACCCTGGGATCATGACCTGAACCAAAGGCAGATGCTGAACCGACTAAGCCACCCAGGTGCTTCTATTCTGGAGACTTTTTATGCCGATTCTGTACTGAGGGAAAGAGCTCCTGAATACCTCTAGACAGTGCTTGTGCCCTCTACAGAATGAACTAAACAAAGGGGGCAGGTAGTGATCTTAAAGGCTGCTAGAACTGAGTCCTTAGATCAAGGATGACGGGGAAATTTTCAATGGAGACTAATAACACCAAAACTTTCTGATCGATTTTAACATTTACTATTATAAAAAAAAAAAGGCAAGGACAGCACGACATAACGTGCCAGCCACCTCCTGTGATCAGCGGCGTGCACACAGTGCCACTGAGGAAATGGTTTTGGAGAAAACAAAAGTTGGGACGAGATGTAGTCAAACAATAGGATCTGATTTTGAAGAAATGGAGAGAATGGGGTGCCTGGGTGGCTCAGTGGGTTAAAGCGTCTGCCTTCGGCTCAGGTCATGATCTCAGGGTCCTGGGATTGAGCCCCACAGTGGGCTTTCTGCTCAGTGGGGAGCCTGCTTCCCCTTCTCTCAACTTGCTTCTCTGCCGACTTGTGATCTCTCTCTCTCTCTCTCTCTCTGTCAGATAGATAAATAAATAAAATCTTTAAAAAAAATGCAGAGAATGAAGAAACTACTTAAATGCCACAAGGAGGCAGTCAGCCAAACACAGAATGTAGCAACTCTGTGACAAATGGCACTGTTTTCCATGAAATGAATGAATAGCAAAAGGGAAGGGGGACTGCTGTGCAGGAAGAGAGTACTAACAGGCAGGTGATCCACGGGTAATGTGTAGACTACACTTGAATGTAGATTCAACAGTCCAACCATAAAGACACCCTTGAGTCAATTCGAGATATTTGAACATGGAGTTGGCATTAAATGACGTTAAGTAATTGTTTTTGTAAGATGTGTTAGTGGCATTCTGATTGTTGGGGGTCTTTTTTGTTTTTGTTTTTGTTTTTTTTTAACTTTTCCTATATAAGATATGTGCTAAGGTATTTAGAGGAGAAATCTTTTTAAAGATTGTATTTATTTATGACAGAGAGAGATAGCAAGAGGGGGAACAAAAGCAGGGGGCAGCTAGAAAGGGAGAAGCAGGCTTCCCGCTGAGCCGAGAGCCTGATGAGGGGCTCGATCCCAGGACGCTGGGACCTTGACCCCAGCCGAAGGCAGACGCCTAACAACTGAGCCACCCAGGCATCCCCAGAGGAGAAATCTTTTGGCATCTGGGATTTGCTTTAAAATAGACTGTAATTTCAGGGTCGCCTGACTGGCTCAGTCAGTGGAGTGTGTCACTCTTGATCTTGGGCTTGTGAGTTTGAGCCCCACATTGGGTGTAGAGATTACTTAAAAATAAAATCTTAAGGGGCGCCTGGGTGGCTCAGTGGGTTAAAGCCTCTGCCTTCAGCTTGGGTCATGATCCCATAGTCCTGGGATTGAGCCCCGCATCAGGCTCTCTGCTCAGCAGGGAACCTGCTTCCCTTTCACTGTTCTGCCTGCCTCTCTGCCTACTTGTGAGCTCTGTCTGTCAAATAAATAAATAAATAAAATCTTTTAGAAAATAAAATCTTAAAATACATAAAATACTTTGATTTCATCCATATATTCAAGATACTGGTCATAATCTGAAGATTGCTTCTAAGTGGTCAAAAATAAAAGGGCCAATAACGTGTGTGTGTGTATGTGTGTGTGCATGCGCGCATTCTAAGTTCCAAAAAGGCTTTATTATATACAGAGGGGAGGGGTTCGGTCCTTCTTGGCTGCCACTTTCCTTGTGGCCACCAGGACATGGTTGAGCTCCTCTGTCTTCCTCTTGGCATGGATGTGTTTCCTCACCCTTTACCTGATGAACTGAGGGTGCACTTGTTCTTGGAGACCTTGAGCCACTCACATGGCACGCTGTTCATGTAGGCCAGAGGCACTACCTTCTCGGGTCCTGCCCTGCATGAACTTGGTGTCCCTCACGGGGTGCCTGCTGCAGCGGCTATACCTTGGCCTCCACACATTCTTAATCACCTCATGGTCTTTTTTGAGTCCCATAGAGATAGTGTGGTGCAGAACCACGGCTGGACGCCCCAAGCCACACCCCACAGTCCGGATAGCAACAGACCCTACAACATGTGGTGCCCCACTAACATAGTGTGTGCTTTTATTTATGTTTCTAAAGATTTTATTTAGTTACTTTAGAGAGAAAGGGGCTGGAGAAGTGGGGGAGAGAGAATTTCAAGCAGACTCCCCACTGAGTGGGGAGCCTGAGGTGGGATTTGAACCCACGGCCCTGAGGTGAAGACCTGTGTTAAGATCAAAAGTCGGATACTTAACCAACTAAGCCATCCAGGTGCCCTTCGTAAGATGTGTTTATAATCAAACTTGAAAAGTAGAGTGGAAAACCAGGGACAACTTTGTTGGGCTTTTGTTCAGTGATGAAGCCTTGGAGTGTGTGGTTTCAAGGCTGGGTTGACATCTTCGCTTGCAGTAGTGAGATGGGCAATTCTAAATTTCTGTTTGAGGGGCAGCTGGGTGGCTTAGTCAGTTAAGTGCCTGCCTTCGGCTCAGGTCGTGATCTCAGGATCCTGGGATCGAGTCCTTCATCAGGCTCCTTGCTCAGTGGGGAGTCTGCTTCTCCCTTAGTGTGCGTGTGTGCATTCTGTCTCTGTCAAATAAATAAATAAATCTTTAAACAACAACAACCACCTTCTCTTGGACCAAGTGCAGGGACCAAGTGTTACTATTGTGTGTAGAGGCCCTTACCCTTGGAGTAAAGACCACTCTGTGGTTCAAGGCTTTGCACTTGTAAAGAGGTGAGGATGTACATACAGGTATCCAAGGCCCTTGTGTCCTTAAGTTATTTGTTTCCTTTTCTGAGTCTTTCCATGACCCTGGCAGATAACTGAGCGGTGTATCTGTTTTTCTTCTTTCTTTTTAAAAATTTTATTTATATAGAGCACATGGTGGGGGGAAGGCAGAGGGAGAGGGAGAAGCAGGCTCCCACTGAGTAGGGAGCCCAACTGCAGGCTTGATCCCAGGACCCCGAGATCGTGACGTGAGCCGAAGGCAGACGCTTAACCAACTGAGCCACCCAGGCGCCCCATCTCTGTCTTTCATGGCTTTGTTTTCTCTGACTGAATGTTTCTGGTATACCTAATAAGGTGTAGCTTAACAGGATTTTTTTTTTAAACATTTTATTTATTTATTTGAGAGAAGAGAGAGACAGTGAGAGAGAGCATGAGCGAGGAGACGGTCAGAGGGAGAAGCAGACTCCCTGTGGAGCTGGGAGCCCGATGCAGGACTCGATCCCGGGACTCCAGGATCATGACCTGAGCTGAAGGCAGTCGCTTAACCAACTGAGCCACCCAGGCGCCATTAACAGGATTTTTTGAGTAAAACTTTTTTCTCGCTGTGTAAGACCGGAAGGAGCTTGAGCCTCTCTAGCACCTACCAACATAGGCCAGTATTGCATCCCACCCTCGGGCCACTGTGTCAACCCAGACCTCCTCATGCTCATCGTAGGGGTGCTGGGGGGCATGTTGCCACTGTTTGTGAGCTACCGTACCCCTTGGGTAACTGGTCTGAAAGAGTCTGCTTTTAAATAACACATAGGATGAGGGGGTGCCTGGGTGGCTCAGTTGGTTGTGTCTGTCTTCAGCTCAGGTCTGGATCCCAGGGGTCCTGGGATCGAGCCCTGGGTTGAGCTCCCTGCTCAGCAAGAAGCCTGCTTCTCCCTCTCCCACTCCCCTGGCTTGTGTTCCCTCTCTCACTGTCTTTCTCTCTCTCTGTCAAATAAATAAATAAAATATTAAACAAACCAAAAGAAAAGGCTCAGGACATCAGGGTGGCTCAGTTGGGTAAGTGTCTGCCTTCCGCTCAGGTCATAATCCCAGAATCCTGGGATTGAGTCCTACATCACGCTTCTTGCTCAGCAGGAAGCCTGCTTCTCCCTCTGTCTGCTGCTTCCCCTGCTTGTGCTTTCTCTCTCTCTCTCTCTCTGACAAATAATCTTAAAACACACATACACACACATAGGATAGTATTCATTGCTTCAGGCAAGAATTGTCCATAGATGTTAAATTTCTTGGATGAAACTTCGGTGAACAGGCTATTGTGACATTTTCTCCTCTCAGGTCATAGATTAATTACCGTAAGAAAAAAGGTACCTTTGCTGTAAAGAGTTCTGATTGCCTGTCACTTCCCCAAGTGATGGAAGTGAACATCGCCAAGAAAAGGATAGCTCTCACGTGCCTCCTAATCTGATGGATATGACGAGGACACATATTATCTCCACACTGTTCTTGCTTCCCCTTCCCTCATATAATGCGAAACTGCTTAGGAGGGAGGGGTGCCGGGGTAGCTCAGTCATTAAGCATCTGCCTTCAGCTCAGGTTGGGATCCTGGGATCGAGCCCTGCATCAGGCTCCCTGCTCAACGAGGAGCCTGCTTCTCCCTCTCACTCTGCTCCCCTGCTCCTGCTCTCTCTCTCTCTCTCTCTCTCTGTCTCAAATAAATAAATAAATAAATAAAATCTTTAAAAAAAAATTTTTTTTAAATAAAAATAAGAAAAAGAAACTACTTAGGGGGTAATGATCAGACCAACCCAAATTGAGGGGCTTTCTACAAAACAAGTGGCCTATACTTTACTTTTTTGTTGTTCGTGCTGTAAGATTTTTTTACTTACTTCAGAGAAAGAGAACTGGGGGGAGGAGCAGAGGGAGAGGGAGAAAGACACTCAAGCAGACTCGTGCTGAGTGTAGAGCTGGATGTAGGGCTTGATCTCATGACCAGTCATGATCTGAGCAGAAACCAAGAGTCAGGTGCTTAACTGACTGCCCTACTCAGGCACCCCTGGCCTACACTTTCCAAAAAGTGTTGAGAAAGAAAAGAAAGGCTAAGGACTAGTTCCAAATTAGGGAAACATGACGTCTAAATGTCAGGCATGGATGGATCCAGAATCTGGGCAGGGATGTTCTGGAGGACAGTTTTGGGGAAATGGACAATTTAAATATGTGCCATATATTAAATAAGAGTATGATATCAAAGTTCTATTTCCTGAAATTAAATAATCATCATGTAAGAAAATGCCTCTGTTCTTAGGGGCTAACACGCTGAAGCATTTCTGAGTGAAAGAACGTGAGGTCTGCAACTTGAAGGGGACATGGATGGTCATACTTTGCTGTAGATGGGATCAATGAGCGATGAGGACCCTTAGCCTTCTTCACCTAGGTGCTGTTCAGTGTACTGTTCTAAGGCAGAGTTTGTGCCTTCTCAGGTACCGGATTTGGAGGGATGCTGCCGGTTGGCTGGAGATTAATCCAGAATCTGGTGCCATTTTCACTCGGGCTGAGCTGGACAGAGAGGACACAGAGCATGTGAAGAACAGCACGTACGAGGCCATCATTATAGCCGTTGACAACGGTAAGGCTGCCCTTAGTGTGTGACCTTTGCCATCTCACCCTCCTGGCTAGTGTGCTCCATTGCCCCATACCCTGCTTTTGGAGGCCAGAGTTCATTCTTTTCCTTGTATTCTTAAAGAAAGGCATATGATTTTCAAAGTACAAATAATTATACCTGAACCCACTCCTTCCCCACGGGAGCCAGACTGCCTTGGTCTGGATCCTAAGACAAAAGCTTATGTCCCTCTGTTCCTCTATCTGGTAAAATGATAATACCCCATCTGGATTTTAAATGAGTTCATTTGGGTGCCTGGGTGGCTCAGTGGGTTAAGCCGCTGCCTTCGGCTCAGGTCATGATCTCAGGGTCCTGGGATCGAGTCCCACATCGGGCTCTCTGCTCAGCAGGGAGCCTGCTTCCCTCTCTCTCTCTGCCTGCCTCTCTGTCTACTTGTGATCTCTGTCTGTCAAATAAATAAATAAAATCTTTAAAAAAAAAAAAAATAAAAAATAAATGAGTTCATTTATGTAAAAGTGCCCTAGAAGAGTGTATGCTCTATAAGGACTATCATAATTTTTATCCTCATCATTAGTAGTGAAATGTGGCTCCTTCCAGACTGTGTATTTGAATACATTTACATGCATATAGAAATAGAGTTTATTCCCTGGGGATAAAAATATATTATATGTTTATTAAAAAAAAAAAAGAAATAGAGTTTATTATAAAGCCACTATCTAGTTTACAGCCTGGTTTTGCTTTTATTACAAAAACCATTATTTTGGGGGTGCCTGGGTGGCTCAGTTGTTAAGCGTCTGGCTTTGGCTTAGGTCATGATCCTGGCCAGGGTCCTGGGATTGAGCCCTGTATCATGCTCACTGCTCAGCAGGAAACCTGCTTCTTCCTCTTCCACTCCCCTGCTTGTGTTCCCTTTCTTGCTTGCTCTCTATCAAATAAGTAAATAAAAATCTTTTAAAAAACCTTAAACAACCATTATTTTGTATATGTTGATTTAAATGAAAGTTAATTTATTTGCTATTTAGTTTATTATTATTGATAATGTGTCTTAAAGACCCAGATATATTTTGACACCTTATAAATCTATCTCTTTGTATTAATGTTATCTGGATATAGCATATTTTAATCATTCACACATCAAAGAACACTTGGGGTGGTTTCCACTTACTCGATACTCCCATGAGTTTCATAAGGAAACCTCCTTGTCCATGACCTCTGTGTGCAAGTGTTTCCCTTGGCTGGCTATTTAGAAACAGAATTACTGTTAGAAACTGCTCGCTCCCTGGGACTGTGGTGGATTCTCTTTCTCTCTCTAACTCCCCAGCTTCCTGAGGTAGTAGATAGTCTTGAAAACACCGCAAAGCAGATTAGGCCATGATGGGGCTGGACAGGTGGCTGGTGGATGATGCAGACTCCGTGGCATTGTGACCATGCCGGGGGCAAACGAGCCTGGCCTCCTCACTTAGAATCGAAAGCCTGTTCCTGGAGCTGTATGTGGGAGTTAATCGGGTTAAAAGCAGAGAGCAGGACAAGTAAGGCCCATGATGGGGTCCCATTCACAGAATGCTTTTTGCCTGAAGGGAAAGCTAGCCCAAGGCTTCAGCCGCACAGGCCGCTGTCACTGGCTGCGTAGAAACTCTCCAGCCTGGCCTGGAAGTAGGTGGAGGAAATGGCTCCTGAACATGGGTTGGCAGACTTTCTGTAAAGGAAGGGCCAGGGAATAAGTATTTTAGTGTCCACGGGCCATGTGGTCTTGATTGCCTTTGCAGCCTAGAAACATCCATAGGTAATCTGTAAAGGGGGAATGAGCACAGCTATGTTTCTTAATTTGCCTGGAAGACCTTAGTTTGCTGACCCCTGACCTCATAATCGTGGCTCAGGTATGATGGTGGCGAATGATTCCTTTAAGTTTCACTTTGTGCGTGACTCAGCACTTTTTAATGTAAGGTCTACGAGGAAGAAGAATGAGGCTTCTTAAAAAATCTATTAGTTCTTTTTTAATTAGAAAAAATTTTAGGGGTACCTGGGTGGCTCAGTCATTAAGCGTCTGCCTTCAGCTCATGTCATGATCCCAGGGTCCTGGGATGTAGCCCTGCATCGGGCTCCCTGCTTGGCGGGAAGCCTGCTTCTCCCTCTCCCACTTTGCCTCGTGTTCCCTCTCCCTGTATCTCTCTCTGTCAAATAAATAAATAAAATCTTTAAAAAAAAAAAAAAAAAAGAGAAAAAGAGGGGTGCCTGGGTGGCTCAGTAGGTTAAAGCCTCTGCCTTCTGCTCAGGTCATGATCTCAGGGTCCTGGGATCGAGCCCCGCATTGGCATCTCTCCTCAGCAGGGAGCCTGCTTCCTCCTCTCTCTGCCTGCCTCTCTGCCTACTTGTGATCTGTCAAATAAATAAATAAAAATCTTTTTTAAAAAAGAAAAGAAATGTAAATGACACTACCTATTTTTTAAATACATATGATAAGATAAAAAAGATTTGATGGATGTATAAACAAAATACGGGTATATGCATACAGTGGAATATTGTTAAGCCTTAAAAAAGGAAGGGCATCCTGTCACAAGTTATAACCTGAATGAATCTTGGGGGCATTATGCTAAGTAAAGGCCATGTCACAAAAAGGTAAATACTTTATGGTTCCACTTACTTAAGGTCTGAAAGCAGTCTAATTCATAGAGACAAAGTAGAATGGTGGTAACCAGGGGCTGGGAGGAAAAGGAAAGTAGGTAGTTGTTAAATGGGTACTGAGTTTGAGTTTTGCAAGATAACAAGGTTCTGGAGAGCTATTCCACAGCAGTGGGAATATACTTACATTGTTGAACCTAAAATGTGAAGTGAACTTTAAAATGGTTGAGATGGTAAATTTTATGCTATGTGGTTTGTTTTAACCACGATTTTTTTATAGGGTTAAAAAAAAAATACAACAGCACTATAGTCTTGCTACCTGGGTATAACCCTTTCTAGGTTCAAGATAAGAGTCTTGTGTTTTCTTTCCATAATAATCTAACATTGATGGTTATACTTGAGTGTCTACTTTTTCTACCACCGTGTTTGCTAGATGCTATGTCAGAAGGTAAAAGAAATCCACACAGAAGTGGCCAAGTCTTCCTCCACCCTCAAACTATTTTCGAAAGCACCTTGCAGCAATTTAAAAAGCTCAACCCTTTGATAATGACCTTCAAGCCATAGAAGCTCTGAAAAGGGAGAATTGTGGGGTAGGGGGGAATGGAATGAGGAAGTCTTAGAGGGGTTAAAGTTTAATGTGTGCATAAAGGTATGTGTAGAAGAGGGAAGGGGGTGTCCTTTGTGTGAGCATAATTTGAATAATTGCTGTCAGACTAGGGGAAAAGCATGTCAGAAAGCAGTCAGAGCTGAAGTGAAGATGCCCCATGATGGGGAGGGGGGCGCCTGCTGATGGGTCCCTAAGGAGTCAAACCAAGATTGGGATTTGGGCAGATGGGAGTCAGTAGAGCTTCATGAATGTTCTTTTTTTTTTGTTTGTTTTTTTAATAAGGATTTTACTTATTTATTTGACAGAGATCACAAGTAGGCAGAGAGGCAGAGAGAGAGAGGAGGAAGCAGGCTCTCCGCTGAGCAGAGAGCCTGATGTGGGGCTCAATCCCAGGAGACTGAGATCGTTACCTGAGCCGAAGGCAGAGGCTTTAACCCACTGAGCCACCCAGGCACCCCATGAATGTTCTTGAGCCATAGTATTTCCTGTGTATTTTCTCTTAGGTTCTCCAGTTGCTACTGGAACGGGAACCCTCCTCCTGATCCTCTCTGATGTGAATGACAATGGCCCTGTACCAGAACCTCGAAATATGGACTTCTGCCAGAAGAGTCCACAGCCTCATGTCATCAACATCATTGACCCAGATCTTCCGCCCAACACATCTCCCTTCACAGCAGAACTAACGCATGGGGCAAGTGTCAACTGGACCATTGAGTACAATGACCAAGGTGGGAACTGGAATCTTACTTCAGGAACTTTGACCACATGCTTTCCCTGCTCCCATACCTGCTCCTACCCTCCCCCTTTCTGAAATTCCCTTCTTAACTTCCAGATGCCACCCTTCAATTTGACGTGTGTTCACTTACCCCTTCTACATTTGAGGCGTTGCACCGAAGAGCCCTTTCCTTTCTGGTATCTGATTCTGCTAAGTACTGTCCAGTAATCTGTGACCCAAGCAGCTCCATTTTCTTGACCCCAATAATTTTATTCTAGAATGAGGCTTTTTTCTCCCCTTGTCCAATCATTGATTTTTGTTGCTTCCTTTAGCCCATGAATCTCTAATTTTGAAGCCGAAAAAAACCTTAGAGTTGGGTGACTACAAAATAAATCTCAAGCTCACGGATAACCAGAACAAGGACCAGGTGACCACCCTAGATGTGTACGTGTGCGACTGTGAAGGGGTCACCAACAACTGCAAGAGGGTGGCGCCATACGCAGAGGCAGGCTTGCAGGTTCCTGCCATTCTGGGCATTCTCGGAGGAATCCTCGCTTTACTAAGTACGTATGACTGCCAGGCGGTTCAGCCTTTGGCTTCTAAAACGGGGAAGCTCTATCCCTTACTGAATGGTTCAGAGATAAGTTGGCCAAGACTGGAAGGCAGCCCTGTTCCATGAGATCATCATCAATAGTCCTTCTATTTTGTTGTTCTGTCAGTCCCTCAGGGGAGTGCTTCTCATGCTCGAGGACATATCAGTCACCTGCATGAGGATTCTGAGCTGGTCATCTGGGAGGGGTCTGGGGTGGGAACCTCATATTCCACATTTGTAACCAGCTCCCTGGTGGTGCAGGAGCTGCAGGTCCTTGGACCAGCTTGGAGCAGCAAGGCCTTAGGGTCTTCTCCTCATCAGCATGGTCCAAGCTCTCCAGCTCACCTCCACCACTTGTGCTTCCACAGTCTACATTCCATCCTGGAGAAGGGATGCTGGAGAACGTGGGAAGGACATACCTGGAAATGACATGAGTCACCTTCAGTCCCATCCCACTGGCCCAAACACAGCCACACTGAGAATTTCCCACTTGAACTCTATGGCCATGTGCCCATTTAAACCTTGGCATCGGGTGGGGGTGGAGTGTAGCGTGAACAGTGAGTATCAGTGACTGAAAGGACAGAATGGGGAAAAGGATACTGGGGGGGGGGGGCTGTGTCAGTTCCTACCATAGTCTTTGAAACTGTTATCACCTGGTCCCACCTAGAAACTGGACCCTATGGTTGCCATTATGGTTTCTAAAAACTTGGTGATTGCAAGTCGTTTAGAAAATTTTCAAAAATAGTTTATAAATTCGGGACTGGAAAGGGTGGTCCAGGTCGTTAATGCTTTTACTATCAGAAAGGGTGGATGTTAGTTGACCCTCAAGGAAGTTTTGATGGAAGGTGTAGGATGGTTGGGACAGAGGCCGGTGGCATCCAGATGGACAGAGGGGCGTTCGTGAGGGTTCCCACACTAGTGAAGGCACAGAGAGGAAGGCTTGATTGCACTGTGAAGGGCAAAGAGGAGGCCAGTGTGGCTGGAGTAGAAGAACGTTCTTAGAGGGAGCAGTGGCAAAAACCCTGGGGTTTCAGTTTAGACTCAACACAGACGTTCTTTTTTTTTTTTTTTTTTTTTTTTAATTTTTTTTTTTTAATATTTTATTTATTTATTTGATAGAGAGAGATCACAAGTAGGCTGAGAGGCAGGCAGAGAGAGAGGGGGAAGCAGGCTCCCTGCTGAGCAGAGAGCCCGATGTGGGGCTCGATCCCAGGACCCTGGGATCATTACCTGAGCCGAAAGCAGAGGCTTTAACCCACTGAGCCA
The DNA here is from genome assembly GCF_002288905.1 of Enhydra lutris kenyoni. NCBI lineage: Eukaryota > Metazoa > Chordata > Mammalia > Carnivora > Mustelidae > Enhydra > Enhydra lutris. Next base: position 5,680,151 of record NW_019154114.1, read on the forward strand.
CCCAGGCGCCCCAACACAGACGTTCTTAATCCCACTGCTTGCTGCTTGAACAGATTGCTTTGCTCCCGCCCTCTGCTACTTGTGTCCCCTCAAAACTGAGAAGGAAGGAGAGTGTCGTTCAGAATTCAGTGAGCTTTCTGGACCTCTGTTCCTCAGTGTTCACCTGGCTTTATTGCCACTGTGGGATGAGGTGAATTCCCCTTCCTCTGCCATCATCGTGGGTGCCCTTGTACAAGCCCTGTCTGGCCGTTTCCTTCCCACTCCCCTTACATCTAGGTCAGTCAGCTTTGGGGATGGCAGCTACTAACTAGTACTTCCATTCTAAGGAATATGTTAAAGATCGTTGTTACATTGAAAATAATTGACTTTTGAGTAATAGCATTACCTCAGTGTGTTTGGGATAGATTGCATTAGGCACAGGGGACAAGAGTGACACTGCAGAATGTTCAGATGTGGAACAGTGTTGAGAGCAGAGGCAATGCCAGCATTCAGACTTAGAACTCCTTGTTCCCTGTGGGCCAACGTAGAACTTACACTTAAACAAAGATTACACTAGAAAGACGCCAGGATATGATGGTTTTCTTGGCATCCCTCAGTGTTAGGTTGCTTGCTTGGTGCCAGGCTTCATGGAGATCCTGTGGGAGTGCTGAGGTTGTGGTACAGTGTGTGGGGCAGAACTTCCTGAAGTGATAACAATAGGACTTATTTTGGTTACTTTCAGTGACATTTAAGTAATGTTGGATAAGTAGCGTCTTCTTGGAAACGATAAACCTGCTTTTAGTGGCTCGAAGCTCCACCAGGATGGTGACTGTTTGCATCTTACGTGGTGTTAAGTACTGTATTGTCTGCGGAGACAGGTCTTGGCCCATGGAGCAAGTACTCCATATTCCTCTTTGTGAATTGTGGTCAATGAAGTTACATTGTTCATCTGTGGAAAGTCTGGGAACCTTGCTGATTTCAAAAACAATAGGAAGGTTGGATACTTGTAAGAAATCTTTCCCCCAAATCTATACAACCTCCTGTTTCAGTGCAAGATGGCTTCAGTAGGTGTCCTTTAGAGATCGGGCACAAGCACCTATTTAAACAAAACAAAACAAAAACAAAAACAATACACACTGAATCATACTTTTTTCAGTCACAAGAAATAGTTAAAAATTTTTAGCAGTTAATTATTAATTGTATATATTCCACAAGTATCCCAAGGTCAGATGAAAACTTGGAAAATTAAACAGAGTTTAGAGCTTGCTTATGTGATTCTTAAGAGAAAATAAGGAATATACCAGGCGATTGAATGGTCTGTGTCTCATTCCTTAGAACTGATGAAAAATAATATGCATCTGTCCACCACATTTAGGCTGACCCACCCCTGCTCACAAACCTTCAGTGGTTCCAGATCAAAGCCAAAGTCCTTTCAGTAGTTGCCATGTTCCTGCCAACCCTCTAAACTCATGTCCGCTTTTCCCTCCCTCGCTCACCCTGCTATGTATGCCATGCTGACCTCGCCTCTCCTTAGCCCTGCCCATCATGCTCCTGCCTCAGGGCCTTTGTCCCTCATTTCCTCTGCCTGGAGCATTTTAGCTCAGATTCTGGGAAATGACTGATTGGTTTAAGGCTGGGTAAAGACCACACTTCAGCTCCCATGTAATAGTCCACGATGTTACACTGACTGCATACATTAACTTGCAGTGTGTGAGCGTCAGCAAAGGGTTGTGTGGCAGCCATCTGTCTGGTAGGCAGGGCAACGATGCTCTGTGATAGGGGCTTTTTATGGCCGTCTTGACCTGTGGCTGTCCTCGTTCTCTCTCCCCCACACCAGTCCTCATTCTGCTGCTTCTGCTGTTTGTTCGGAGGAGAGGGGTGGTCAAAGAGCCCTTACTACCCCCAGAAGATGACACCCGGGACAACGTTTACTACTATGATGAAGAAGGAGGTGGAGAAGAGGATCAGGTACATTTTTAAAACCGCGATAAAAAGCTAAATGGAGATCTCTGTATTTGGAAGATGCAATGGTTACGAGAAGGTAGACCTTTGAAATAGTATTGTTCTGTTCAGCACCCAGATGAATGAACGGAGGCAAAGGGTGGGTAAGTGACTTGCCCGTAGTCACAGAGGTAGGAAGCAGGAGGACCAGGTAGTTTGACTCCGGAGCCTAGTCTTCTCATTGCTGTTCTCAGGCCACAAACGTCAAATTATTGTTGCCATAAAGCAACTACTCTATTGTAATATTTTGTTTCCCTGGAGCTTATAGGTATGCTAAAATTCTTTTCTTCCTTTTTGTACATGTTAAATCTTTAGGCCTTCTTTATTTTCCTTTATTTTGAATACGGGTCTTGCCTTAGCCTAGAGTTTTCTGGAGACTTTTTTTTTTTTTTTTTTTTTTTAAAGTAATCTCTGTGCCCAGCATGGGGCTCAAACTCATGATCCTAAGATCAGGAGTTGGATCCTCTACTGACTGGGCCGGCCAGGAGTCTTTTGGAGAATTTTGAAAGTGTATTCCATCTAGAAAGGGAACCCCAGGCCCCCTACAGAGTTGTGCTTTGACTCTGGCCATACATGAGCATCTTTGCTGAGCTCTCTGGTCTGGAAGAACAGCCATTCATTAGAAATTCAATTCCCGGGTGCCTGGGTGGCTCAATTGGTTAAGCGACTGCCTTAGGCTCAGGTCATGATCCTTGAGTCCCAGGATTGAGTCCCGTATTGGGCTCCCTGCTTGGCAGGGAGTCTGCTTCTCCCTCTGACCCTCCCCCTTCTCATGCTCGCTCGCTCGCTCTCTCTCTCAAATAAATAAAATCTTGAAAAAAAAAAAATCAATTCCTGCTTTGTAGAACATACTAGTGAGTACAGAGAAATGTTCTTCAGACATTTGTGGGATGACTGCTTATCTCAGCTAGTCCGGGTGGGTTGCTAGACAAGATGCCACAGACAGGTTGCTGAAAAACCACAGAAATTTTCTTTCTCATGGTTCTGGAGGCTGGGATGTCTAAGATCGAGGCACCAGCAGATTTGGTGTTCGGTGGGGTCCCGCTTCCCGGCTCACAGTCATACATAATCTCACATGTACTCAACGTCGCAGATGGGGAACTCTAGAGTATCTTTTATTATCCGGGCGCTAATCCTGTTCCCAAGGGCTCCATCTACCCTCCCGACCTGATCACCTCCCAAAAGTTGCCCCTCCAGATACCACCACATTGGGGATTAGGTTTCAGTGTGTGGATTTGGCAACGGACGGTCAGTCTAGGGCAGCAAGGCTCTCCAGAACCTGTAGATCGCCTGGGACTTAGTAAGGTACAGCAGTCTACATCCAGGCCCCCAGTTGTTCCTCACAATTCTTTCATGGTGTTTTTTTCTTCTGGTGCTATGTTGGAAACTCTTGGGTTGAAAACTGTCATTTCGGATTACATTGACACATGCTTACAACTGTCATGCATTTGAAAGAGCATTATCTGATAACGGACTCTGTAATCCAAATATAGCCCTGGGTTTGTGTGACCTTTTTTCTTTTTTTTAATACTCTTTGCTCTATTTTTACCTTTTCCTCCAAAGGACTTTGACTTGAGCCAGTTGCACAGGGGCCTGGAAGCTCGGCCGGAAGTAACTCGCAATGATGTGGCGCCAACCCTCCTGAGTGTGCCCCATTACCTGCCCCGCCCTGCCAATCCTGATGAAATTGGAAACTTTATTGATGAAGTAAGTTAGCAAAGTCAAACGCCAAGGTGCAGCTTGTCTCTAAACTCAGGCACAGCTGAGTTGAAAGTGAGGAAAATGTCTTTAGATTCTTTCCTTTACCACGTTTTCTCCTTGCCTGATCCCTGAATGCTATTTTTTGTGTCTCATCTGAATTTCAGAACTAAAAGCACTTCAGACCGTTCATAGTGAATTTGCAGTATCCATATGGCGAAACTGAGAATTGCTTGTAAGGATTTAGTAGAAGTAGAAATGAAACTAAAAGAGATTCAGAAGAGATCCAGTTTGGTTTCACTAATAGGCCTTTTTGTCCCTGCATCCCACTGCTGGTTGAGTGATATTAAATGTGTATCACAGGTCTGCCTAAGGGCCAGAAATAGAGCAGCAGTTTCTGCATGTCAAAAATTCATTCAGCTATGAATTCCAGAAGCTTAGACTGCTATGAGGAGATTAACCTCATAAATCCTTGTTCTCATGTTTGCTGTCACGTGATCACAAGATGGCTGCCACACTTCCAGGCCTTGGGTCTGTATTCCAGTCAAGAAGAAGTAGGAAGGGCTGAGCAGAGGCCAGAAATCTTTGTTCTGAACAACGATTAATGCAAGTACGGGAGTTCATCCTATAGGTTACTGGCCAGAACTGTCCGAGATGGTCCTTTTCTGCATGGGAGAATGAGAAATAAGGCATTAAGTTTAATTAGCTTAGGGTAAGATGAGGACAAATTGGTGGTCGGGATGAGCAAAGAATCAAGTAAGATAATAGTTTGGCAGGATCTGTTTCCTTAAACTATGTTACTTGATCCCTTGCTCAATTACTGCAGTAATTTTCAGGGCTTGTCTGATGGTTCAGTGGCCTTCGGCGAGTCTTTGTGGTAGAGGCTGGTTTTGCTTTAGTTGCTCTGGGAGTCCTCACCAGGTACTACATAAAACCAGCAGTGCTGGAAGTGACCAGGCTGGATCTTCTAGGAAGCTGGGAATGGGAAGGGCCAGTTAAAACCTCCCTCTTCGATAAATATGAATCCAGGTGCTTTCCTCCATTAACATTCATTGTGTGTCATCACAGCTGATGGATGGTAGTTTCCTTTTTTTCTTAATTACCAAAATAGTGTTTGCTACCTAGAATAAAATAATAAACGTTGAAAATGTATATAAAGAAAACATAATACAAGTCTTTCCTTACTGCCCCCAACTCTCCAGAGTTAACAGTTTGGCATTTATCCTTCCAGACCTTTCCAGGTAGAAATGCTATATGGACCAGTGCGACTGTCCTCATTGTTTTCAGCTTCTGTCTGTCCTGACTGGCTGGTTTCTCTCCTGTCTACGTAAAATTTATCATTAGTTTAGGGGAAAACATTTTGCATCTTTACCCATGATGTTCTCTTTTCATCAACTGTGTATTGTCTGTCTTCCTTGCCAGTTTGTATGCATTTATGTTACTGGTGCTGACTGCCCCTGGTGTTCTGTAGGATGGCTGTGTTATCGTGCATTACGCGTTGAGTCACCTAGAGAAGGCATCTTGCCTGACAGGTGTGTGATTCTTCTCACTGAAAGAGCCTACCATCTTCCTTCTTCTTTAGAACCTGAAGGCAGCAGACACTGACCCCACTGCTCCTCCTTACGACTCTCTGCTGGTGTTTGACTATGAAGGGAGTGGTTCCGAAGCTGCTAGTCTGAGCTCCTTGAACTCCTCAGAGTCAGACCAAGACCAGGACTATGACTACCTGAACGAATGGGGCAATCGCTTCAAGAAGCTGGCGGACATGTACGGAGGTGGCGAGGACGACTAGGGGACTTGAGACAAATGGGGAAGGAGATGGGTCCTTAAGCCATGTGGTAGAAAATGCAGGGGTAATGGTTTTCCACCGCCCTTCACTTGAGATGAGTTTCCGGGGAAGAGAGACTGCTCAGTGATGCAGTTAGAATAGTTAGGATTACCACTTTATAGATCTAATCTGTGTGTGTTAGAATGATTTTGACTTCTTACTTGAAGCTTTTTTTCTTTCATCGTTCTTTAAATGGTGATGCTGTCCAATAGACCCCCCCCCACATGTGTAATATTTCATAAGAATAGCTTCAGTCTCCAGAAGATTGTGTTAGCAACTTGCAGATTTCCTTACAGGCTTTTGTCTCATTTTTTTAGAGGAAGGGAAGACTCACCTGCCCTATTTTGTGTGTATGTGTATGTATATATGTATAATTATTTTTAATCTGTGTTCTTTTTTTCTCCTATCACTGCACTGGTGTTCCCTGTTGTAACACCCACTCTTACTCCTCCTGAACTTCTATTGCCCCAGACAAGAGTTCTCTGTTGGAGAAATTGTTGGGCCCTTTCAGGGTAGGAGACTTGGTCTTAGTCTGGCCATAGTGTGACTGAGTATCATGGACTCATAAGACCTTTAATGGATCTCCTTTTTAATTTCTTAAGTACATAACTTGAAATTGGTGTCCATCCACTTACTTATTCTGCGTAAGTATGTTTGTTATGTGTATGTCCTTATGGAGGTACTTTGGTTCTCAACAGGGAGCACTGAGCAGAAAAGGTGATGAGTTTTCAGGCACCACTCAACTTCTAATGTTCATTTGTCACTCAAAAGAGTGATCTATTTTGACATTTAAGATAGTGCCCAAGTGCCGCAGCCAAAGGCAGAAGGAGGTTTGTCACAGCTGAGGGCAACATGAGAAACGGGCTTGGAGGTGGCAGGAGAGATGTGTCATTGATCCTGGCAATTTAGCAAACTGAGACTGTGAATGATTGAGGTGGCTCTACCTCTGTTCTGAAAATTCTGAAGAATGGAAGAACGTCAGCATGTGTGTCCTATCAGGATCCTCATGCCAGAGTTTATACCTGAAACCTAGAATCCCCAAGTGCCTGCTTTTGTTGATGTCTACAGAAAATGCTGGCTCATCTGGACACATCTGCCCCAAATTCCAAGTGTGTGTAGAAAACCAAGAATATTTAGGAAATCCAATTTTTTCCCCTGAGGAACAGAAAGAAAATGTGCCCTGAAGGGTGTTAGCATGGGGAGGATGGGGAGAACTTTGATTTGGATCTTCTTTTAATTGAAATGCAAACTTCAAGAAACTTTTGACAACCACGAAGAACAATTTTATCTGAATTGCTTTACTGTCTGTCAGCTGTTTTTCAAAGGGAAAAAAAAAATCATCCTTGCAATCACTTGGAATTCTCTTGATTTTTCAGCAATTTAAACTCCAATGTAGACCTGTGTAGAGAATGCTACTACAGTTTTGAGTGTATATGTGTGTGGGTATGGATAATTTTTGTATTTTCTTTTGGGGTGGAAAAGGAAAACAACTTAGGCTGAGGAAATTCTTCAATATTCATTTTTATAAATTTTATTAAAGAATTTTGTTAAACCATTGTCAAACACTTGTTTTATTTCATTACACCACAGTTCCAGGCAAGACCAGGGGTCGTTGAGTCCCCTGAAAACGTGGAGGAGTCTTCATGTTGAAATGACTCCTTCAGAGCTCGGTGTCATTCTGTTGTGGGCAGAGTGCGGGGAACTGCATTCAGAATGTCACTTTATTTGAAGACTGTCTATCCATGTGGTATGTGGAGAAACATTTAAAATTCTCTTGTCAATGGAAAAACTGGGAACGGAGCTGAGGGAGCTCCGCGGAGCTTCAGACAACATCCAGTTGATCAGCAAAGATTGTATAGTCCGGTGTCCGCCAGCAGGGAAGACTCTGGCCCCCTCCCCCAGGGACATGGGGCAATTTCTGTAGCTACTTTGATGGTGGTGACTGAGGAGGTGCTACTGGCATCAAGTCAAGGCCAGAGATGCTGCCTGATAACCTGGCAACACATGGACAGCCACATAGAGCAGAGACCGGCAGGGTCAAAATGTCAATGGTGCTTCTGTTGAAAAACCCTGTTGTGTGACTTTCTCCTGCGGGAGGGGTAGAATTGTGTGTGTGTGTGTGTGTGTGTGTGTGTGTGTGTATACACTTTTTTTTTTTTTTAAGTGGTGGTGAATTATATAGATCTTCCTCAACTTGGATGTGGCTACCTGCCAATAAACCATTGTAAGTTGAGAATATGTCAAAAATGCATATAATACGCCTAATCCACCAGACATGATAGCTGAGCCTAACCCACTTTCAGTGTGCTCAGAACACTTACTTCAGTTGAGTAAGATCATCTCGCACAAAACCTACTTTTCTTTCAAGATTTTATTTATTTATTTGATCACAAGTAGGCAGAGAGGCAGGCAGAGAGAGGGAAAAGCAGGCTCCCCACTGAGCAGAGAGCCCGATGTGGGGCTCAATCCCAGGATCCTGAGATCATGACCTGTGCCCGAAGACAGAGGCTTAACCCACTGAGCCACCTAGGTGCCCCAAAACCTATTTTATTTTACCATAAGTGTTGAATAACTAGTGTGATTTATAGAATATGGACAGTGAGAAACTGAATGGTTTTAAGTGTGTTGGTTGTGTACTTTACTGATCACAGGACCGACAGGCTGTGGCTGCCACTGCCCAGCATCATTAGAGAGCCGACCGTATCTCACTAGCCCAGGAAAACATCAAAATTTGAAGTATAGTTTGTACAGAATGTGTTACTTTCAAGGATACAGTTCAGTGATACTAAGTACATTCAAAATGTATGACCATCACCTCTGTTACCATCACCTCTGTTCCCAGTACCTCTGCATCAACCCAAACAAATTCTATAACTGGACAATAACTCCCTGTTACTCCCCTCCCAGCCCCCCGCGCCTTCTGTTCTGCTTGCTGTCCTCATGAATTTGACTCTGCTCGGTGTTTCATGTAAGAGGTGTCATGTGATACATGTACTTTTAAAATTGGCTTGTTTCACCTGGCCTTAAGGTTCCCAGGGTCACCTGTATTACAGCACCTGTCAGGACTGCATATTTCATTATGCGTATATATGCCTCGTGTTACGGACCCACGTGTCTTGGGTGGTTTCTACCTTGTGGCTGTTGTGAGTGCTGCTGCAGTGAACACTAGCATATGAAAACTCTTCGATTCTGGCTATCTGCAAGGTTATATTGGAAATTCTATGTATAGTTGGAGAAGCTGCCAATGAATAGTCGTAGATTCGGTCCAGGAGTGAAAATTTAAAATCCATAAAAGACTTCTTTATTTTAAATGGGTCAAAAAAAAATTTTTTTTTAAGATTTTTATTTGAGAGAGAGCAAGCGTGAGCAGGGGGAGGGGCAGAGGAAGAAGAAGCAGACTCCCCGCTGAGCAGGGACCCTGATGTGATGTTGGGCTTGATCCCAGAACCCTGGGGATCATGACCTGAGCCAAAGACAGATGCTTAACTGACTGAGCTACCCAGGTGCCCCAGAAATTGGGCACATTTTAATACGGAGCTTGGAGTAGATGATATTCCTGAATAAATACAAATTTTCTTGGGGACATAGCTTACTAGGAGAACCTTATTTGAAGATAAATGATGAATTTAGAGATAAAGTGTTGTGACATCTGGAAATTAATGGTTCAACAAAAAAGTATGTCAGGAGTGGTAGCACAAAGGCAAGTGTGATGAAATGTTCATGACGACTGAATCAGCTGAAGGGCATTAAATCAGGTGAAGGGTATGCAAGTGTTCATGTACTAGCCTTTTGATTTTTTTTCTCAAGTTTGAAGTATTTCAAAACTGAAAGTTGGAGAGAAATAAGGAAGCCAGTAATAAACCCTTGCATAGATAGTCAAATGATACTCTACAAGGGTGCTAAGACGACTTAGTGATTTGGCAAGTTTATGCATTATGCTATGTTCCCCACAAGTGTAGCTGCCGTCTGTCCTGTTCTATTGCTATTTTGGTATCACCGTTTTCCTCATGCTCTGCTAAAGGACAGTGTTTTTTGTTTTTTCAAAGATTTTATTTATTTGTTTCATACCACAAGCAGGCAGAGCTGGCAGGCAGAGGGAGAGGAGAAGCAGGCACCCCTCTGAGCAGAGAGCTGGATGCCGGGCTTGATTCCAGAACCCTGGGATCATGCCCTGAGCGGAAGGCAGACGCTTAACCAGCTGAGCCCCCCAGGCCCCCCAGGACAGCATTTTCAACAAATAGTGCTGGAAACATTGGTTGTCCACATGCAAAAGAATGAAATTAGATGTATTGTTACACCATATATAAGAAACAAACTCAAAATGGATCAAAGACCCAAAATGTACGGGATAAACCTACAAAACCCTCAAGAAAATAGACCTCATGACGCCGGGTTTGGCATTATGTTGTACTTATAATTAAAAGCATGAGCGGTGCCTGAGTGGCTCAGCAGTTAAGTATTTCCCGCGCAGGTCATGATCCCAGTGTCTTGGATTGAACCCCACGTTGGGCTCCCTGCTCTGTGGGAAGCCTGCTTCTCCCTCTCCCCCTGCTTGTGTTCTCTCTCTCGCTGTCTCTGCCAAATAAAATCCTAAAAAAGGGAAAAGCAAAATACCATGAGGTCAAATAAAATGGTTCTATAGAAAATAAACTGTTTACAAAGTACCTACTACATGCAGAGGGTTACACCAGTCACACCAGTGACTGGTGAGAGGCAACAGAGAAAGTGGTTTGAGCCTGTTTTCCTCTTGGTAATTCTGGCGAGGTCTGATGAGGTCTGACAAGATCTGACGCCGTGACGTATGACGAGGTCTGGCGAACTCTGTCTAAGGAGGTAGTCTTTGGAGAAAACACATTCCCCCCGGAGCTTGAGTTCGAATCCTGATTCTGACCTTTCCACCTGTGGGCTTAGGTAAGCTACTTGATCTTTCTCTACCTCCGTTTCCGTATCTCCACAGGGAGAACTGTACCTACTTCATAGGGTGATTGTGGGCTCTTGAGTTGGTACGCATAAAGCATTCAGAAGAGGGCCTGGCGCACGGCGTTGTTCTCTTAAATGTGAGCTCGTTTTTATTATTGAATAAGGGGCACAGCGAGGGAGTTTGCAGTGGAGAGAATCACTTAAGCAAACGCAGGGTATTAGGAGAGTAAAGGCCAAGTGTTCTGTTTTGGGCTGGATTTAGTGGGTCGGACAGAACCACTGAAGTGTTGTGATTAGGACAACTATGTGACCCAGAGTGGCGTTCTGTGAAGATGCGTCCGTTTGCAGGACTGAGGAGTTGGCCTTGGCGGGGGAGTGGGGGGAGGTGGGGGGGGAACCTTGAGACAATAAAAAGCCTCTGGCCGTTGAAATAAGAACAAAGGGATCCAGGATAGAGCACTGTAAAGAGGATTTTTTTTTTCTGGACTCCCCTTATCTGCCTAAAAGCAGAGTGTCCTGAACAAATTCATCAGGGAGTTTCATAAGCAGGGAGGTTTGAGTCCTACTACCGGAGATAAGAAATTGGCACCCCAGGAAAAGAAATCACCTCAACAGGGGCGCCTGGGTGGCTCAGTGGGTTGAGGGTCTGACTCAATTTTGGCTCAAGTCATGATCTCGGGGTCCTGAGATTGAGCCCTGTGTTGCCCCCAACCCCTGCTCAGCATGGAGTCTACTTCAGATATGCTGCGCTCTCTCCCCTCTGTCCCCACACCCCTGCTCGTGTGTGTGAGGTCTCTCTTTCAAAAACAATCACCTAAACAGATATTGCCACAAAAATCCTATTTCCCATCTCATTCATCTTTTCTTAAAATCATTTGTTTGCCCACACACACCCTTTCTCTAGTAATATGGAGTATAAACCCCATATTCTGACCGCCCCTTGGAGTTACATTTTTCTGTGAGCTCCCTTGGATGTGAATAAAAACCTGTCTTTTCTCTCTCTAATGTCTTTTGTCAGTTTAATTCCCAGGCCTCCCTACTGAGAAGCCAAGAGGACAGAGATAAGTTCTTCCTCTCCCATAAATATCTGATGGATACTTAAGAGTGGTAATACAGAGAAAAAATCATTCCTTTAAAATAGATGAAAATTGTGGTGCCTGGCTGGCTCAGCCTGTAGGGCATGAGAATTTTGATCTTAGGGTTGTAAGTTCAAGCCCCATGTTGGGTGTAGAGAGTACTTAAAATCTTAAATTTTTAAAAATGCCCTAAAAATAAAGTAAGTGAAAAATTAATGAGCTTCGGGAACCTTCTTTGTGGAGCCATGAGAATGATCACAGTGAGTAAAGTTTTGACAAGGGTAGGCTAAGAGTTTAGGGGTGAGTTAGAGAAAATGGGATGCAGCCACTCCAATTCTTCCATGGCTTCAGAAGATAAGTACCCATATGAACTTTCAATTTGCTGGGGTCTTTACTGGGAATTATGTTTCTGTCAAACGGCCACTGATAAGTGTTGAGTGCCATTAGACTTGTTGGTTCTCTGGATTGAGGCAAGCAGACCCCAGTCAGCTTGGGTAAGATGTTTAACTGCTGTCCCTCAAGTCCCTGATAATGGGCTTCATGTTGGTCAACTTCAAATGAATGGAATCCGCTTTCCGTGAATACAGACCTCGGTGTGTCTTGAACATCCCCGGATGGATGGTTCATTGCCGGGAAGCAGCAGCCTCTCTCATAGAGCTCTTGTGCATGTTGGTTGTGATGGATATTTAACAGCATATTGCGAGGGAGTTTCCCAGCTATACTTGAGTGTTTTAACAAAGCTGCCCAGAGCAAACCAAGGAAGGGGCTGCCAGAACCCAGTTCTATAAATTAAAATCCTCGAAGTATAAATACCGGATTCTAAGGATGTAGGGTAATTAAAAGCCAATTTTAATGATTTTTTAAAAGTCAGGCCAAGCTTGAGAATGCTTCCCTTTTTTCAGATGCAGAACCTATTTATAACCTTACAGGCTCCAGGCTCGCCTCCAGCATCCTATCATGTGTATTAAGCGGCATCCATTTTTTTTGCTGGAAAAATTTTATAGGATCTTTATGACACTGTTTTTGAAATTAGGTGTATTATTTTGGGGTATCTGAGCTTTTAGTGCCCAAATGATAAAATCTGGTGCCGTAATGCTTTGGGATAAAGGGTTTTCAGCTCTGGGGCCCTTCTTACCATGTTTTGTAAATCACACCAGTACCACCCTTAGACTTGGCTAGTAGGGTTCCCACCCTGGGTCCCCTGCTTTATAGGTCCCACCTGACCTCCTCCATGATGAGTATCTTTATGGACACGCCAGGAATATGCCAGTCCTAGGGTAATTGCCTACCCCAAATCCTCACCTTTCTCCCAGACCTCACTCCCAACTTCTGAGACTCTGGAATTTCCTCTTCAGTCATCTCTAACCTGCTTCCATTGCTGTGTGAGCCTCTTCAGTTGGTGTGCCCTCTGAGAGGTGACCTATGCCCGCTGTGTGTGTACCCCTAACCCTGGTGGGGGGCAAGTGGTAGTTTCTTAGGGGTGTGTACACATCTAGGCGGTGGTGTCCATTTGTGTGAATTCAGGATGGAGACACTAGTGAGGAGAAAATGGGGTCAGGCCAGAGGTGGGGGGCTGGCTTCCCCCCTAGTGCGACATCCAATATGGAACTCTGAGGCCAAGTCTGACAAGTCTCAATTCAAACCTGGTACATTTTTTCAAAGGAGAATAGGGCAACCCCCTCTGGTCCCCTCCCTCTTTGGGAGCTTTGTGTTACTGTTCAATAAACTTTGCTTTGCTGCCCACCAAAAAAACCAAAAACAAAGTAGGAGAATAGGAGATGTTTTATTTTAGTCGTTAGTTTGATTTGTACTTTGAAATACTTAGGCATATGGTATGAAGGCTTCCACTTGTATTTCTATCCCAATGCCCACAAATCTCAGGGGTAGGTCTTTCCTACACAATGCTTTACATCCACTTCACTAAATGTTTAGTATCTTGAAATGACCTTAAAGTTTTTGTTTTTGTTTTGGGGCTTTTGGGTTTTGTTTTTTTTTCCAGTGGCCCTTACGAGGGAGACCTTAAATTTTTTATTCCCCAAAATGAGCTTGATTACATACATAACTGAAGAAAAATTGACAGTCTAGGGTGGGATATCCAACAACAATGAAAAGACTGATGTGGTAATTTCATGGGTCATTTATTTGCCCTTCAAAAATCTTTTTCCAGAGTGCCTGGGTGGCTCAGTGGGTTAAAGCCTCTGCCTTCAGCTCGGGTCATGATCCCAGGGTCCTGGGATCAAGCCCCGCATCAGGCTCTCTGCTCAGTGAGGAGCCTGCTTCCTCCTCTCTCTCTGCCTGCCTCTCTACCTACTTGTGATATCTCTGTCAAATAAGTATATAAAATCTTAAAAAAAAAGTTTTTCCAATTTAAAAATATTTTGACAGGATTTTATTTGAAGAGATGGAGAGTAAGATACAGGCACAATTTTTAAAGCATCCCCCTCCGTGGCAGACAATGCTAAATGTTTCAGAACAGTGTCACTTTAACTCCCTAGGATAGCTTTGTAAAAAGGGTCCTGTACCTGCTCACTTTAGAGAGGAGGAAATGGTTGATGGATTTGACCTGGAGCCGGAAGTCCTGGGAGTGCCAGGAGGGGTCTGAGAAAGGAGTTTAAAGGACCAGCTTCTTTCTCCAGTGATAGGGGCTGGCTGTGGAGCACATCCTAATTCCTAAGACTTCCAGCAGCTTTTAAATGCTGAAGGGCAGTCATCAGTAGTGAACTCAGGCTAGCTCAGGGGATCTCAAGGAGAAGCAGGACAGCCTATCTGGGAGAACTTCCGGAAAGTGGGTTGAGAATGATATGAAAGATTATTGACCTTTAGTGAAGGGAGAGGCAGGCACACACTGAGGTCTTACCCTCAGAAATACTCTGCTAGATTTGTAGCATGACTTTCAGACTACATGAGTTCAGACTGTTCAGGGGCTCCTGTGTGGCTAAGTCAGGTAAGCATCTTGCTCTGATCCTGATCTCAGAGTGGTGGGTTCAAGCCCCATGTAGTGACCTCAAGGTTGTAGGGTTGGCCCAGTGTGGGGTTCCAGTCTCAGCTGGGATTCTGCTTGAGATTCTCTTCCTCTCCCTCTCCCTCTGCCCCTCCACTGCTTTCTCTCTCTAAAATGAGTAAGTCTGAAAAAAAAAAAAAAAAAGTCCCACCAGGAATCACATAGGTGAAAACCTGTCTCTGATGGTCTGACTTGCAAATGAATGCTGTACATATTAACATGATGCAGATGGGGGTGAGGGGGCATGATTTTAATATACACAGAATTTCCCAAGAATGTAAAAAGAACAAAGATTTAAATTTTATTGGGAACTGTAATTGGCCCATTTCAAATATTGTATCACCAATAGCAATATTTGTAGCTATTCAAAAATGGATGCGTTTGTGTTTAGCACTTCTTTAAATTTTTTAAAGTAGACTCCACACCCAAAGTGGGGCTTGAACTCAGGACCCTGAAATTAAGAATCACATGCTCTACCAACTGAGCCAGCTAGGCACCCCCAGTACTTGTTTTTAAATATCACTCATAAAGAAATTCAACAATATTAAAGATTTTATTTATTTATTTGTCAGAGAGAGAGAGAGAGCACACAGGCAGAGTGGCAGGCAGAGGCGGAGAGAGAAGCAGACTCTCTGCAGAGAAAGGAGCCCGATGCAGTACTCTATCCCAACACACTGGGATCATGACCTGAGCCGAAGGCAGCGGCTTAACCAACTGAGCCACCCAGGCGTCCCTAGAAATTCAACAATATTTAGTTGAATATTGTTTTATGTATCCAAACTTTTTATGTATCCAAACTTCATTATAATAGGCACAGCATCTGTTTACTTCACTATGTCTTTTAGTGCTTGGGTACCCAATTATTTTCATACTGATAGGTATTATTTCATGATCAACTACTGTCCTCTCCGTTCTTTATTTAGTGTTTAATAATATTGCATTTCTGAAATTGTGCGGTAGGCAGGTTGTGTTAGCTGTTTTTTTCCCCCCAGGGGAGTAAAAAGGGGCCCGAGAAACTATTTGTAAAAGGCCCATCCTACTGCATCGGCCCCGCCCCAAGGCCCCACCCCTTGCAGCGGACCCCGCCCCTCGCGCCTCCGCCACATTCAATATGGCGGCCATTGCGGTCCGCTCAGGCACTTGAGCAGGTCGCCAGTGGCGCGTTCCACTTCAGTCATGGCGGCCCCCGGACAGGCACCGGGCGGAGAGGCTCTGGGTACCTGCGGTCTGGAGAGCATCCTGGAAGCGCTGAAGCTGCTGCTGAGCCCGGGAGGTGAGAGGACGGATCTCGGCGCGGGGCTGCACTCTCAGGGCCGCCAGTCTTCCCGGGCTGCCCTGACTTCCATAGTGTGCGCCCCTCGGGCCCTCCCTGGAACCCCCAGCTCTGAGACCGCCCCGCCCCGGTCCTGGGGACTTCGGGCATTGTCCGGCCAGCCTCATTTTACTTGAGGAAGCCCAAGATAAAAAAGGGGATGGGGTCCGCAGAATACTGATGGTAACCGACGTCTCTTGAGCGCTTATCTTGTGCCAGGCACTCACTATTAAGTGCCCTGGGTACATGGTTCCATTCAGTCCTTACTGTCAGCCTCTGAGGTAGGGACTGCGGCAAGAGTTTACAAAAGGTTAGACTCTCGTGACGCGGAATGGGAGGTTCATCCTCTTGAATGCGCAGGGTTTAATGTGGATGCAGATTTATACAGAATGCCGAGGCGTACAAAAAAAGAAAGCAGTGGTGTTTGAGCTGGGTTTGGGGAGAGTATTTAGGGATATAGTCTGTAGGAGGGACTTAGAGTCACTTCTATCTTTCGTGGTGAGTTGACAAGACCTTCCAGGGTTAGAATCTGAAGGGACCTTAGCAGTGGTTCAACCTGGCACTGTCTTTTTACACCTGAGGACACTTAAGACTCACTGAAGATATTAAGTAACCCGCCTCAGATCATGTGGTCAAATTAGGGGCAGAACACAGACCCAGAACTGAGGTCTGCTGAATTCCATTCTCAGACCAAAGGCAGATTATTCGGTATGGAGCCTCTGCTGTTCTCTGAAGCTTTGAGAAAGAACACAAGAGATGGAACTGTGCAGGAAGGGGTTTCTAGGGTGAGCAGGGTAAGGTACACGAAGGGCCATGAGGTGACTGTTCCAAGTCTCAGATTTTGCTCTAACACCCCCCTCCCCCACCACCACCAAATGCACAAATTCCCACGAACATTGTACCATACCTGGGAGAAGTGAAAAGAGGTCATTCATAATAGTAATTGAGAGCCTACTAAGTGTCAGGCCCAATAGTATGCTGTTTACATGTATATTATTTAATCCTCATGACAATCCCATGAGATAGGTATTACTTGTATTTTCTTTTACAGATGTAGAACCAAGGCTCAGGTACATTCCAAGTTGGTACAGTGTCAGTCTAGTAAGTGGTAGAGTCAGGATTTTTCTTTTTAAAAGATTTTATTTATTTGAGAGAGAGCATACACAGAGGGAGATGAGAGGGAGAAGTAAATTCCCTGCTGAGCAGGGAGCCGGACTGGGGGCTTGATTCCAGGACCCTGGGATCTGCTGAAGGCAGATGCCCAACTGACTGAGCCACTCAGGTGCCTGCGCCAGGATATTTTTTTATTTTTCAAGTAGGCTCTATGCCCAGTGTGAGACTTGAACTCAGGACCCCAAGATCAAAAGTGGCATGCTCTATCCACTTAGTCAAATGGCCATAGCTAGGATGGTTTTTAATTTTTTTTTTATTTTAAGTACCAGTATAGTTAATATACAGTGTTACATTAGTTTCAGATGTACAGTGTAGTGATTCAGCCGTTCTATACAACACCTGCGAATCATCACAACAACTACACTCCTTAATCCCCATCACCTGTATCACCCATCCCTCCATCCACCTCCCCTCTGGTAACCATCAGTTTTCCTCTATAGCTAAGAGTCTGTTTCTTGGTTTGTCTGTCTGTCTCTCTTTGCTTGTTTTTGTTAGTTTCTTTCTTAAATTCCACATAGGAATGAAATCATATGGTATTTGTCTTTCTCTGACTTATTTTGCTTAGCATTATTTATACTCTCTAGCTCCATCCATATTGTTGAACATGGCAAGATTTCATTCTTTTTCATGGCTGAATGAAACACACACATCCCCCACATCTTTACCCATTCATCTATTGATGGATAACATTTGGGCTGCTCCCATAATTGGGCTATTGTAAATAATGCTGCAGTAAGCATAGGGGTTCATATATCCTTTTGAATTAGTGTTTGAGTATTCTCTGGGTTAAATACCCAGTAGTGTGATTACTGGATTGTAGGGTAATTCTATTTTTAATTTTTTTTTTAAAGATTTTATTTATTTCACAGAGAGAGAGAGATCACAAGTAGGCAGAGAAGCAGGCAGAGAGGAGGAAGCAGGCAGACAGAGGGGGAAGCAGGCTCCCTGCTGAGCAGAGAGCCAGATGTGGGGCTCGATCCCAGGACCCTGAGATCATGACCTGAGCTGAAGGCAGAGGCTTAAACCACTGAGCCATCCAGGCGCCCCTATTTTTAATTTTTTAAAAAATTTTACTTCTTAAAATTTTTTATATTTTGAGGAACCTTCATACTGTTTAGTTCTACATTGGCTGTACCAGTTTGCATTCCCACCAACAGTGCAAGAGGGTTCCTTTCTCTCTGCATCTTTGCCAATACTCTTTCTTATGTTTTTTTATTTTAGCCGTTGTGACAGATGTGAAGTGGTATCTCATTGTAGTTTTGATTTGCATTTCTCTGATGATGAGTGATGTTGAATATCTTTTCATGTGTCAGTCATCAGGATAGCTTTTTTTTGTTTATTTAATTTTTTTAGTAATCTCTACACCAAACATGGGACTGAAACTCACATCCCCAAGATCAGGAGTGATTCTACACTTGCTCTTCAACGGAGCCAGCCAGGCACCCCTGGATGTCTTTTTTGAAGAAATGTTTGTTTATGGAGTCTGCCCATTTTAAATTGGGTTATTTGTTTTTTGGGTGTTGAGTTGTATAAGTTCTTTATATATTTTGGATACTTTTATTTTTTTCATAGAGCCAGGATTTGAACTCAGATGACTTCCACTATAGTATAACTATACTACTTTGCCCCAATGAAGAAGTAAACTGCAAAATAAAGTCTTAACTTGCTAATTGAGAGGTCACTTGTCTAGCAACTCAATCTAGAAATGACTGACAATGAGGTTAAATGAGCAAAAAATCTGGAAGTAATCTATCACAAAGCACACACATGCAAAGCACATTTTATTTTATTTTTTAAAAGATTTTATTTATTTATTTGAGAGAGAAAATGAGAGAGAGAGAGAGAGAGAGAAGGGGGGAGGGTCAGAGGAAGAAGCAGACTCCTTGCCAAGCAAGGAGTCCTATGTGGGACTCTGTCCTGGGACTTCAGGATCATGACTTGAGCCAAAAGCAGTGGCTTAACCAACTGAGCCACCCAGGCGCCTGCAAAGCACATTTATAAAAGACCGTCTCTAAATCTCGAAGAGTATGGGCCCAGCATGCTTCTGCTGTGTGACTCTGCTTAAATCTCGAAGAATATGTGGTGGAATTACATACATATTTGTACTCATTAAACATACAGGAATTCAAGCATTCCTATTTGAAAAAGTTTACTGTGGTAAAATGATAAGATATTGCACATATAGTCTGTTATATATTGTGTGCCTCTGTCTGCTGTTTCTTTTTATCATATCAGCTGCTGAGGGAATTGAAAACACTTCTGTGCATCATGAGTATTCAGATGTCTCTGATGGACTGAGAGTATTGAGAAGTCAGGATGAAAGTAATGGTCAAAATTATATCCAGCTGGATTAAACTCTTTTTGATTTGCCTTTAAATTTGACGCCTTTTAGGGGTGCCTGGGTGGCTCAGTGGGTTATAGCCGCCTCTGCCTTCAGCTCAGGTCATGATCCCAGGGTCCAGGATCGAGCCCCACATCAGGCTCTCTGCTCAGCGGGGAGCCTGCGTCCTCTCTCTCTCTCTCTGCCTGCCTCTCTGCCTACTTGTCTGTCAAACAAATAAATAAAATCTTAAAAAAAAATAAATTTGACTCCCTTTGAGGTAATACTTACTGGGAGTCATCTGTATATAGTAGCGTGACCTTATTGCTACTGGAGAAACAAAATTACATAAAAATTTATGCTCCCATGTATCTTGTCTGTTTGGGGAGATGGTACTATGCATATAGACCAAGAGAGATTAAACATGGTGGGATAATGCTAGTGGTGAAAGGATGGTGCAGATAGCACCTGGATAGGGGAGTAGTCATCAGGAGTGGAGCTGTGGAAGTCTGTAAGAGGAAGAGGAATTCAGTCTCGATGGGAATTAAACAGAAAGGAAGAAAGATGCCAGTGGTCTTTCACTTTTGAGCCATGAAATATTCTACATTAAGCATTTTCTCTTCCTCTGCCTTCCATTTCTATTCTCAGTCATGGGGCACATAGTAGTTATCTCCACCTCTTTTGTTAGGAAATGTGTTAAGCAGAATTTGAAAGGGGTTTGTCAATTTTTTTTTTTAAGATTTATTATTTCCAGGGGTGGGGAGGGGCAGAAGGAGAAGGAGGGAGAGAATCTCAAGTACACTCTGTGTAGAGCCCGACACAGGTATCAATTCCACGACCCTGAGATCACAACCTGAGCCAAAATCAGGAGTCGGAAGCTTAACCAACTGAGCCACACAGGGGTTTGTCAATTTTAATGAAGTTTTATTTGTAAGAAATGGAAACCGTCTCAGTAATAGTTTTCCTAACTATGAATTTTTTCTATACTAAATATATATTCAGTGAACTCTGTCATTAAATTTGAATTACATTGTCAGGAAGGAGCTGGAAATTTTGATAATTTGTAAATAATGAAGCTGTACCACACTTAATTTTGCATGCCATATTGCTTTGCACTTTGAACATAATAAAAAGTACTACACAAACTGTGGAGTCTGATTTTAAATGTCACACAGCATAGGCATTTAAATTGGTGATTGGGAGGAATAAATAACGTTGTGCCTAAGAGCGGCATTTCCCAAAGTGTGATAGGGATGGTTTTAGATGGTACATAGAGTAGCATTTTGAGGCTCTGTCGTGTAGTATAGTGATCAAGAGCTAACTTACCAGGGAGAGTGGTATTGTTTTGATTTTTACAAATCTCTTTAGCATCTGGCTTATTAGAAGACAGCTGGATTTTCATATTCGCTTCACTGTTTAGTCTGTCATGATGGGTTGTTTTGATTGAAATAGATGAAGAAAATCTAAACTCACATAGAGATGTAGTTGGAAAAGGAAGAACTCGATTGCCTTTTCCGATAATTGTGTATATTTTTTCATAGTGTACTGAAACTGAACAAGAGGTAATTTCTTAAAGGTTAGTTGGGATATGGAATCTGAACTGAATGAACTTTTCACAGTTGGTACACTCATGAGAGAATGAGACCGAAAAAGGCAATAATGGCCGAGTATTAATATGAAAATAATTTTTAACTTGCAGACTCCCTGAGGGGTCCATATACCCCATTTTGAAAACCACCTTAGGGGATGCCTTTGTTATTTTCAAGCAGATTTTAATTATTTATCACCAGTAGAGGGCAGAGAAGACTATGCTATGAAGGGGCTCTTGAAAAACAGCTGATAGCTTTTGTTTTAAATCATTTTCTTTGTGTCCCATTTTGGGTTCAAAGATCTTACAAAGTCGCAGGAAATCACTTAGAGGTTGTTTGGTGGTCTTAATGGTTAGTGGTTACAAGTTAGGAGAACACTTCTTTCCTTTTTTAGGTACATAATAGCTAAAGGAACCAGAGACTCATGCTATTGAATCAGAACACTTGCCCTGAATGGTTTTAGAGAAGTACTGAAAAATTCTTATACTTCTGATTCTCATTATTCTTAACGAGTAGTGTTATGTTCCTTTTTCTTATATAGAAGTAGTTGATATCCCTTATAGTAAAGTTTTTAAAAAATATAGAGAAACTAGAAGAAGAAAAATAAAATGACCTTAATCTCCACTATCTGGAGGTTGCATTTTGGGAAATATTTTTCTTTCTGATAAACATAGATAGACTACATACTGTTTTATAACCTTAAAATAACTCTTTTAAGTACAGAAACTATACATATTCACTTCAGAAAAAACTTTTAAATATAGTTAAGCAAAAAAGAAAAATTACCCATAACCCTACCACCCAAAGGTCATCACTTAATACTTTGAAGAATAACCTTTGAGAACCTTTTCTGTGTGTGTACATATGTATATACATGTACATATTTTATTTTTTATTTTTTTAAAGGATTTTATTTATTTATTTGACAGAGATTAGAAGTAGGCAGAGAGGCAGGCAGAGGGAGAGGAAGGGAAGCAAGCTCCCTGCTGAGCAGAGAGCCCGATGCGGGGCTCGATCCCAGGACCCTGGGATCATGACCTGAGCTGAAGGCAGAGGCTTAACCCACTGAGCCACCCAGGCACCCCATGTACATATTTTATTTTTATTTTTTATTTTTTTAAGATTTATTTAAATCACAAGTAGGCAGAGAGGCAGGCAGAGAGAGAGAGAGAGGAGGAAGCAGGCTCCCTGCTGAGCAGAGAGCCTGATGCGGGGCTCTATCCCAGAACCCTGAGATCATGACCTGAGCCAAAGGCAGAGGCTTTAACCCACCGAGCCACCCAGGTGCCCCCCGTGTACATATTTTAATAACAGGTTCCTAGTGTTCCTTTATTGATCAGTTTTCAGAATGATAGTGTCTTAATCTTCAAAGGTAACCAATGAAGTAATTTCTTTATTTTATTATGAGCTAATAGATTTTTTTGTGTATATGATATGTTTCAAAAATTGTAGTCATTATTCTTGATGCTCAAATTGCCACGTTTGTGGCTTGTGGGAGCCACTCCAGGGCTCTTTTTTTTCTTTTTTAAAGATCTTATTGATTTATTTGACAGAGATCACAAGTAGGCAGAGAAGCAGGCAGAGAGAGGGGAGGAAGCAGGCTCCCCCCTGAGTAGAGAGCCCAATGCAGGGCTCGATCCCAGAGCCCTGGGATCATGACCTGAGCTGAAGGCAGAGGCTTTAACCCGCTGAGCCACCCAGGCGCCCCTCCAGGGCTCTTTGACATGACCCTGGTAGTCTTTGATAGCCTTCTCGCTTTCAGGCATGATAAGACGTCCCAGACTCTTCTTACACATTTCTTGCCCTATTCTTGAAAACAACTGTCTTTAAGGAGAAGTGACATTTATTTATTTATTAGAGAAAGAGAGAGCATGAGTGGGCGGGGATGGGAGGGCAGAGAGACTCTCAAGCAGTCTCCACACTCAGTGCAGGACTCAATGCAGGCCTTGAACCTATAACCCTGAGATGAAATCAAGAGTCAGATGCTCAACCTATTGAGCCAGCCAGACGCCCTGAAGGAGAAGTGGAATCAGAGACTGCAGTCTACTGCGGTGTGGATACTAGGCCTATTCATTGTCCCTGGTGTCATTACTTACGGACTTTTTCAATTATTAAAGCTAGGAAATATGTGGATTTTCAAAGAACAAAACATAAATCCACAGTTCTTACTGATACCCCAATTAAAATGAAAGATGATGGAGTTTAAATTTTTCCCAACATTTCATGAAAATTTTCAAGCATATAGAAAAGTGGACAGGATTTTATAGTGAAAACCCATATACCATGATCTAGATTCTTTCTTTCAGTTTTTTGAAAGATTTTATTTATTTATTTGACAGAGAGAGAGACAGTGAGAAAGGAAACACAAGCAGGGGCAGAGGGAGAGGGAGAAGCAGGCTCCGCACTGAGCAGGGAGCCTGACGTGGGGCTTGATCAGACACTTAACGACTGAGCCACTCAGGTGCCCCTGACCTAGATTCTTTCTTCATCCCATATTTGTCCACCTAGCCATTCTTCTATATTTTATATTTTTATATTTCTTTTATCTGAAAATATTGGTTCCAATGAAGTTAATGTAGTTTACTTATTTCATACATATATATATACATATATAGGTATGTGCTTAACACATTCACACACATGCATATAATATTTTAAAACAACAAATCCTGCATCACCATCATAACAAACCTACTTTTTTTTTTTTTTAAGATTTTATTTATTTATTTTAGATCACATGTAGGCAGAGAGGCAGGCAGAGAGAGAGGGGGGAAGCAGGCTCCCTGCACAGAGCAGAGAGCCCGATGCCAGGCTCGATCCCAGGACCCTGAGATTGTGACCTGAGCTGAAGGCAGAGGCTTAACTCACTGAGCCACCCAGGCGCCCCATATATTTTTTTTAAATATTTTATTTATTTGACAGAGAGAGTGAGAGAGAGCACAAGCAGGGAAGCAGCAGAGGGAGAAGCAGACTCCCTGCTGAAGGACTCGATCCCAGAACCCTGGGATCACGACCTGAGTCAAAAGCAGATGCCTAACTGACTGAGCCACCTAGGTGCCTCTACAAACCTACTAATTTTAGGGAATTTTTGTTTTTTGTTCTCAGGATGTATAAAGTTCTTTTTTTTTTTTTTTTAAGATTTTATTTATTTATTTATTTTTTGATTTATTTATTTATTTATTTGACAGAGAGATCACAAGCAGGCAGAGAGGCAGGCAGAGAGAGAGGAGGAAGCAGGCTCCCTGCTGAGCAGAGAGCCCGATGCGGGGCTCGATCCCAGGACCCTGAGATCATGACCTGAGCCGAAGGCAGCAGCTTAACCCACTGAGCCACCCAGGCGCCCCTAAGATTTTATTTTTAAGTAATCTCGCTACCCAGTGTGGTGCCTGAAGTCAACAACCCTGAGATCAAGAGTCTGCACACTCTACCAGCTGAACCACCCAGGTGCCCCTAAAGTTCTGTATTTCAAGTGACTTGAAATAATTCTCTGCATTTATGTTGCTAACTTGGTATAGAGCAGGAGTCTGCATACTTTTTCTGTAAAGGAGCAGACAGTAAATATTTTGGGCTTTGTGACCCATATAGGCTGTTAAAATTACTCAATTCTGTGTGGCTTGAAAGCAGCCATAGATAATATACAAATAAATGGGCATGACTACGTTCCAATAAAACTTTATGGAAAAGGTGGTACACCAGATTTGATCTGCAGATTGTACTTTGACAACTGTGAACATAAAATACAGAGTTATTAGATCCATTTGTATGTTTCTGATTTTTAGGAATTATTTTGAAAAAAATTTTTACTTAATTTTTTTTTAACTAAGAAAAACACATATAGTGTTCCAAAAGAAAAACTCTAAAACTGGATGAATTTGTCCCTAGCTCCTCCCCACTGTTCTCTTCTCTCTGTAGATAACTCATTTTACTTTTTAATTTGTTCTTTCACTCCTTTTGGATAATAAAAGCAAATAATGTATTTTATATTTGTTTCCTTTCTTAGACAAAAGGTGGCATGTGATAGACATTCTTTTATAGCTTACTTTTTTTTTTAAAGATTTTATTTATTTATTTGACAGAGAGAGAGATTACAGTTAGGCAGAGAGGCAGGCAGAGAGAGAGGGGGAAGCAGGCTCCCTGCTGAGCAGAGAGCCTGATGCGGGGCTTGATCCCAGGACCCTGAGATCATGACCTGAGCTGAAGGCAGAGAGGCTCAACCCACTGAGCCACCCAGGTGCCCCTTATACGTTACTTTTTTTTTTTTTTAAGATTTTATTTATTTATTTGACACACAGAGAGAGAGAGAGAGATCACAAGTAGGCAGAGAGAGGAGGAAGCAGGCTCCCCGCTGAGCAGAGAGCCCGATGCGGGCCTCGATCCCAGGACCCTGAGATCATGACCTGAGCCGAAGGCAGAGGCTTTAATCCACTGAGCCACCCAGGCGCCCTATACCTTACTTTTAATATTTAATGTCTTAGAGATTACTACATCATGGTTTACAGCAATCTTCCTCCATTATAAGCATGCTGTTATCTGGATATACTATTGTTTATTCAGTCATGTCTCTTTTAATGGACATTTGGGTTGTCTCAGGTCTTCTGTTAATACAAGAAGCACTACAATGAATAGCCTGTGTATATGTAATTTTGCATTTTTGTCTGTGTATTTATCTATAGGATAGATTCCTAAAAAGTGGGATTGCTGGGCCAAACGTTAAATACGTATATAATTTTGTTAGATATTGCCAAATTGCTCTCTTCAGGAATGTTACCATTTTCGTTTCTTCCAGAAATGTATGACAGTGCGTGATTTCCCAAAACCCTGCCACATAATGTGTTATGAAACTTTTGGATTTTAGCCAGTTGATAAATGGGAAGTGCTATTTCAGTATAGTTTTAATTTACTTTTCTGTTACGAACAAGGTTGATCTTATTTTTATGTTTAGAAGTCATTTGCATTTCTTTTTCTGTAAACTGTTCATATCTTTTGCTCATATAGTATTTCATACTCTGTTCACTTTATTTTTTTAAAAGATTTTATTTATTTGATAGAGGGCACAAGCAAGGGGAGCAGCAGGCAGAGGAAGAGGGAGAAGCAGACTCCTTGCCGAGCAGAGAGTCTGATAAGGGGCTTGATTGCAGAACCGTGGGATCATGACCTGAACCGAAGGCAGACGCCTAACTGACTGAGCCACCCAGGCGCCATCTCTGTTCACTTTATTTATTTATTTGTTTATTTATTTATTTATGATTTTATTTATTTGTGTGAGAGAGAGAGAGCATACACAGGCAGAGGGAGCAGCAGGTAGAGGGAGAAGCAGGCTCCCTGCTGAGCAAGGAGCCCTATAAACTACTCTATCCCACAACCCTGGGATCATGACCTGAGCTGAAGGCAGACGCTTAACCCATTGAACCACCCAGTCATCCCACCCCTCTGTTCACTTTAGAATATACTTATTTAGAATCTATTGAATGAGCATGTCATTAAATAAAATTCAGTGAAATTTTTTTTGCAGTAATCTTTGCACCCAGTTGGGGCTCGAACTCATGACCCCAATATCAAGAGTCAGATGCTGTCTGGACTGAGCCAGCCAGGTGCCCCTTGAGATAACTTAATGGCTACAAATATTCCATTATTCATTCATTCATCTACTACCTGTTTTGATCAATACTACTTTATCTGACTGGCCTTGTTCCAGGCAAGGAGAATACAACAATGAATGAAACAGAGCAACATCCCTGTCTACAGGTAGCTTTTATTCTTGTCGGCAAAGAGACAATAAATAATAAACAAAATAAATACTACACTTACATGTAGTATGTTAGGTACAGGTAGACGGTTATTTACTCATCCAGTCTCCTGTTAATGAATATATACTTCTCATTTTACACTATTATAAGTAATGCTCTGCTGAGTACTCTTTTCGTTATTCCACTTTAATCCTTTCTAATTTGTTTCTTAGAAGGTGTTTTAGTTTTAAAGTGTGTTACTTCTTATATTCATTTACATTGTCAGCGTTTTATTATGGTTTTCTAACCATAACCCTCCTCCTTGCCTTGTATTTTTAATAGTTGTCCTGAAATTACAGTACATATCCTTAATTTTTCACGATCTGCTTGGAGTTAATATTGTTACTACTTCACATTAACAGTTAAGAACCTTGCAACTATAAGGGCCATTTTATGGCTCCCAGACCCCAACTTGGGCGTTATGCTATGATTTTTTTTTTAAGTTTAATTTCTTTATTTGAGAGAGAGCACAGAGGGAGAGAGAAGGTGAGAGGGAGAAGCAAGAAGCAGACTCCCTGCTGAGCAGAGAGCCCAACATGGGTCTTGATTCTAGAAATCCCAGATCAAGACCTGAGCTAAAGGTAGACACTTAACTGATTAAGTCCCCCAAGTGCCCCTATGCTATTATGATTTTCATGTTTATTATATTTATAGAAGTTATAAATCCAATACACTTTCATAGATTTTTGCCTTAGACATACATATATTTGAAGAAATTAAGAGAAAAACTTAGTCTTTTATATTTACCATTTCTGATGTTCTTTATTCCTTCCCAAAGATCCCATGTAGTATTATTTTCCTTCCACTTGAAGAATTTCCTTTACCATTTGTTTATATTGCAGGACTGCTGACAGTTCTCTTCATTTTCATTGAACTGAAATGTCTTTATTTTACTTTCATTTTTTTTTTAAAGATTTTATTTATTTATTTGACAGAGAGAGATCACAAGCAGGCAGAGAGGCAGGTAGAGAGAGAGGAGGAAGCAGGCTCCCTGCTGAGCAGAGAGCCCAATGCGGGGCTCGATTCCAGGACCCTGAGATCATGACCTGAGCCGAAGGCAGCGGCTTAACCCACTGAGCCACCCAGGCGCCCCTTTACTTTCATTTTTAAAGGTTATTTTTACTATATCTAGAATTCCAAGTTGACATCTTATTTCTTATGTCAGTATTTTATTATTTTTTTTCTGGAGAGAGTGTCATGAGCAGTGGGGGAAGGCCAAAGGGAAAGGGAGAAGGAGAATTTTTTTTTTTTTTTTAAGATTTTATTTATTTGAGAGAGAGAGTGTGGGTGGTGGGAGGGGCAGAGGGAGAGGGACAAGCAGACACCATGTTGAGCATGGAGCCTGATGCAGGGGTCAATCTCACAATCCTGAAATCACGACCTGAGCCGAAAACGAAGAGACTTTTGTCTAACGGATGGAGCCACCCAGGTGCCCTGGCAGAGAGAGAACCTTAAGCAGGCTCCATACCCAGCAAGAAGCCCGTCATGGGGCTCCTTTTCACGACCTTGAGCTCATGACCCTGAGCTCATGACCTGAACCGAAATCAAGATTCAGACACTTAACTGACTGAGCCATCCAGGTGCCCCTCTTCTGTCAGTATTTTATTTTATTTATTTTTTAAAATATTTTATTTATTTATTTGACAGAGAGAGATCACAAGTAGACAGAGAGGCAAGCAGAGAGAGGGAGGGAAGCAGGCTCCCTGCCAAGCAGAGAGCCCGATGCGGGACTCGATCCCAGGACCCTGAGATCATGACCTGAGCCGAAGGCAGCGGCTTAACCCACTGAGCCACCCAGGCGCCCCTTCTGTCAGTATTTTAAAGATGTTTTTCTACCAATTTTAGCAGTCAGTGTTCATAAGTTCATAGTCATTCACAGCATCGTCCCTCTTATATAGTACTCTGTATTTTTCTGGCTGCTGTCAAGATTTTCTCTTTCTCCCTGGTTTTAACAATTGGCTCTAATATGCCTAGATGTGATTTTCTTTTTACTTACCTTGGTACTTGGAGAGTCAGCATGAGCTGGGCGTACGAATTTTGTAGTTCATAGTTCAGAGCTGGTTTTTAAAGACATGGACCTGGAGAAGATCCTTGAGGAAGAGAGCGTGGAATTCAGGACAAGCCCAGGAGAATGTAGAGGCCTGGTAGAGGAGGGCCAAGCAGCAGAGACACGGCCCTTGAGATGTCTCAGAAGCCAAGGGCTGAGTGTGTTTCAAGGAGGGAGTTGTCAGCTCTGTCAGCTACTGCTGTGAGCATGTTAGGCTCCTTCACCAGTAGAGGGCAGAAAAGACCATTTTAGGAAAGGTTCTGGGGGGCGGATTGAAAATAGATATTTTGTGGGGGGGAGGTGATCAGATGAATCCCTCCTACCCTTAGGCCCATATTTTGTGAACTGCTGCACTAGAATGTAAGTTCCATGAGAGAAGAGACTTTGTTTTGTTTAGTGCTTTATCCCTGGAACCTAGAACAGTTTGGATGAATCTTCTGTGGTAAACATTCAGCCTTTTATTTTTTAGTTCTGGCTACAATTTAAGCCAGTAAGATGACTAGATATGGCCTCCGCCCTCAGAACACACGGGGAATAGAAACAAACTACATGAAGTATAATGTGTTATATGCCATTCTCCCCACATTGCAGAGTGCTTTGGGAAGGCAGAAAATGGGGTCTTGAATTCTGCCTAGGCTTGGGTGGTGCAACTGGAGAAAGTTTTCCAGGGACAGTGACATCTGGGCCAGGCCCCAGAGGATGAGCTGGAGTGGGTAAGGCATTCCACACACTGAGAAGTACAATTTGTTTCCCATGTATGTGATCCTTTTTTTTCCCCCCTTCAAAAGGATCAGACTCAAGTTCGCTACAGATCACAAAACACAATGTCCTGTTGGCTACTTTAAATTCTAACCTGTCTGCTTTGGAGGACAAATTGCTGAAGGATCCTCACTGGAAGACACTGAAACTCCTAAGGGATGAAATCGCTAATAACTCAGAATGGCCACAAAACTCTGTGGATGTCACCTGGAGTTTTACCTCTCAAGCCTTATTGTTGCTGTTGTGCTTGAAGGAAACCATGATCCACCTTGCAGCTGATTTCACTCCAGGTAAACCCAACCTGAAGACTCCAGAAGCTGCTCCTGCCCTGAGCCCAGATACACTTAGCATCTCTCAGCAGAAGACTGTCCAGTCAGCCTTGCAGTTTGTAGTCACCTTGGGTATCTGCCCCTATCTCATGCCTGGAGTCGGAGTCCCTTTGAGATGCAGAACTGAGTTTGGGGCTGTCGTTCAGGATGTGGTGTGCCTCGATGCTCCTCCTCATGCGACCCGGCGCCTGTACACCAGCTGCAAGGTTCTTCTAAATGTTGCACGTCACACATCTCTGGGAAGCTTGATTTTCTGCCGCCATTTTGGAGATATTGCTGCCGGTCTGTGCCAGCTAGGATTCTCCTCAACCAAGAGAAAACCACCGAAACCTGAGGGCGAGGTAAACACACATTGAGTGTGTGTGTGTGTCTTTGTGAATGTGTGTGTGTATATTTGTGTGTGTGGTTATAAAAGACAATTCTTAGGTCTTTGGAAAAGGGCTGTTGGAAAGACCTAGAATTCCTGTTGAATGCCAAAGCATATCTAGTGGATAAGCATTCATTCATCATAAATGAATCTTTTTAGAAGGCTGGTGCATCATTTATTAGATGCTAGTCCTTAGCGTGCCTAGAGAGTCCATTTTACCTGTTTCTTCTTGTCATTTTGTGACAATGATTGCAGGTTTTCTTGAATCTCTGTTTCCTTCCTTCTTCTTTTTCTTCTTCTTCTTCTTCTTCTTCTTCTTCTTCTTCTTCTTCTTCTTCTTCTTCTTCTTCTTCTTCTTTTGCCTCTGTTTCTATACACATAAAATGTGTGTAATGATACTTGCCTTGGAGGGTGGTTGTGAGGATTAAGGATAATGTGTGTAAAGTACCTAACCCAATCTCCAGTAGTGCTCATCAAAAAGTAATCACTACTAATACTAGTTTTAAACTATTTGTCCTTCATTAAGTTCTTGGAAAGATTAAATGAAATTAAGTATGTAAAGCACAGGGTCACTGCATAATTCAATTAGTGTTCATTATTGGTATTAGCTGTTAGGAGTATTGGCCTGGTTTTTTTTCTTGCTGACATAGTAAGGTTTTGGGTACCTGGATTGTAAAGGTGCTTTGGAGGTTACGGAAGCAAAAGACGTTAACTGAAGAGACAAGATGCATAAGTACAACATAGCAGGGACCCCGAGTTCCTCATGAGAAGGCCACCAGCATCAGCATAGGAGCCTAGTGAGAAGGAGCTCTTAAGATCAAAATGTATTGAAGGTCAACGTGTCTTGAATGTGGGCTAATTCCTTTGCCCCTACAGCCAGATTCATAATGCCCACCCGCCTCGTTTCTCTGTCACCTATGTCACCCTCTAATCGTAGTTCTTCTCTGTTTGTTCCCTTTTCTGTTCTCTTTCCTGCATATGTTCACAAACATTTGTCTAAAAGCTGCTGTCATCCGAGCAGTGACATGAAATGATGAGCTCCCCCGGTGGCTTCATGTTGTGGGGAGCAGGGCACTGTGCTCTTTACGACAGGGTGTGAGTCTTGGCATTTCTCTCCATGCCTTCTGCTTCCAGCGCTCTAAGATAAGCGGGGGGCGGGGGGGGGCTGGATCGACAGATCTTAGTACTATTACCTAAGCAGTACCCCAGAGTGTCAAGCAGGAAGGAGAAAAGGGAAGCGCACAGAAAGGACCAAGTAGGAAGGAAAGAGAAGTTGACAGAAGGGGAAACATGGGGGGTACATGTTTTGCAGCTGGGCAAGTCCCAGCATCAGGAGCTGCTCTAGGCAGTGCGAGTGCTTCACATTGCTAAATGGTAATGGGCACAATCCTGACTGCTTTACCAAGTTACTGAAGGGGAGCAGTACTGTTGAGGTTCAAGGAGACCCAACAGATAGCACTCCTTGGGCACCTGGGTGGCTCAGTGGGTTAAGCTTCTGCCTTCGGCTTGGATCATGGCCTCAGGGTCCTGGGATTGAGCCCCACATCGGGCTCTCTGCTCAGCGGGGAGCCTGCTTCCCCCTCTCTCTCTGCCTGTCTCTCTGCCTACTTGTGATCTCTCTCTGTCAAATAAACAAATAAAATCTTAAAAAAACAAAACAAAAAACAAGTAGCACTCCTCTTTGCTGCCCAACTTCTGAGTGAATTAAAATTTAACCGAGTAAGTGAGCTAAAAACTCAAAATGTCATCTCTCCTGCTCCTAAGTGCAAAATTGGGGATATAGCTTATCGATGGAGACAGTTGGGCTTCCTAACAGCGCATTCCAGAGTTAGACACACTTACTATTCACCAGTTGTAAGGAGTGCTAGAAAACTGTAGCACCCTGTGCTCCCCCGTGGCAGGGGATATGCCCCTGTAAAATCCACAGCAAGGAAGAGCAGAGCAGAATGTACACTTGCTCCCAAGACACAGATGACCAACGAGCCAAGCTGTACCTGCCAGCACTCACCGGTAAGTAAGTTTATTTCAGACTCACCAATAAGTTAAGTGCCTAAAATCTCCTGCTCCGAGGTGAGTGAGGGGGTGCAGAGGGTGCCAGGAGTGTTTTGATGTTATTACTTCCTCCACGTGGAAGGGAGTCAAGAGAAGGAAGCCTGTTCTCCTGTCCTGTCATCAGCGTTTTTGTACAGTACCGTGAACTTTACCTTCTAGTGCCTGCTAAAGCCAAGTACATGTCTCTTTTAGGTTTTAACAGAAGAGGAAAAAACGCTATCTAGAGAGGCCCTGAGAGACATCTTGGATCAAGCGTATCAACCACTAGCAGTCCGAGAGTTACTTCTCCTCCAGGGAGGACCACCCCAGGTATTCCGGCCTGGGCGCTCCTGTGGGTGAATCATTAGTGATAATGTGCAGAATGTTGTCTTCTCCTGGGAGATTTGATAATCTAGTTGAGTCTTTGGTATTTGTAAAACTAAGTTACACTGACCCTTAGGATAATCTTTTTTAAAGATTTTATTTCATTTATTATTTATTTTTTTAAAAAGATTTTATTTATTTATTTGTCAGAGAGAGAGAGAGAGAGTGCACACAAGCAGGCAAAGGCGGAGAGAGAAGCAGACTCCCTCCTGAGCAAGGAGACTGATGTGGGGCTTGTTCCCAGGAGGCTGGGATCATGACCTGAACCGAAGGCATCGGCTTAATCGACTGAGCCACCCAGGCGTCCCTAAGATTTTATTTTTAAGTAATCTCTACACCCACTGTGGGGCTTGAAACTATGAGCCCAAGATCAAGAGTTGAATGCTCTAATAACTGAGCCAGCCAGGCACCCCAGCCGTTAGGATAATTTTTAAGGATTTTTCTATTAATGGAATGATGGCCACTTTTTCCAAGGATATGGCCATTTTATTTATTTGCTTTGAATTTTTGTTCATTTTTTAAATTTAACTAGAATATGGCAATCTTACTGAAAATGTATTTTATTCATTCTGAAACTGAATCTCTTTGGGTGCCTGGGTGACTCAGTTGAGCGACTGCCTTAGGCTCAGGTCATGATCCCAGACTCCCAGGTTCCAGTTCCACATCGGGCTCCCAGCGACTTGGGGAGTCTGCTTCTCCCTCTGACCTTCTTCTCTCTCATGCTCTCTCTCTCTCATTCTCTCTCAAATAAATATATAAAATCTTAAAAAAAAAATTTCTGAAGCTGAAGCTCTTTTTTAATACTAAAATTTGGCTGTTTGATAATACATTCTTTGGGCAGAAATGTTTAGACATCTTATTCTTTGAATGGAATATATATATATAGTCAAGACATTAACATTAGTGCTATCATTGGGACTATTTTTATCTCCTTTGAAAACACAATAGTATATATTCTGGTAGATATAAGATATTTTCTTAAAAATAATTTATCTGAAATTTTTTTTTTTTTTAAGATTTTGTTTATTTATTTGACAGAGAGAGAGATCACAAGTAGGCAGAGAGGCAGGCAGAGAGAGAGGAGGAAGCAGGCTCCCCACCGAGCAGAGAGCCTGATGCGAGGCTCAATCCCAGGACCCTGAGACCATGACCTGAGCCTAAGGCAGAGGCTTAACCCACTGAGCCACCCAGGCGCCCCTATTTTTAATTTTATTTTTTTAAGATTTTATTTATTTGACACAGAGAGAGAGAGATCACAAGTAGGCAGAGAGGCAGGGAGCCTGCTTCCCC